>NC_137074.1:30673591-31153591 GCF_951640355.1 Cnephaeus nilssonii | reverse complement strand
GAAATCTTCCTGGTTGGTCCCCAGTGACAGAACTCCTAGAGCAAGTTTTAAATGACTTAAAATGAAAGAAATTGCTACTGAAGACTCTAACCTATAATAATAATTAGGAGCTTTGGGGGAGAAAAAGAGAGGTTAGGCAGTGATGAGTAGAGAGAAATGTTTGTCAGATTGAAACAGTATTTCAACTCCTGGTTTTAACCCCTTGCCGGGGTCCTGTTCTAGTTAATAGTTGAGCCATTTACCTAACAGAGCACCTGTGTTTGGTCAAAGTGCTTTATTTTACCCAAGATCCAAGGGTGCTGATTTTCAGGGAGCATACCTGTATTGGGGAAGCAAATTTGAACCCATTGTTGGCCAAGAACAAGCTGACCGTGTGGATTCTGGGACCATCAATTCTATGTCACTTCCACAAAGGGAATTATTGTTATCATTATTAAGTGGTCTTCAAACTTGGGGGAGACGCACGCGAAGGGTCAGAGCAGATGATTGGCAGTTCTGCAAAGAAGAGGGAGAAAGACGGCACATTGAGGCCCTGTGGGTGGGAAGCAAAAAAGATAATCCATGTGGGGCCAGACTTTGACATGAGAAGGATCCCTGGGGCTGTGTAGAAGAAAGTTCCACGTGGTCTCCTCCCAGCTTGGGGAAGTTGAATGACTTGGTGGAGGTCATAGAGCTAGAAAGAGGCAGAGCTGGAACCAGAAGCAAGTTCAATGGGTTCCTTTGCCTGGAGAAGTCCAGGCTAGGACAAAGTCTGTGTCTCAAACTTTAGATGCTTCAGAATCACCAGTAGGGCTTGTTGAAGCACAGAGTTCTGGGCTCCACCCCAGAGTAGCTGATTCTGTAGGTTTTGAAGGATTGCATTTCTAGAAAGTTCTCAGGCAATGCTGCTGCTGCTGTCCAGGGACCATATTTTGAGGACTAATGCTCTATGGGCTCCCCCACTGCAAGATAGATATTGCTATCTTAATAGGTCATTGCCACGTTCCTAACTTCCTAAGGTGGACTTGTCTACTGAACCATAGCAAAGGAAACTATTAATGCATATTAGGGGCAGGAGTGTGATCCGTGTATACATTTTCAGATTCCTCCTCCCTTCTACATCCATGCACGCCCCCCTCCCCCCTCTCCCCCTCACTCCCACCACCCTTTCCCAGCTTCTTGGTGAAAGATTTTTGCTTGACGGTCAACTCCCAGGTCCTGGAACCAACTAAACGGAGAAACTAAAGGAAGCCTGTGAGGCTAAATTAATGTACATAATTAAGTGTTAAAAGGAAAGGAGATATAGTAAAAATCCTCTTTGGCTGGGCATTGAGAAGAGTCATAGAAGAGAATTGGGAGTAAGGGTTTTAGAGAATGAGGGGCTCCGGAATGACTATAGGAGGTGAGAGAGCAGGAGAGGAGGGAAGGGGAGGGGAAGGGAGGGGAGGGGAGGGGAGGGGAGGACCAAATGTCTTTCATTCTTTCAACAGATGCATTAGAGTTTGAAGCATCTTTTTTGCTCCTGAGCTGTTTCTTTGAATTTAATATCACGTGAATCTGGGCTCTGTGGGTCCTGGGATTTATTTAGGACACAGAATAATGTCTTTATTCTGACTCTCCCACACCTTATGCTCCATTCTTGTTATTAACAGATGGCAAGAAAGCAAGCTGGGGAAGCAATATCAGGATGCCCCAGGAGATTCAAGAACACTGATGTAGCTGATTTAATTGTGAGCTATTCTCTATCTGCACTGACCCTTTTTTTGTCACCCCCAAATATTTAGTCAAGTCCAGTACACGAAGCAGCATTGCCTTGGAGAATAGGGAAAAGGGTAGTGGGACAAAGTGATCATGAAAAGGACAGCAGTGATAAGACCAGGGATGAGGAAATCAGAGAAGACGAAAATGAGACCAGGAGTGGGGGTTCGGAGTGGGAGGTGACAGGGGAGCCCCAGGATAATGGGAGTTCTCCCAGGAAATCGTGGAGAGCACTGGATTTCCTCAAGTTAGAGTTATTCCGCTTGGCCATTATAAGCAAAGATAATCCCAAAGGCTGGAGAGAGTGCTGCCTCTTTGCATTGGAGAGGAGAGTTGAATCCTTTGTGCAGTTTCCATAAACTCTTATAAGGAATTGAAATGTACGTATGCTCTGCCTCGGAACAAGAGGGCCATTGTGCTAGGAGACAAGTCACGGAGAGGCCGCTCACTTCATAGGAAGCAGGATGTGATGAAGAAAGAGCACAGCCTCCTAGGAAAGCAGCATTCTGGTCTCTTCTCAGGGGGATTCACCTGACCGAGGAGATTGGGACAAGGAATTCAACATCTGGATTACAAGAAATCTTCCAAGAACATTGGTATTCTCAAAGCCTCATTTAATTTAACCAGTTTGTTTTTAGACTAAAAAAATCATCTGCCTGGCCCTTAGTGCTTGGAGAGCCATTTCACATTCAAATGCATAGCAACCCTACACAAGATCAAATTGCTGTATTTTTTTTTTTTTGAGGCTCAGCTTTCTATAATTCTAGTTTTGCTGCCCTCATTGAACCCAGACTGCAGAACTGAAAGGCCTATTTTTATGATATATCATAATTACAGTCTTTATTATGCAAGTCTCATCTATGTTATTATTATGACATAGCATATACATTGTAAAAATAGCCTGGATCAACGGTCCAGGATGCCTTCAGTGACCGGACCCGAAGACAGATGTCCACATCTGTGGTGTGATTTGCAAAATAGTTCTGCTAAGGTGCCCGCATTTCCCCTTCCACGTATAGGCCATTTTACCCAGGAAGGTGATACATTGGACACTTCAAGTAGGTTTCAGGGTGAACATGCTCTGGAGTCATGACATCTCAGTTCCACAGTGTACTAGCTTAACCGCTCCACCCTCAGTCTTCCCATCTGTGAAATGGAGATAATAGGAGTAACTATGTTCTTCACACAGTGCTTGGAACTCGGCACAGGCTCAATACAGGATAGAGTCCTTCTCCCTTTTGTGAAAGGGCAGTTACCTGGGAGGGTTCCCGATCAGCTCCCTGGGAGGGGCAGGATGGGAGCACAGTGTTCATCTCCTCCTCGGGCCTTACGTGAACAGGACAGATAGAGGCAGAGGTACTAAGCAGGTAGAGCGTCCTTCCCTGTCTTCAAAGCCCTTTCAATGTCCAGCATTGTCTGCAGACTGCATAAACCAAATGCCCCACACAGTCCATTTTTCAAAAAACCGTCGATGCTGGTATGGTTCTTAAAAATGCAACGTCATTAAAAACCAGTTTTGAATTTATGGTAGCTTTGGCTGTTGTATTTGTCCTCAGTGCATGTATGATAAAAGCACAACTACTGTGATAGAGGGTGGGCCTTCCTCTCCACTAACCAACTAACCACCCTCCTTTTTAAAGAGTGAAAATTAAAAAGCGGTCTCCTGCAGAAACCGGTTTGGCTCAGTGGATAGAGCGTCAGCCTGAGGACTGAAGGGTCCCAGGTTCGATTCCGGTCAAGGGCATGTACCTTGGTTGCGGGCACATCCCCAGTAGGCGGTGTGCAGGAGGCAGCTGATCGATGTTTCTCTCTCATCGACGTTTCTAACTCTCTATCTCTTTCCCTTCCTCTCTGTAAAAAAATCAATTAAAAAAAAAAAAAAAAAAAGCAGTCTCCTGTTGGCACAGCCTGGGACTGTCCCACCTGGGACCCGAGTCTTGCCCTGAGCTGGGAGGCAGGAAGCGTGTGGGCAGCCCAGGGGCTGCCGGCAGCTGGGTTTGCGGATTGGGGAGGGAGAAGGAAGCTCTCAGAAGCTCGTGGCTCTGAAAAATGTGGTGGGGTCAGTTTTGCTCAGGCTGTCCCCAGAACAGCTGCAAAATGTCAGGAAATGGCAACATCCTCAAAGCAAACATGGCTGTGGGAGGAAAAGCTAGACTCTGCGACAGTTGGAGAGATTCTAATTTCCTTCTGCAAACTCCAGCTCCCCCTCCCCACTCTCCACTTCCTTTGTTTTCTCCCCTGAAGCCTTCCCTTCTCTCTCAGTTCCTCTTTTTTTTTTTCCACACCCACAGAGAACCTGATTCTAGTGGTGCAGAAAAACCCGTGAAACAAATATTTTGGTTGTATTACAGCTCAGTTGTCATTTGTTTCCATTTCCTGACAATTTACATCTGCCTCCCTGCCTGGCTTTCCTTGCAGAGGGGGCACAGTTGCAAGCCTTAGAGCGGGGACCACGACAGGATGGCTCCAGGGCACCCGCCATGCTCACTGAGGTGCTTGCTGTGAAAAGGTTTTCCTTTGAGCTGCGTACTTCTTAGCCATCTGAAGCTCGCTCTCTGAAGGAGCTATGGGTACAAGTGGAGTCCCACCAACAGTAACCAGCTTCATCGCCTAGCAAGTTCTAGTTATTTGCCGTTCTTGGAACCTTCGAATCAGACTGTAGCTACCATTTTAAATCTTACTGTGTTTTAATTAAAATTTTATAGTGGAAAATATACCATGTCTTACCCTTATTCAGAGAGGAAAACCTATTTAGTGGTTGCATTCTATTCCAGTGTACAAAGTGGCAATGTTTAGGTAATCACCATTCATTTGTTGGGTTACTTAGGTTATTCCCAGTTTCTTGCTAATATGAACCACTTTGCAGTGAACATCTCTGGGAACAAAAGCACCATTTGCTTTTGGGATTGCCATTTTCAAGTGTAATTCTTTGGCCAAAGAATGTGAAGGTTTGGAGGGCTCTTGGCACATATTGCCAAATTATTTTCTGGGAAAGCTGCACTGTCTTCTACTCCGTATCTTCTGCCCGTATCCCTCTCTCCAGCCTGAAAGAATTCAAAGGTGAAATGCTTGACCTGCGGTACTTGGCACCAAGTAGTGACTCAGTAAAAGGTCATTGGTGATGTTGAGGATGAACGAATTCATCCCTCCTCCTCCCTCCTCCCCTGACGCTGTGTATAGGTGTGAAAGGGCAGAGCAGGACAGCACAAAATGTACTGTACCCTCCATCCCGTGTAACTATGTATATGACTCCTTTTTCTGAGAAAACCGCGAGAATGTAACAGTTGCATAAACCTGCCAATAGGAATGTAGAGAAGTAGACTCAGTCCAAATTAGGCAATCTCTGTAACCCACGTCACTTCCCTAAGCCCACCCAAATGACGAACCCTTTATAACCTATCGTTCTCCCGGGGCTCGCTCTCTCGCCCCGCGGCTGCATCAGAAAGAGGCTGGGAGCCAAACCCGGGTTTGAGTAAAGACTCTTGGCTTTTGCATCGGAGAAAAGGCTCCCTGGTGGTTGATTATTGGGGACCCCGAACTCTGGGCATAACAGGTGCATCCTTCTATGGTGCTCTCCCTGTTTATGTCCCTTCCTATGCTGCACTGCCAATGGACTGACTAACTAATGTGTTTTAAGACTGTAACTCGGTGGCTCTAAGCTCGCTGTGTGACAGTATCATTTTGGAGCTTTGTAAACAATACCAGAGCATGGCTTTAGTTGGTCAAGGGTGGAGCCTGGACATTGACATTTAAACAATTCTTGTCAAGGTATTCTAACATAAGCCAGGGATGAGAATCCGAACCTAAAACATGAGTTGTTTGGAAATTCCACGCACCACATGGCACCTACCAAGGGACTTATTTCTGGTGTTTCTCAAAGATCAGGCTAAGAACACAAGATGAAGCCCTGAGGGGCCTCAGACTTGAACACGTTGGTAGGTATTACTACCATTCAGCTGGCTTGAAAGACCAAGTACATCAACTAACTCCTTCCAGAAAGATTGTATATTTCTTTGCGTTTATGGTTACTTCCATAGTACCTCGTGAAGAAGAAACTAGGAATCAAAGTTGTTAATTAACTTGGGGGGAGCCTCTGTTAAAAGAATTTGGGAATCAATGCCAGGACCCCAAATTCCATGGTTTTTCTATCCCATCATTATGCCCTTTAAAAAACATTCGTCTTTTTGTGTTCATGTAACTAATTTTTATTTTTTATTTTTTATTTATTTTTTTGCTATGTGGGGCTGACTTCATTCCTGAAAGAAGCTTCCCTATAAACAACAAACAACTGTGTTTTGATCAGGCATCAGGGGTGTGTTCTAGACAAAGCCCAAGAGGAATGTAGCTGTATCTAGTCATCACTTTATAAATATTGATGAAGAACGGTACAAATGTTTTAAAGGAAATTTTATCTGAAGGAGTGTCTTGGAATTCAGCTGTTTCTTTTCATGTTTTTCAGACCTCCTACCCCTGGCACTGAAATCCAAACAGCCAAGGGTGGGCCAAATCCCAGGGTTTGTTCATTATTGTGGCACCAGCAATTCTGTACCTGGTAGGCTTTGGGGTAGGGGGACCCCAGGGATTGCAGTTGGCATACCCGGCCATTGTTCCTGAGCTGTGACAAATATTTCATAACACAGTGGCTCCACAGAAGGAAGCACTGAGTTGCAAATCACTTTATGAACTTTTATACTAAGGATGGCAAACAATAGGAGAATGGTTCAAAATGTGACCTATTCATTCTAAGAAATAGATACATCTATATATATAAAAGCCTAAGTGACCGAACGACCGAACAACTGAATGACCAGTTGACCAGTTGCTATGATGCACACTGACCACCAGGAGGCAGACACTCAATGCAGGAGCTGCCCCCTGGTGGTCAGTGCGCTCCCACAGTGGGAAATGCCGCTCAGCTGACTGCCCATCCCAGTGGTCCACCAGCCCGGTGGCAGCCACTCACTCCCTCAATAGTCCTATAGGTCCAATCTCTGGAGAATGGGCCAGGCACCAACGGACTGGTGCCGCCGGCACAATCCTGACAGTGCTGCAAGCCTCCTGGAAGTCGGCCTCGGGCACTGTGGATACTTCTCCTCCCTGGACGCTCCACAAGGAAGAAACGATATAAAAGCGGCTGCCAGGTGGCTCCCGACAACGGGCACGAATGTCAGCAGGATGGATATGGATCCTGAGATGGTAAGGGCATCCCACCGCCTGCCTGGAGGTCCTGCCTTCCTCACCCCCCTCGGGATGGGCACCAGACGCAGGGCTCATGGCTGGTGAGTGCCGATGCAGTATCGCGAGCCTTTCCTGATGATCAGGACTGACTGGGCATGAGCCCATGGCAGGCGCAGCGGGCCCGGGATGAGCGGGAGCAGCAGGCAGGAGCTGCAGGCAGCATTGGACTGCTGGTTTCAGCCCAATCCCCGCAGGCCACGCCGAGGGACCCCACCCGTGCACGAATTCGTGCATCAGGCCTCTAGTATTAAAATTAAATTAATAGTGAAAAAGTTTTTAATAATTTTGGAAAATGCTTAAATAGAAATCATTTTTATGGTTCTTCTTCATCTGAACCATCTGGTCCAATTACCAGGAGGCCACCTGTGAGCTGTGAGAACTGCAGACTCTCAGGCCCCACCCCAGCCCCGTGGAGTCAGACTGTATTTTCACAGCATCTCCATGTGACTCACACCACATTCACATTTGAGAAGGACTGGTCTAAGTAAGGAGTTCTTTTTTTTTTTTTTAAATATATTTTATTGATTTCTTACAGAGAGGAAGGGAGAGGGATAGAGAGCTAGAAACATCGATGAGAGAGAAACATCGACCAGCTGCCTCCTGCACACCCCCACCGGGGATGTGCCCGCAACCAAGGCACATGCCCCTGACCAGAATGGAACCTGGGACCCTTCAGTCCGCAAGCCAACGCTCTATCCACTGAGCCAAACCAGTTTCGGCTAAGTAAGGAGTTCTTAAAGATTCAGTCCTCAGCCAGCTTCTCTACTCTAAATACAGTTGTGCTTTAGTTAGTAATTCTGACCCCGGCAGCATATTAAGTTATGGATTTGTTGGTCTGGGCTCTGGCCTTGGGGCACGGCATCTGTGTGAGCACCTTAGGTTTCAGAAATGCAGATAACGTTGAGATCACGGTCTGTGTGATTTCCCTTGCAATACAATGTCAGGTAGAACATGCATGATACCAAAGAGCATATTAATTATGGAAAATCACATATAGAAAAGTCTGGAAGAAAATATTCCAAAATATGAACCACGATACCAATGGAGGTGCATTTTTTGGCAGGGTGTGGGTTTCTGTATGTGTTTCTCTATATAGTGGTCACGAACACCAGGCCACAGTTTCAGATGTGTAAGAAATGTAAGTTTATTTTTATATTCTATACATTAATTCTTATGGCGAGCCCCACTCTGTGGTGAAAACTCTTCAGCCATTTCAGAGGGATATGGTCTGCTCAGTCAATCTGCCAGGAGCCCATGGCATCATTGTGTAATCTAGAAAAGGTACCCCTCCAGGCTAATGGAGCAGCACACGTGGTGTGATGGTGAAACACAAATAAGACTTTAGTCTCTACCTGCTTCCTGGGCTGAGTGCAAAGAACAACCTGCAGCCCTACCTATGGTGGTCCTGGATGCAGCTAATTTAGGATCCCATTTCTTTATGCAAAGTTTATGTAAATTCTGGGAAGCTCTCATGGTGACATTGGATTAAGAGTGGGGCAAGGAAGTCACGGAATCCTTACAGCCTTCATCACTGATACTGTCTGTGCTACGATGCCTGATTCCTGCCTGTCTGGCCTCCAAGGGAGTTTTGGCCAGATTGATACTGGAGCCTCCTTACTAGTCCAGAGCTTCTCCAGGCTGGGTTCTCTCTAAGGACTTCTAAGCCCTCCTGGGAAATATCCGGTTACTCCATGAGCCTCATGGGAAACAGGGAATTCCATGAGGCCACATCAGTGCTAGCTGCCTGGATATTCCTGCAGCCATTCCTCCTTTGCATTTGGAATTGATGCATACATAACACTTGCTGCCATCCTGAGCTTCACTCAGATGCCCCAAAGCCTCCTGGGAGTTCTGTCAGCTCTGTTCCCTGGGACTGGCTGGGGGCTGGCTTGGGAGCGGGCAGGACACAGGGCCCCTTCTCAGTGCTGTTCTTTGCGTTTCCACCCCAGGAATTACTTTTGCTCCTCTGGGGCAGGCACACTGCCTCTTATATCACCTTGCATTCTCCCACATCTAATGTTTATGCATGGACTTCCTGTCCTGGTCTAGGATTTACAACTCAAAACTCTGACTTGCCTTGCCAGAGGCATTTCTTCTCCTTTGCCCCCGCTCACCCCCACCTGGCTCAGGGACAGCCTCCCACTGAATGGGGCGAGGGAGGAGTTCTTTAAGAAAACATGGGGGAAAAATGCTGATTAGCAACCTAAAATGCTATCTTGCCACATGTACTTTCCATATTTTTTACAATACACAAACAAACAAACAAGCTATAGAGAAAGATCCTGTAAGAATTGTTTTATAGTGAAGGCTCTACTTTTTGAATACCCACTTTCCCTCTTATCTCTTTCTGATGGAAAGGCAGCTACTGACTTATTGAACACTTTTTGTTTGGTACTTACTATTGAAAGTGCTTTTGCATCTATTTATGTCTTTTAATCCTTACGGTGATGTTATCATCATCAATGTGAGATGAGAAAACTGAGACAGGAAGAGGTTAAGTAACTTGCTCAAGGCCACACAGCCAGTGACTGGGGAAGCACACTCAGGGTTCAAGGCCGGCTGCTCCAGAAGAGCCCAGCTCTCCACTCTTACCCACGTGCCTCGCTGCCAGGAGCAAAGCTGAAAAGATTCTCATTGGCCCACTCGAAGTCCAGAAGCAACAGCCTGTCTTTCGTTACAAATCTGTAGTGAGTATTTATTGTTTGAAAAAGTCCTTGGTAACTGTGGATATGTTTTTGCAGGTGGTCTAATTCTGTTATTGAAGGGAAAAAGACAAGGTTCACGCTGAAAACCTGACACTGGTTTTGGCTCATGCCTCACAGGAAGCCGGGTTTGCTCACTAAATTTTGTTGATCGAAATGAAACAAAGGCCAGAAACTCCAATACAGTGTGAGAGACACAGTGGTCACTCCTGGGTGCTTGCAGAGGTTCTTGGGGACGTTTGGGAGCAACCCCTGCGGGGACAGGAGAGCTGTGTGCTGCTGAATTTCATCTCATCTCCTGAAAAAAGTTGATTTCAAGCTCTCATACCCATGACTTCACTGGCAGCCAGCAGCTGGGGCAATTGTAGTGGGAAACACAGCCTGGGGGAGATGTGTCACCCTTGAGCAGGTTGCCAGGATGCACACGAGTCTCCCTGGGAGTGCTTACTAGATGCGAAGGCATTTGGTGAATGTCTTTGAGAAGCAGCTGGCACAGTGCTGCCCTGGTCATCAGCTCTCAGTACCTGCTAGTTCTTGTCCCCTTCCTTCTTTGGAATCTAGAACTAGAAATTTCATTAAACAACTTTCTGTTCTGTATTAGTCGGCTCAGGCTGCCATCACAAAATACCACAGACCGAGTGGCTTGAAGAACAGAAATTTATTTTCTCACAGTCCTGGAGATTGAAAGTCCAAGATGAAGGTGTAAGCAGGGTTGGTTTCTAGTGAGGCCTCTCTCTCTGGCTTGTGGAAGGCCACCTTCCTCTGTGTCCTCACATAGCCTCTTCTTCATGCCCATGAGGAGAGAGAAAAAGAGAGAGAGAGAAATCTGTGTCTCTTCCTCTTCCTGTAAGAAACCAGTTTTATGGGATTATGGTCCCACCCTTATGATCTCATTTAACTTTATCTCCTTAAAGGACCTATCTGCAAATGCAGTCACTTTTCGGGTTAGGGATTCAACATATGGATTTGGGTAGGGACACAATTCAGTCCATAACACGTATTGGGCCCTGTGCTACATACTGGGAATAATAATTTATGAAGAAATTTCAGCCCCTGCCCTAAGGAGCTCCTTGTCTATGGATTGACTCCATAGCCATTAGAGCAGCAAGATAGACAAGGAGTGTGGGGATCACTGAAAACAGACCTACCTGAAGTGGTAATTCCTCTGGTTGTATCTTAAGCAAGCAAATGCCACAAATATTCTGGTGTGGCTCTATATTTGGTGTGGAAAAGTTGTACATTAAGGCCTTTAAAGATTTTAATCAGACGAGTTCCTGGGAAATCCAAAGCAAGAACTGAGAATGAACTTTGGCAATGGAACCAAAGCCTAAAGGCGGGATTTTTTGGGTTTCCAAGGATTTGACTGTCTGGGATAACCTCCACACTGCGGCCCACAAGTCCTTGAATTTGACACTTGGTAAAATTGTTAGTAAACAGGGAAAGAACAAAAGGCCTGGGAGTGCAATTACCATCCTTGAACCACTAGGGGGCGCACACAGCTTCCCTCTCAGAAGAGGAGAAACCCAAGGCCCAGCACTCTTTACAGCTTTAGAGTGGAGCATTCAGTATGGTATTGGGAGTGGGGGTTAGAAGCTGTTACAGTTTTGTTTGTTTGTTTGTTTTTTGGGGGAGCAAGGCTTGTGTCAAAGACCTAACTTTTTAAGTACTAATATTGTATGCATTGACCTTAACCTCTGCGAACCTAGTAGGTCCCATAGACTAGCTGGTGAATAGTTCTTGGTGTGATATCCCAAACAAATAACTGGCCACTTTAAGACAACTAACTTACATGTGTGAGTGTGTTGTGCATCATGCTGGAAAGTACTCTATGCATGCACACAGCATACACGCACACACACACACACACACACACACACGAACATGGAATACATTAACACACTGTGAAAATATTGCTTCAGGTTGGAAAATATGTGGCACCCAAATCATGTCATCTTTTCAAAATACACCTGGGGAGATAATGCTGCCTATAATTCACAGAGCTTTTGAATTTCACTGAATAGCGGTATGTCAGCCTAGCCTGCCAAAAGCTAAGAGGATGGGAACCACCAAGCTGGGGACACTGATCACAGGGAACACCAAGCCCCAGGCCCCTAGCCAAGCCCTATCCTCTCTGGCCCCCTACACAAGTTTGTAGCCCATGGACAAATTGGCTGGTATTCCTCATTCTCCCAGGGCCTGCCTTCCCCAAGGTTTTTCAGCCACTATAACCTGGCTTCTTCTCTCAGAGTTTTAGCAGAGACCTCTGAGGGCCTGTTTCTTTATATTTGGGATTATGGGATAAAAATGTGAGAATCAAGAAGCCAGGTTCTCCCAGAGTATCCTGGATCGGGGTTGGCCACTCTTACCTCATCTGTAGAAAGCAGGGGTAGGACCAAGGACAAGGCCCTAAAACAGACAAGGGGAGGAGTGTTTGTGCCCTGGGGGCCAGGTACTAGGTTTGACCCTTTCAGGTTATTATTTCACTTAATCTTCATGCCAGTCTGCATGTTTGGTATTAGTATCTCCATTTTACAGATGAGGAAACTGTCTGTAAGACCAGAGAAGCCAAATATTGTCTTATGGTCATACAAGTCTGGGATTTGAATTTACACATTCCAAGTTAAAATCTAGCATATTTTTCAGTCCTGGCTACAATGCCACTGTCCACTTTATCAGAACCACCTGAAAGCTTCCTCCCTATTCTTTAGCTTCTCTGTGTAATTGAAGATCTTATTATATTGGTAATAACTATGTGGATGATGGTGGTGGTGGTGATAATGATGATGATAACAGCTAACGTTTATTGAAATCATTTACTGCAGGCCAAGCAATGTGCTATATGCTAAGCCTTTATTATCTTCAATTCTCATAACAACTCTACACTGAAATTAGTATTATTATCACCATTTCAAAATAGGCACCTGACACTTAGGAATGTTAGGAAATTTTCATAAGTTCACAACAACTAGCAAGTGGTAGAGCTGGGATTTGAACCTAAGTCTGTCTCTAAGACCAAGTATTTAAACCACTAAGCTATCCTGTGCATCTTTAGAGTAATAAGTCTGTGGAGAAATACTCAGGGCTCTAAGACTATTCAGAAGGAGAATCTTTCCAAATTTAAATAATAGTTAGCAAAAAGAAGACAGTCATATCTTTATGTGGCATGGTATAATGATGCAGCCGAGAAAATGTTTCCATGCTAAAATAGGACAATGGCTAACTGCTCTGCTTAGAAAAAAAACAACTATGATTATTTTCATTTATTCTGTTTTGGATTGGAACTTCCTGGAGTCTGGTTTTAATTACATAGGAAGTCAACCTGGACTGTTACTGTTTATCAGAAGCCCCTTTCATCATTTCTGTAACTAGTTAGTGAAGCTACTAGGATCTAGGAATCTAGTTAATGACTCAGTGAAGGCCTTCAAGAAGTCAAGGTTAAAGAAATGAATGGATGGCTGTTTTGTTTTCACCTACTAGCATCAGGCTTAAAAACAATGAAACGGGGAGTGATCAAGTATGATTAACAGCGGACTTGAGTTAATAGGTCTTGACACGTTGAACCTGAGTCAACTGGTCTGCTTTTCTACTACGTGCAACATTGGGAATGAAGTAGATGAGTTCCTAGTTACCAGCGCCTTGGAAAGAATTAGATATCAGCACCTAGTCAATATTACTCCATGGAGTAATATTTTTAAACCCCAGAGTTTGAATATTTTCCTAACGTATTTCAATGAATAAGCAAAAGAATGGGTTTAACAACAAGGGTCAGATTAGTATTACCCTAATATCTAGGACAGTGGTTGGCAAACTCATTAGTCAACAGAGCCAAATATCAACAGTATAACGGTTGAAATTTCTTTTGAGAGCCAAATTTTTTAAACTTAAACTTCTTCTGACGCCACTTCTTCAAAATAGACTTACTTGCCCAGGCCGTGGTATTTTGTGGAAGAGCCACACTCAAGGGGTCAAAGAGCCGCATGTGGCTCGCGAGCCGCAGTTTGCCGACCACGGATCTAGGATATGAATAATTCAGCTAATTGGTGAGCTGAGCATTAAGGATGATTCATTAAGGAGCTAGACATTGAATAGGATGGAGCTGCATGGCCGCTGTCCCAAGGCAACAGCCCAAGAATGCACTATTTAATTCCCTAGGTGGCAGCAGCCAACAAGCACACAGAAGTCCCAGGGTGTGGCATCTCAGGGCAGAGTACCTTCCAGAGATGCAACTGGATTTGCTATTGGGATTAAGATTCTAAGGTGGGTGGGGAAGAGTGTGAAAATGGGAGGTGACATAGCACAGGAGGAATGAACCTGCATCTAAGTCCGGCTCTGCCACTAGGTCACGGTGCTACGTGGGGTAACCCTTTGTCAGCAATATCGTCCCCACCCTCATTCAACAAGTGGGGTTGGACAAGGTCATCTCTAAGTACCTTTAGATATCCCATGACTCACAATTTGATAATGCCCCTGGCATTTTCATCAAATTCTTTACAGTGAAAGAACTTGATTCCATTGTAGGGAGTGTATAGGGGAGGGTTGCATGTGTATGTTCAAGAGAGATGCATTATGCTACTGTCTTTTTAGTGTCCTGTGTTCAGACAATATGCTGACCTTTACAAGCTAGGACACTGTTGTCCTGCCAATAGTCAAGGTGACATTATGTGGCCAGTGACATAATGGGGCCCCCTATTGCTCCCTCGAAATTGGACCTCCTTCTAGTCCAGCAGCTGTGCCCATAGGCATGGAGCTTTATTGGTAGAGTCGTCCAGCCAACTGAGCTTGTGGCTGTGCCATGATAGTTATAATTTATTTCTCCTTTTACTGTGTGCTAGGCACTGTGCTAAGCTTACCCTTAGTGTATTTCACATACATACAGCTCTTTTATTCTTCCTTCAAGTAGCTTTTCATTATCCTTGTTGAAGCAAATTAACCTCTTAAGCCAAGGTCAACTTAATAATAGCTACTAATACAGTGCTTATTATGTCCCAGGCACTAGGTGCTTTACCTATGTTATTTTATTTAACCTTTGAAATAACTCTATGGAGCAACACTAGTACTTAACATTATTTATAGATGGAAATTGAGGCAAAGAGAGGTTAAATAAATTACCCAACATCACACACTGATATACAACAGAACCAGGGTTTGAACCAGGCAGTATGGTTCTAGGATTCCTGAAGACACTATATTTAAAAGAGGGCTAGTGATCTATGCATATTGCTTCTATTTTATTTCCATTAGATTAAAAACAGGTTGTTTTTTTCTAACCTGATGACCTCCTACAGCGATGCTCTGATTTAATTTTGTTCTCTTCCTAGGATTTATAACTTGGGAATGTAGTCACAATAACAAATCCCATCACTACCTCACTGAGACAATACAATGTGACTCTCCTCTGGAGTTCATTTTCATGTCTTACGTATTTGTGTGTGTGTGTGTGTGTGTGTGTGTGTGTGTGTGTGTGTGAGATTAGAAAGGAAATAATTGTTGGAAGATGGAGAAATACTAGTAGGAAAAAAGAGGCAGATGCCACCTTTGGTTGCAGACTTACCTGAATGGGGAAGTTATAAGGATACAAGAGGAAGTTTCCATGGCTTGGATGAGTCCTTCACAATGGGGCACAGCGATGAGAAACAGTGAAGACACTGTGCCTGAAGTGACAGAAATGCCAACTGTGGAGTCAATGGTTGCTCTTGAAGGAACATAGTTGGAGTCCAAGGTCACACGGGAGGAGCCGCAGGGAATGTTTCTTATCAAGTAGGATGAGGGCACTGACTATGCTTCTAACACTCTTAATCTTGACTGCAAGAAAAATCGGTTCACTTTATATGTGTCTCTTACTTATTATTCTTTGGAGAATTTCTCTGTGGAATTATGGTGGTATCACAAACTAGTGTCTCCATTTTGACACGGAGACATGATCTTGGGGATGAGTAAGCTGCTGGTCTGCGGCTCACCTCTGCCCTATATAACCAGGAAAGAGCTCAGCATCCCAGTTAGATTGCTTCTCCTCCTCATCCCATCTCCTTTGCCTAAGAACAGACACAGGTATTTAAGTGATGTGTGTCTGGAGCCATAGTGATCACAGAATATGGCTTCTGCATAGTTTGTTCAGTATTTATGCATCTCAGAGGTGCTCCAAATCTAATCTCAGTGCCAACTTGGCCACTGGCCATTGACTTCGGTTTCCCCAGAGGGAGGACTTGCTGAGCAACCAAAGCCTTTTATTCCTGAGGAATTTAAATCACCATCTATTTTTGTTCCCCAGGAAAGAAACTAGCATAGGCTAATCTCACAGACTGTGAGAGTTTATTACTTACACGATACCACCAGGAGCACAGTGTCCCAGTGATTCTTGCTAAGTTAACAAAGATTTTTTTCCCCCCAGCTTCAAACTGTTTGCGTTTCAACTGTATTAAGACATAAGGTTCATGCTACACATTTCCTACATAGAGCCTCTCCCAGAGTTGTTCCTAAGAGGGTGTTGGTAAAAAGACTCATTAATCACAGGAGCACCTGTAGAGCCAGACAGGTATCGACCTGGGAGTAAGTGCCATTTGAGAACCTTCATTAACTTCCCCTGTGTCTTGCCAATGCCCTGAGCATTTTGCTTGGGAGGAAGATACTGAAAGCTTTCTGTTGATTTATCCTCTCCTTTGTTTCTCGCTCAAGTGAAAACTCTGAGGACAACTGCCCCAACTTCTTCACTCCAGGACAGTGGTTGGCAAACCACTGCTTGCGAGCCACATGCGGCTCTTTGGCCCCTTGAGTGTTCTAACGCCACTTCTTCAAAATAGACTCTCACAGGCCGGAAACTGACTTCTGCACATTTCAATCGCACTGTATGTGCGCCCGCATGTGGTATTTTGTGGAAGAGCCACACTCAAGGGGCCAAAGAGCCGCATGTGGCTCGCGAGCCGCGGTTTGTTGACCACTGCTCTAGGAGATGTTGCCTAACTAAGACATCCTGACTTATATGGGTACTTTGGAATACTTGGCAAGGAGATCTGATCATTTTACCATTCATTATTCTGGAGTTCTCGCACTATTCCCTTTCAGAAATGCACATTTCCCTGGCATTATTTTTAAAAAATATATTTTTTTACTGATTTCAGAGAGGAAGGGAGAGGGAGAGAGAGATAGAAACATCAATGATGAGAGAGAATCATTGATCGGCTGCCTCCCACACACACCCCGCCCCTAGGGACTGAGCCTGCAACTCTGGCATGTGCCCTTGACCAGAATCGAACCTGGGACCCTTCAGTCCAAAGGCCGACACTCTATCCACTGAGCCAAACCAGCCAGGGCTCCCTGGCATTATTTTAACAGATAACTAGAGGCCCAGTGCATGAAATTTGTGCACAGGAGTGGGGGGGTGTCCCTCAGCCCAGCCTGCACCCTCTCCAATCTGGGACCCCTTGAGGGATGTCTGACCGCCTGTTTAGGCCCGATCCCGGTGGGTGCTCGGACATCCCTCTCACAATCCAGGACTGCTGGCTCCCAACCGCTTGCCTGCCTCTGCCTGATTGCCCCTAACCGCTTCTGCCTGCCAGCCTGATCACTCCCTAACCACTCCCCTGCCAGCCTAATTGACGCCTAACTGCTCCCTGGCCGGCCCGATTGCCCCTAACTGCCCTCCCCTGCAGGCCTGGTCACCCCCAACTGCCCTATCCTGCTGGCCTGGTCACCCTAACTGCCCTCCCTTGTCAGCCTGGTCCCCCCAACTGCCCTCTGCCGGCCCAGTCACCCCTAACTGCCCTCCCTGCTGACCTGATCGACCACAACTGCCCTCCCTTACAGACCTGGTATACCCCAACTGCCCTCCTCTGCCAGCCTGGTCACCCCTAACTGCCCTCCCTGCTGGCTTGATCACCCCCAACTGCCCTCCCCTGCAGGCCTGGTCCCCCCAACTGCCCTCCTCTGCTGGCCTGGTCACCCCTAACTGCCCATTACTGCCCTCCCCTGCAGGCCATCTTGTGGTGACCATCTTGTATCCACATGGGGGCAGCCATCTTTGATCACATAGGGGTGGCCATCTTGTGTCTTGGAGTGATGGTCAATTTGCATATTACTCTTTTATTAGATAGGATAATAAGGAACACTGTTGATGTTTCTCCAATATTTCAGAGTACTACAAGGCTCCTCTGAACACACATTTTCTTGGAGTTTCTCAAGAGGTAGATTATTAGAATTTCTAATGTGTTACCTGCAAACTAAAGATTGGGAAAGTTCAATGACTTGCCCAAAGCCACACAGATGTTAAGCAACAGACCAGGACTTGAATGCAGGTGGTCTGACTCCAAGGCTAAATGTTCCACTTTGTATAGTGCTGCCAATGCCCAACCTGGATTAAACACACAGGTTGAAGTGTTCTTTATGTCCCTTCCTTCTATCACATTCTTCTATTTAGGGAACAATCACAAGTTCCTATAATACTGAGGAGCTGACCACCAAGGAAGCTGGACCAAGCCAAGTGTTGGATGTTTCTGTGTTTTGTCACTTAGACACTCTGGCTCCTGCTTCAGACGGTTGAATGTGTCCCATTCCATTGCAGTGGTCCTGCCCAAATCCTTCCAGTACAGACCAAATCCTTCCAGTACCAAATAGCACTGAGATGATTTGGAAGAAGTGACTCAGATGTCATTTTGTCCTCTTATTTTGGTTCAGGCAACACAATGTTATTTTAGGTCCCTGGGACGATTCACTACCCATAAAATGCCATAAATTCTCTCTGCCCTTGGCCCTTGGCCCTCATCTCTTCTGCCATGCCACCTCCAAAATATAATTTGAAGCCTGTATTTTTAAAGTTAGAACTATATTTTTTAGTTTATGACTTTGAGATTGGTTAATGAAGTTGCCATTTTTAGCTATTATCTACTAAAGATAGATTTATTGTTATTATTTGTTTAATGCTCTCAGGTTTACAAAATACTTGTTTATGCATTATCTAGTTAAAACCTTACTACTAGCCTTTAAAGTTATGTTTTACTAACACACAACCAAGGCTGTGAGAGGTTAAGTAAGTCACCGGAGGTATCACAACTAGGGGTCAGGATTTCAACAAATTAGATTCCAATATCAGACATTTCTCACTACATTAGTCTGTTTATTTTTGGTAGAAGGTGATTACTGTGGTCAGCAAATATTTAAAATCTGAAATCACATTTCTTTGTTTCAAATTCCAATGCCACCATTGACTACTGAATGGCCTTAGACAAGTCACTTAGCATCTATTGCATCCATCTCCTTACCTGTAAGCTAATGATGTATTACTATTGTCTACCTCACAGGGTTGTGGTTGAGGATTCAATGCGTTAATACATGTAAAACGCTTGGAACAGTTTCTGGCACATATGGGGGGGCAATATATGAGTATTTAATATTATTAAGAAATCTCTACTTCTAAGAGACTTGATGGTAAAATGACCTTATTTTCTGTGCAGCTCATTCTTCCTTTACTTCTCTCTTGGAGAGCAGCAGGGACAAAAAATAGCCACTTCCCTGACCTAAGCACTGGACTGAGCCTCTCTGGAACTTTCCATTGATTCCTCCAGGATGAAGAGATTAACCTGTGGAGTTATTGACCTTTGGGCTTGGAAGTGACCTTAGATAAGCCTGGCTCCCTCCTGTTCTGAGGGTCCCGTAGCTCACTGGTGTCTGGCTGTCTCCTGACTCCTAATCTATTCTTTTGCCTTTGAGCCATAGACCATAGACACAGCACCTTTTGCCGTCTTCTTGTTCCTTAGGAAATAGTCACTTCTGCACTGCAAAGTCTGTTTGAAATCAGTGGGCGATTGTCATAACAAATGGTTTTTAAAAAGTGGTGGAAAGAAAAAGATGATTATCTGTGTGGAAGCTACAGTTAGATTTTTGATAAAGAGGTTATTTTAGGTGCTTTTTGCAATAGGAAAAATATTCTGTACATTAAGGCTCAGAGCAGACATAGAAGCATGGAACATACTGATGAATCTCAGAGGGAAGGTGGGGGTGGGTGGGTGCATGGGAAGAGATCAACCAAAGAACTTACGTATATGCATATATGCACAACCCATGGACACAGACGATAGTGTGGTGAAGGTCTGGGGAGTGGGGAGGAATGAGTGCAGGGTGGAGGGGGTCAGTGGGGAAAAAAAAGGGACATCTGTAATACTTTCAACAATGAAGAACATTTTTAAAAAGTCTCAGAGCAAAAAGAAATTTAAACGTTTTATTTCTTTCTTTATCTTCAAGGTGATCAGAGGAAGCAAATGGAAACTGAAGCTTTACCCAAATATACTGGTAAATAAAAATAATCTCTCTGAGACGGAAACTGAATTGAAATGGGCATTTCTGGTCACCAAGCTGGCTATTAAGGGAAAGGGAAAAAAAAATGTTTCCCATCTCATTCTCTAATATAAATGTTAGCAAGCTTCGGGTTATTCACTTGAGAATTTTTTCTTAATGCCATTTAAAGGCAAGTCAGTGATTAGACTTTCTACTCGTGTACTTTAACGTCTGGGTGCTGGGCATGCAGCTGTTTCATCAAAAATAAGGGAACACGCAGTTTGCTTGTGAGCAAAAGACTTTGGTTTTCTGAAATTGAGATGGGAGGCAGAGACTTACAGGGCAGAGGCATAGCTGACTCCCCAGAAACCTCTGGAAACACCTGCACACCTTCTAAAAATGACAGGTGCCCAGTGTGAATGTGAGGCCGTTTGTGGTCTGGAAAAGAGTTCCTTTACACAGTGTTCCCCAAGGAAACAGAATTAAAATTGTAGGTAGATCATACAAATTAAGGGCAGTAGCTATCACTCTGAGTCATGTGCCCTGTCCTATGTCTTTTTTTTAAAAAAATATATATTTTATTGATTTTATTACAGAGAGGAAGAGAGAGGGATAGAGAGTTAGAAACATCGATGATAGAGAAACATCGATGATAGAGAAACATCGATCAGCTGCCTCTTGCACACACGCTACTGGGGATGTGCCCGCAACCAAGGTACATGCCCTTTACCGGAATCGAACCTGGGACCTTTCAGTCCGCAGGCTGACGCTCTATCCACTGAGCCAAACCGGTTTCGCCTGCCCTGTCCTATGTCTTTAAGTTACATCCAGACTGCAGGACCTGGGCAACAGTGCAAATGGAGGCCCACGTGCCCGAAATCTCAACATTTCTGAGTAATAAATTAAGCTAATAAACCATTAAACAAAGTATGTCCTATCTTCCTACCTTGACAAATCTATCTTGTTGTCTATTGCCTGGGGTAAGGGTGCTCCTGAGAAGGAGTGTGTTGTCTTTCAAGACAGAACCCAGACCATAAGCACTGGGACAGGCCTACAGCTAAAATAGCCCGTTATGACTTTCCTGAGATAATTCTGATTTTAAATGTGCTGTTCTGTTGTCGGACTGGATTGGGCTATTGTGTTATCTGACCGTGGACCAGGTGACAAGTCAGGGTTTTTCACACATGTATGAAGGTCTAGTGGTTCTTAAAGGTGACAGCATTTGCATTTTTTGTCAGAAAAGTTCTTTATTGTATGGGACTCTCATGCACATTGCAGGAATTTTAGCATTCCTGACTCCTCCCCATTAAATAGCACCAGAAGCCCTCAGTCATTGACAAATAAAAATGCCCCACCTTGTTTTCAGATGCCCCTTGGAGAAGGTGGTACTCTCCTCCTGATTCATAACTTCTGGTAGATTGCATCTTCAATATTTCCCATCAACTGCGATGGTTAACATTTATTGAACACTTCCTAGATACAGAGTTCTCTCTTGGGCTCTGGGTTGAATAGAGGCTAAATCTAATGATGTTGTATTATCAGTGGTATCACTAGGATTGTTGAGGAAAAGGTCTAAAATTTATTTCTTCAATGTATTTGTCTTAAATCTGAGTTGTTACAATGCCATGGGGCCCTATAAACTAAACTTTTAAGAGTATTCGTGTTTTCTTCTTCTTGTATTTGGTCTATAAAGGATATACTTGTGGTTTTTCATTACAACCATTGTGTTAGTGTTTTTGTAGGAAGAAATAGGCACCCAATTCACTTCAAACAATAGATTTATTATGAGAAACTTAGTATAAGTAAGATTGGACCATCAGTCCCATGGCCAGTCCCCATGGGAACCCAGGAATAGCTGCCCAATCAGGCCTCATAGGGAAAGCAGGATTTGAACTTGGAGGTTGTCTGGGGTCCAGTGCAGTTCTAGAGGCTGGGTCACCTGGATGTCCCCTTAGCAGCTGCAGTTGTCAATCCCTGCTGAAGTGCTCTGCAATTATAGGGACTCAGCTTTTTGACTCTGTCATTTATCCTCCAATCAACCCCACCACCACCTTCGTCTCTAATATTTATCATTTAGTTTCCACTTACTCAAGGCTTTTTTGTTCTTTCTTCTTGTTCCCCTCTTCTTTCTCCTCCTCTTCCTTCTTCAATGGCTTCTGCCCTCTAATATCTTCTGCTTCCTCTATGGCTTATACTTACTCATGCCTTCTATCAACATGACTTGTGCTATTTCATGGACTTTGCTACCACCTTTCTGCATGTCTTCCTGCTTCTGCACTACTTCCCTAGCCTTAAGTTCAAAGTCCTAAGAAAAATAATCCGATTGGTCCAGACAGTCACTCTCATTTGGTAGGGACAGATCTCCCTGTGGCTACTGTCTTGTTCTGTATACCCTCCAGTATAACAGGGTGAAGTGGTATAGAAAGAGAAGGTGATTTGCAAGTTGGGTAGAGGAAATCCTTAGGGACAAAGCATGGGATGATAGAAAGTTTCTCTTTATAGGACACTAAAACCCAGGTTTAATTTGTTGTTCTATTTCTTTTTTTAAGTTAAAAATGAGAAAGTCTTCTTTTTCTCCTTTAAAGTCACTATGTATAATTTGATTACCGAAGACCTCGAGCAGTTGATTTAAGTGTCTGAACTTCATCACCTGCACAGCGGCTGCACCACACAGATGTGATTCCCAGGAGGTGACAGCTGTGACAGGGCTTTGTGTGTGCTCATGCGGCAAATGATTCCCACCATTTTCCACTTAAAAAATGAGTGTAGAAATAACTCACATGACTCAGTAATATGTTCAGAATCCTTTAGAACCTCCTCCCCCTTCATTTACTTGCTTCAGTTGGGCAATTTTACCCACGTAGCCCATATGCCTTCTGGAGTGAAAAATCATGTGGGTGCTTCTTCTAGAAAGTGCAGTTCAGTGGGAAGGTCTTCTGGACACTGTCTGAGGGGCTTTTCTAGGATGCTTCACTTTTTTCCAACCCTGGGCTCAGGCCTGAACACAGCCTCCTGGAGTCGTTTCTGGAGGACCTTGGTCATCCCACACCTGCAGTGCAGTGGCCTGGGCTGACCCAGGAGGGAAGCAAACCATAAGCACAGAAGGACACCCCACTCTTCTGACAGATGCTCCTCTAAAAAACAGACAAGGCGAGAAGGAATCACTGCCAAAGGGTTTTTAGCACCAGTTCTGTTGCACAACCCAGTCTCATGTTTGTGATTGATAACCCTTCTGGTGTGAGGGACTCAGACTTCACGCCTGGAGGGGGAAGTGATTCCTTAGCCTGAGGTGTTACTGTGCACAGAGATGTGGGGACGAGGAAGGGAACGGAAGAGCAGAGCTTATGGAGGCCAGAGCTTTGTGCCAATGTTGCTTTAGCTGCTACGGTTTTCAGTGTCCTCTTCCAACTGATGATTCTCACTTATTTGGCCATAAATTCTTTGACGCTCCTCCTGGTGAGAGGGAGGGACTGTTTGCTTTCTTCCTGAATCTAGGCTGGCCTATTGAGCAATCGAATATGGCAAGAGTGATATGTGCCCATTCCAGGGCTGCTTCTACTGTGGTTTCTTGGGGCCCTTGTCTGTCATGTAAGAAATATAGTAATCTGCTGGAGAAACCACCTGGAGAGGCCCTGAGGCTACATGGAAGTGGAGAGGAGACCCACAGTGCCAGCCTTCAACTTGTCTTGGACCCCCTATCCTAGCCCAGCTATAGATTAAATAGCACTGAGTGGCCCCATTGGCACCATGTGGAGCAGAAGACTTGTCCACCAAGCCCTTCCCAAATTCCTGACCTACAAAAGCACGAGGTATATAAAAATGGTTGCTCTTTTTTTAAAAAAAAAATCTATATTTTTATTGATTTCAGAGAGGAAGGGAGAGGGGAGAGAGATAGAAACATCAATGATGAGAGAGGATCATTGATTGGCTGCCTCCTGCATGCCCTCTACTAGGAACTGAGTCCGAAACCTGGGCATGTGCCCTTGATCAGAATCAAACCCTTCAGTCCTCAGGCTCTATCCACTGAGCCAAACTAGCTAGGGCTGATTGCTCTTTTAAGCTACTTAATTTTGAGGTAGTTTTTTTAAATGTAAAAATAGCCAAAATATTCACAGTATTGGGAAAGGAAGTTGGGATGAGCATGGACCTGAGGGAAGAGGGTAAAAAAGTTAGATGGTAGTGGATGAGTCATAAAAGAACTATCCCAAATGGAGGGTTACCATGATGTAGAGTCAATGCCTAAAACGTCAATTAACTGTGCTTCTACTGGGGCTTCGAAAACTCAAGATCCATTTAGGCAGTGACAGTGTCAAAGGTGGATTCTAAAGTGGATCAAACCCATAGTCAGGTAGGGGAGGGTAGCCCAGCCTGCACTGAGGTTCCTTGCCTTCTGGCTGGTTTGTGCAAGGCCCAGCCTCAGAGGAAGAGATGTTGTGAACAGCCTGGATGTCAGGAATACAATCCATCCCAGAAGGGACCTAGAGGACAAATGGAGAGACAAACTCAGCCATGTGAGTGTAAAATTGGGCAAGGCTGTGCAGACTGTGGCTCAGTGGCCTGGGGGTGTGGGTGGGGGGTGGGCCTTGGATTCTCCAAGGAGAGGATCCTGTCCTGGTGAGTCACAGGCCTGGGAAATTCTGAAGTAAACCTGAAAAGAAAGGAAGTGGATTTGAAGAAGTGACTGCTTATTAATTTATATGTGTGTATGGATAGACATATAGAGGGTGTTTCATACACATTACTCAATTGAATTATCCTATATAATAAAGAGGTAATGTGCAAATTGACCCTCACGTCCTCACACAAGATGGCTGCCCCCATGTGGTCAAAAATGGCCACCCCCATGTGGTCAAAGATGGCTGCCACAAGATGGCCAGCAGGGGAGGGCAGTTAGGGGGTGACCGGGCTGACAGGGGAGGGCAGTTGGGGGTGACCAGGCCTGCAGGGGAGCAGTTAGGCGTTAATCAGGCTGGCAGAGGAGTGGTTAGGGGTGATCAGGCTGGCAGGCAGAAGTGGTTAGGGGCAATCAGGTAGGCAGGCAGGCAGGCGAGCGGTTGGGAGCCAGCAGTCTCAGATTGTGAGAGGGATGTCCAACTGCCGGTTTAGGCCCGATCCCGGCAGTCAGACATCCCCTGAGGGGTCCCAGATTGGAGAGGTTGCAGGCAGGGCTGAGGGACAACCCCCGCCCCCCCCCCCCCCCCCAGTGCACGAATTTTGTGCACCAGACCTCTAGTTTGGAATAAAAATAATACCAATTTTTAAACCTTCTAATTTCTATCGCTTTTCAAAGTCAGGAAAATTGATTGTTTCAGTTTCTAGTTTTGAACCTGGGAGCCTTAAGGAATAAGGAGAAAATGAACCTTCTCTGAAGGGAGACTTTTTCTGTGCCCTGGAGGTTTTGTCTCTGAGACAAGATGAGTCAGCCATGTTAGGAGGCAAAAAGTTTCTTGACCTCCTCTTCCACTTAAGGAAAAACTAATACACAAAGCTAAAACTTGAAATTTAAAGACAAAATAAGGTTTTTCAATTTTTAAATAAATGAGTGCTTGGAATTGTTGCCAGAGATTTAAAGTCATTCTGGAAGCTGTTTTCTGGGAGCATGGACCTTGTTTTCTTCTTCTTTTCCTAAGGCCATGTGGAATACAAACTTGACTAGAAATCAATTTTTCATATTACAATAGATTGAGAGCAAAAAATGGTATCCTAGCAACAGGAAGTGAGACAATGGGGTGAGTAGATGCAAACTGATAGACATTCCACCTGAGGCTTTCTAAAGGCCATGAATAAGGTGACCAGCTCATAGACATGGCTGATCGGTCATTCAATTATGTTCTTGAATAAAAGATCCAGGGGGGAGAAAATTTTCACTTAATTTGGCTGTTTTATGGCTTTATGCTCAGTGAAAATTAAATAGTTTTTTTTAATGAGCTATTGTGAAAACTGGCCATTTAAATTTTCCATAGGACTTTAGGGAATAAACCTGAATTTAATTCTTCTGCACATTCTTAGCTCTATAGATTCTGTCTAAAGAACCACACTGCTAAGCAAAATACAGTAAGCTTTGCCAAACAATAAATCAAACAGTAATCTTTATGGAATAGCTAGGGACCTCAGCTATATAGACTTTCAAGTTTTAAAACACAAATCCAGCATTTACCTGATTTATTTAACCCCACTGTACATATTCTTTGAAATGATAAGTATGCTTATAATCCTCTGGAATCTGTGGGATAGCTTAATAACAACTACCACTCACTAGCTATTGAGTTTTTGCCAACCCAATCAGAGTTACTTTTGCAAAAGTTTTATTGAGACATAATTCATATGCCATAACATTTGCCCTTATAAAGCATATATTTCAGTGGTATTTAGTATATGCAGAGTTGTGCAACCTTCAACACTATCTAATGTCAGAGCATTTTAACCTCTATACAAAGAAACCCCATACACATTAGCAGTCATTCCTCATTCTCCCTCCAGCCAGCCCCTTGCAGGCCTAATCTTTCATTTTTATGGATTTGCCTATTCTGGACATTTCACATGAATTATGAATAGAATCATACAATATGTGGTCTTTGTATATGGCTTCTTTCATTTAGTATTATATTTTCAAGGTTCATCTGTATAGTAGGTATTAATATTTTATTTCTTTTTATTGATGAATAACTTTTTATTGTATGGGATATGCCACATTTTGTTTTTCTATTCATCAGTTGATGGACACTTGGATTGTTTCCATCTTTTGCTACTGTGAATAGTGCTTCTGAACTTTAGTGGACAAGTTTTTGTTTGAACACCTGTTTTCAGTTATATTGGGTACATAACCAGGTATGGAATTTCTAGGTCATATGATAATTCTGTTTAACATTTGAGGAGATGCCAAACTATTTTCCAAAACAGCTGCACCTTTTTACATTCCCAGAGCAATGTATGAAGGTTCATTCTCTACATTCTCATAAACACTTGTTATTACCTGTCTTTTTAAGTATAGCCATCCTAGTGGATGTGAAGTGGTGTCATATTGCAGTTTTGATTTGCATTTATATAATGACTAGAGGCCTGGTGCATGAAATTCATGCATGGGGGGTGGGAACCTCAGTCCAGCCTGCACCCTCTCGCAATCAGGGACCCCTCAGGGGATGTCTGACTGCCAGTTTAGGCCCGATCCCGCAGGAATCCCTGTGGGATCGGGCCTAAACTGGCAGTTGGACATCCCTCTCACAATCCGGGACTGCTGGCTCATAAGCCTGCTTCCTGTCTAATCGCCCCTAGCCACTCTGCCTGCCTGCCTGATTGCCCCTAACCACTCGCCTGCCTGCCTGGTCGCCCCTAACCACCTCTGCCTCAACCCCCACCATCACGGATTTGTCCAGAAGGACATCCAGAATGACGTCCGGAAGGTCGTTTGGCTGTCCGGTATAATTAGCATATTATGCTTTTATTATTATAGATTAATGATGATGAACATCATTTCACATACTTATTGGCTTTTGTAGCTCTTCTTTGGAAAAATGTCCATTCAAATCTTTTGCCCATTTCTTAACTCAATTATTTTTTTGTTATTGAGTTGTAAGAGTTCTTTATATTATCTGGAAACAAGCATCCTATCAAGTATATGATTTGTAAATATCCTTTCTCATTCTATAGGTTGAGTTAAAAATATACTATTTTTTAGAGGTTTTAAATTCATAGTAAAATTGAGCAGGAAGTACAGAGAATTCTCTGCTCTATACATGTACAGCCTCCTCCACTATCAACATCCCTCTATACCAAAGTGGTACATTTGTTACAACTGATGAACCTACATTGACACATCATTGTTACCCAAAGTCAAGCTATATATATAAAAGCCTAAGAGACTGTTAACGACTGAATGACCGAAAAGACTGGAATGACTGGTTGACCAGTCACTATGACATGCACTGACCACCAGGGGTCAGACTCTCAATGCATGAGCTGCCCCCTGGTGGTCAGTGCTCTCCCACAGCCAACCTCCCATGGCCTCTCTACCCCGGCCAGCTGACCCCCATTGGCCCCTGGTGCTAAACCATTCGTAGAGACCTGCTTCTGGGTTGGGGGTTTCATACATAGCAGAGCAGCTCCTTCACTGTGATCTATTGAAATTCAGCCCTGGACATAAGGGTTTATCTCACTTCTGTCCTCTCCCTTCCCCGGGGAAAGAGGATGGAGGGAGGCAGGGACCCGCGTGGTGGCGGGGCGTCCGGCATCTGTTCCCAGCATCTGTTCCTTTCGTGCCTAGCCTGGTGACCATTGCCTCCTCTCCAGTCCACGCAAGGGCCTTGGGGCCCTGGGCTGGAATGGAGAACTGGGGGTGGGTGGTGGCGGAGTGGCCAAGGGTCAACTCCCTCCTTGGGGCTGGTGGCCAACCTCCCGCAGTCCCTCCCCCCACCACAGCTGGCCAAACTCCCGCCGTGGTCCCTCCCTCAGCCAGCCAACCTCACGCGGTCCCTCCCCCTACCCCCGTGCACGAATTTGTGCACCGGGCCTCTAGTAGTTTATATTAGGGGTCACTCTTGGTTATCTACATTTTATAGGTTTTGACAAATGTATGGCATGAATCCATCATACAGAATAGTTTCACTGGTAACCATTGATCTTTTTACTCTCTCTATAGTTTGCATTTTCCAGAATGTCCTATAGTTGGAATCCTATTAGTACAATATGTAGATTTTTCATATTGGCTTCTTTCATTTAATAATATGCACTTAAATTTCCTCTGTTTTGTCATGGCTTGATAGCTCCTTTCCTTTTTAGTGCTGAAATATATTCAGTTGTCTGGATGTACCACAGTTACTTATTCTTTCACCTACTGGAGGCCATCTTGGTTGCTTCCAAGTTCTGGTGATTATGTTTAAGGCTCTATAAACATGTAGGTTTTTGTGTGGACATAAGTTTTTAGCTACTTTGGGTAGCTAAAAGAGCATGATTACTGGATTATATGGTAAGAGTATGTTTAGTTTTTTAAGCAACTGTCAAACTGTCTTCCAAAGTGGCTGTACCATTGTAATTTCCACCAACAGTGAATAAAAGTTCCTGTAGTCCACAACTTTGCTAGTATTTGATATTGATATTGTTTTGAAAATTTTTGCCTAGGTTGACTTTTCAATCTCTTGATGTCCTTTAAAGCACAACATTTTTAACTTTGCCAAAATCCAATTTACCTATTTTTTGTTGTTGTCATATAAGAAACTATTGTCTTACTTAAGGTCATGAAGATTTACTCTTATGTCTTATTCTAAGAGTTTTATTGTTCTAGCTCTTACAATTTAGGACTATAATCCATTTTGAGGTGTGTTTTTTTGTATTTGTGTGAGGTAAGGGTCTGACTTTATTGTCTTGCTTATGTATATCCAGTTGTCCCAAAACCATTTGTTGAAAAGAGTATTCATTCCTTATTGAATGCTCTTTGCATCCTTATTGAAAATCAGTTTATTATAAATGCAAGGGTTTAGTTCTGGACACTACTAGTAAATTCTATCTTTGTGCCCATAAAACACTGTCTGATTACTGTCTCTTTGTATTATGTTTTGAAACCATGAAGTGTGAGTACAGTACTCCAATTTCATTCTTTTTCAAGATTGTTTTGGATATTCTAGGACCTTGTTATATCCATGTAAATTTTAGAATAAGCATGGCACTTTCTACACAAAAGTGTACTGGGATTTTGAATAGGACTGCACCAAATCTATAAATAAATTTAGGAAAAATTGACACAATAACACTATGTTCTCTGCTCCATGAAGATGGTATATCTCTCCATGTATTTAGATCTCCAGAATTTTTGGTAGTTTTCAATGTTCTGGTTGTGGACAT
Organism: Cnephaeus nilssonii; assembly: GCF_951640355.1. Classification (NCBI taxonomy): domain Eukaryota; kingdom Metazoa; phylum Chordata; class Mammalia; order Chiroptera; family Vespertilionidae; genus Cnephaeus; species Cnephaeus nilssonii. The sequence goes on along the minus strand of NC_137074.1, from coordinate 31,123,817 downwards.
ATTTGTAAAATTATTTCTAAGTATTTTATTTTTTTGCATAGTATTAGCAAAATAATAGGCACATACATCAACGGAACAGAACAGAGAGCTCAAAATTAGACCCAGGTGAAAAGAGTCAACTGATCTTTTACAAAGGAACAAATTCAGTGAAGAAAGGACAGTCTTTCCAACAAATGGTGTTAGCAAAACTGAACATATACATGCAAAAAAAAATGAACTTAAACATACACCTTCCACTTTTCATAAGCATTAACTCAAAATTGATCATAGAACTAAATTTAAAAGGCCAAAGTATAAAAGTCCTTGGAAAAGTAGAAGAAAATTTACATAGCCTTGGTTTGGTGATGCATTTTTAAATATAACACCAATAGACATGAAATAATAAACATTATAAACTAAACTTCCTTAAAATAAAAATTTCTGCTCTGCAAAAGACTGTTAAGAGAATGAAAAGACAAGCCACAGACTGGGAGAAAACACTTGCAACACACATATCTGATAAAAGACTTGCATCCAAAAGATACAAAGGACTCAAACTCAACTCAACAATAAAAAAAGAAACAACTAATTTAGAAAACTGGCAAAAGATCTGAACAGACATTTCACTTGAGAGTTACACAGATGACAAACAAGCATACAAAAAGATACCCAAATTATTTGTTATTAGGGAATTTTAATTAAATAACAATGAACAACTAAATTATACACAATGTAATATACAAATGACATATTTTAGATTTGTACACTTGAAACCTATATAACCTTATTAACCAATGTCACCCCAATAAATTTAATTAAACAACAACAAAACAATGGGAAACTATTATATACCAATTAGAATGGTTAAAATCCCTAAAACTGACAAAATCAGTTGCTAGTGAGGATATAAAGCAACAGGAACTCTCATTCATTGCTTGTTGGAATGTAAAACGATACAGAAACATTAGAAGGCAGTTTGGCTATTTCCCATAAAACAAAAAATTTATTTTTCATATGACCCAATAATCATGCTGCTACTTGCCCAACTGATTTGAAAACTTATGTCTGCATAAAACCTGCACATGAATGTTTATAACAGCTTTATTGATCATTGCCTAAAAACAGAAAACAATGACAATATCTGACCAGTATTCTTCAAAACTGTCAAGATCATAAAAAATAAGGAATGTTTGAGAAGCTGTTACAACCAAGCGGTGCCTATTGGGACTTGACTACTAAATGTAATGTAGTATCCTGGATAGGACCTTGGAATGCAGTAAAAAACAAAAGACAAAAAATGATATTGGGGGCAGAGGGAGGATATTAGAGAAAAACTGCAGAAATCTGAATGAAGTATGGACTTTTAGAATATATCAATATTGGCCATGAATTGTGACAAATGTACCATGTTAATGGAAGATATTAATAAGGGAAACTGGGTATGAAGTATAAGATAATCTTTGTAGTAATTCCATAAATCTATAATGTTTGAAAATAAAAAGTTTATTAAAAAATTAAAGAGATTGAATATGTGTAGGTACTGAAGATACAGTATTGGAGTAAGATCGCTAGATTAGATAGAAAACTGGTTAATATCCTACAGGGAAATAAAACTGCTATGGTCTGAATGTTTGTGCTTCCCCCCCCCCCCCCCCGCAAACCCCGCCCAATTCATTTGTTGACATCCTAATCCCCAAGGTGATGGTGGTATCAGGAGATAGGGCCTTTAGGAGTATTTAGGTTGTGAAGGCAGAGCGCTCATGAATAGGATTAGTGCCTTTATAAACAAGACCCAAGAGTGACCTCTCCCTCGTTTCAGCACCTGAGGCTACAGGGGGAAAGATGGCCATCTAGCAAGCAGACCTTCACCAGACACTGATTCTTGGACTTCCCAGCCTCTAGAACTGTGAGAAATAAGCTGTGAGTTATTTACTTGTATGAGCCACCCAGTTTATGGTATTTTTGTTACAGCAGCCCAGATGAATTAAGACAAACTGTAGCCCTTTGAGTTATCCTTTCTACTGGGCAGAAATTCATCTGCAACATATTAATCTTCCACGTGTTAATACATAACTTTACAGAATCTGGCCCCTAATCAATAGCAAATACTAAATCAAGAAAAAAAAAAAAAAGCATTTCCCTGAAGCAGTGGTAGGCAAACTTTTCTTAAAGAGCAGGACAGTAAATATTTTAGGCTCGTAGGCCATTTGATCTGTGTTGTAACTACTCAACCCTCCTGTTGTAGCAGGAAAGCAACCACAGGCAATAGGTAACAAATGGGTGTGCTGTGTTCCAATAAAACTTTATTTACAAAAATGGGCGGGACCAGCACATGAGCCATAGTTTGCTCACTTCTGCTTGAGAGAATTAAACAGTTCTTGCTGAGCCTATTAGACAGTGCTCCAACATGACATTCAAATAACATGCAATTACCTGTTTGTCTTTTCTCTAAGCTTGGATACATTTTCTTACCAGTCCCTAACTGATGGCCTCTGTAACTGAGCAGTCACTCCAGGCTGTAAATGCTGCTCCTGATACACCCTCCTTTGTGTACATGATGTCTTATAAATTCAGTCCTACCTCCTCTCTCAACAGTGTTGTCCACTTGAGTCTACATCTAGGGCCAATGCTGTGCTTTCACCTGTGCTCGAGGGAGTCCTGCCTCCAGGGAGAGAGATTGGGCCACATCTGTTTGGGCCTTCCCTGCCCATCATACTGTCCTGACTCCTGGCACTAAGGTCCCTTGGGACTTTGCTTTTGCTCCCATTACCCTTCCAACATGGAAGTATTAAAAATCTTTTAATAAAGGTTCTGTTTTTTCACCTTTGGGAAGGTCATGTCTCTACACACATTCTTTTTATTTTATTTTAAACTAGAGGCTCGGTGCACGAAATTTGTGCATGGGGGCGGAGGTCCCTCAGCCCAGCCTGCCCCCTCACCAATCCGGGACCCCTCAGGGGATGTCTGACTGTCGTTCCGGATTGGGCCTAAACCAGCAGTTGGACATTCCTTCTGCAATCCGGGACCACTGGCTTCTAACCGCTCCCTGTCTGCCTGCCTGATCGCCCCTAACCGCCTCTGCCTGCTGGCCTGATGCCCCTAACTACTCCCCTGCTGACCTGATCGTCCCCTAACTGCTCTCCCCTGCCAGCCTGATTGCCCCCTAACTGCCTTTGCCTTGGCCCTCACCACTGTGGCTTTGTCCAGAAGGATGTCCCGTCTAATTAGCATATTACCCTTTTATTAGTATAGATTTTTCAAATATAGTTTACATTCAGTATTATGTTGCAGGTATACAGCATAGGGGTTAGGCAATCAGATACTTTACAGAGTGGTCTCCCCGATATTTCAAATACCCACCTGGACCCATGCATAGTTATTACAATATTAATGACTATATTCCTTATGCTATAATTGACATCTCTGTGACTATTCTGTAACTACCAATTTGTACTTCTTAATCCCTTCACTTTTTCACCCCCCACCTCTACCCCCATCCTCACCCTGCACCGTCTATCATCAGTCTGTCTCTGTATCTATGAATCTGTTTCTATTTTGCTTGTTCCTGCACACATTCTTGAATCTGTCCTGGAGGAAGAGGTGCCTGCACTAAGTGTTTATAATTTAACAGAAGTTAAAGCAGAGGACTTTGGGTCATGTGACATCCTTTACCCCTCTCCCACTTCAAGCATTCCTTCTCAAGACAAGCAATCCTAGCTTCTAAATATATAAGGTCATTATAAGGTTTAAGCAGTTCTAGATCCCAGGGTTAAAAACACTAGCCTTGTTTCCCCTACCAGTGATGGCGAACCTATGACACGTGTGTCAGCACTGACATGCGTAGCCATTTCTGATGACACGCGGCCGCATGCCGAGGATGAAACATTTGCTGCTCCTGAGGATGAAACATTTGCGACTAGAGTCTTGGAGTTAGTTTTTTCCTCAAAGGGACACACGACCCGAGTTATGCTCAGTTTTTTGGCGAAGTTTGACACACCAAGCTCAAAAGGTTGCCCATCACTGCTGGGCTTTAAGAAACTGCTTTTGACTCTTGGATCCTCACTAACCATCATTTTGAGAAGACAAACTTCCCTCTTCTCTTTGGGAATTCTAGTGTATCCAGTTCTGCTTTGGGGTTCTTGGCAATTCTTTGAGGTATTTTTTCCCCTCATACTTGCATTTTCTCTCGTACTGTTTTCTCCGCCCTCCCCCGCCCACTTTGTTTTTATTATTGACACTATTATAGATGTCCCCATTTTCCCTCCCTTTGGCCACCTCCTCCCAACACCGCCCCTCCCCTCCCTCGGGCCATCACCACACTATTGTCAATGTCTATGCATTATGCATAAATGTTCTTTGGCTAATCCCTTCACCTTCTTTCATCCAGTACTGTTTTCTGATCCACATAAAAAACTTACCTGGTCTTTGCCACCATCCCTTTTTGTTAAAGTTTCTTTTTGCTTATTCTATATAGTGCTACTTTCAAAGTGTACAATATAGGTGGACACCCCTGGCATAGTGATGACTTGTCAGGTCATCAAGCAGATAGTTTTTAAACATGTGTTTTACAACTTGCCCTCTAATATTTGAAGGAGGGATTGAGTGTTTGATGGAAGAAAGAAAGGTGAAGATGGAGGATTCAGAAATAGTACTTGGCTGAGCCTCTATTTTCTGGAGCAATTCTGCTGTGACCCTGAGTTTGCAAATTCCATTCAGCAAAATAAAATTTCTATAGTTAACCAGAGCCACCTCATTTAAAAGGCAGCCAGGAGCACATCCCATCTCTGCCCAGATGCTTCCTTCCTTATTTAACTGCTGCACACTATTCAACACTCAACTCCAGCTTAACCAAACACTTGTGCACCTTCCAATGAACTCTATGAATAGCATTTACCTGCTCTTTTCAAGAGCCATTTATGTGTCTGTTCTCTTACCCTGTGAACTCCTCAGGGCCGGAATGAGTCTTAATTACCATTGTATCCCCTGAACCTGGAGCAGTGTGTCTGACACATAGGTGACAATCAAGAAATGTTGGTTGAACTAAATTGAACTGAACACTCATTACATTATTGAAAACTTAGAACATTATAGTGGATTTATAACTTAATAAATAACTTTAATAAAGTTAAAATAGTTATTTATAACTTAATCACCATCTTTTGTTCACGAGTCTCTCTAGCATGACTCATGTTACCTTTAAACACAAATGATGACAGTATATAAATTCACATGCTTTCTAGACTGAACTAATCTCTAGCTTCAGGGTCTATGGCCAAACTTTTTATTGAGGTGCTAGCTTATTTTGCTTATGCCTTTCAAAAAAATGACAAAGGAAGAACATCTGGTAAGAGTTCTACTAGTTCTTTGAAGTTTTCATTTAGTGTCCTGATGCAGAAAATTACTAAATGCTACTCTGGGATTCTGAAGGCATAAATACAGCTCACAAAGAGCCCCGTGAATTTCACTGGAATAAGTTATTTGTTTTAGAAGAACATGGCTCATTAACTGAAGTAATAGGTCAAAGAGAGATGGATACGCAAGCATTTTCATAGAAAAGCTCTGATTTTGTTTTGGATATTAACCTCTTACCAAATATATCATTTGCAAATATCTTCTTCCATTCAATAGATTGTTTCTTCATTTTGTTAATGTTTTCCTTCACTGGACAGCAGCATTTTTGTTTGATGTAATCCCATTTGTTTATTTTTGTTTCTGTTGCCCTTGCCTAAGGAGACAGAGCCAAAAAAAAAAAAAAAATGCTAAAAACCCATGTTAAAGAGTTTACTGCCTATGTTTTTGTTTAAGAATTTTATGGTTTCAGGTCTTACATTTAAGTCTTTAATACATTTTAAGTTTATTTTTGTATGTGGTGTAAAAAAGTGGTCCAGATTTTTTTTTTTACATGTATCTGGCCAGTTTTACCAGCACCACTTATTGAAGAGACTGCTATTTTCCTGAAATATATTCCTGCCTTCTCTGTCATAGATTAATTGACCATATAAGTAACGGTTTATTTCTGGCTCTCTATTCAGTTCCATTGATCTATGTGTCTGTTTTGTGTCAGTGCCATTCTGTTTGGACTATTTGCAATAGCTCTGAATTTGTGCAAATGATGCCTGGGTTAGATGTGGGTATAAAACACGGTGCAATGGGGAGAGGAGAAAAAGTGGAATCTTGAGATACCTATGAAAATAAGATAGTATTTCTCAATTAGTTTTGACTTGAATCCCAGCAAGAAAATAATTTTAAATCATGATCCAGTATGTATAAATAGGTATATATGTATATTATGTATAATTAAAATTAAACACTTTCCCTCATTATGTGTGTTCCTTTTTCTTCTGTTTTACTTTTAAAACTAACCCACTAAATTGATTTTACCTCCAACTAATGAGCCAAGGTTCACAATTATTTCCCCAACATTTTATTATGAAAAATCTCAAATATATAGAAAAGTTTAAAGAATTGTATGTTGTATTTTACAATGTTGCTGTATAATTGTATTTCAAACAGTCCTATACCCATCATTTAGTTTCAATAATTCAAATTTAGTTTCAGACACTTAAATGCTTCATGTACATATTATCACCTAGAACTCAAAAATTTTATATATATCTTTTTTTCTTTTTAAGTATATTTTTTATTGATTTCAAATAGGAAGGGAGAGTGAGAGAGAGATAGAAACATCAATGATGAGAGAGAATCATTGATTGGCTGCCTCCTGCATGCCCCTACTGGGGATTTAACCAGCAACCTGGGCATGTGCTCTGACCGGGAACAGAGACCTCCTGATTCATAGGTTAATGCTCAACCACTGAGCCACACTGGCCTAATTATTTATATCTTTCTAAGATTAAACTTACATAGAGGGAAGTGCACAAATTTAAGTGTATATTAGTTTCTTAGTGTTGTTTAACAAGTTACAATAAGCTATGTGGCTTAAAACAATAGAAATTTATTTTCTCTTGGTTGTGGAGGCTAGAAGTCTGATATCAAGATGTTGACCTGTAATTTTCTTTGGCAGCCTCTTTGGGCACCTCCAGTCAGCTCATGCTGGGCTTCTCTTGATTCCATCTTGCTGCAAAGAGGGAGGCTGTCATTTAGAGAGTTTACGGTTGAAATGGTTAGTAGTGAAGTATTCTCTAGAATCAACACTCTCTTTTCTTGCCAGTAAAATGACATCTCTGAAACTTTGTTCTATTTCTTGACACTCCATTTATAAAGAAAAGACTCATCTCAAAGTTCTTGAAATAGAGTCTCTAAGCTGTAATAGACTCTGTTCCAGCCACACTCATAAAGCGGAACCTATGATGGCGTGAACAGGCCCAGTGGTGGCTGTGTGTCCAATTCTCATCATTCTCTTTCTCTCTCTCTCTCTCTCTCTCTCTCTCTCTCTCTCTCTCTCTCTCTCTCTTTCTCTCTCCCCTCTGAAAATAAACAGTACAGGGCCAAATGCTTCAGAAAGAGATAAGAGTAGAGGATGAGGACAATAACAATCAGAATAAGAATTCGGTGAGTTAAAGATTCAAGAACCCATGCTATATAGTAGACAGGGAAATGTCCAGAGCTGAGGGTAGAAATCATGTTTGAAGATCTTGGTGATAAAAAATGTAATAAGTATTTGATACCAAGTTGTTAAGACTTTGTGATTCTCAGCAGTTAGGCTATGGGAAGGAGTTTGGAAGTTTGGAGTTTAGGCAAAGCATTAAGAGAAGGTAGTCAGCCAGACTGGTGTGGCTCAATGTTTGAGCATAGACTTATGAACCAGGAGGTTATGGTTCTATCCCCAGTCAGGGCACATGCCCAGGTTGTGAGCTCAATCCCCAGTGGGGTGTGCAGGAGGCAGCCAATCAATGATTCTCTCTCATCATTGATGTTTCTATCTCTCTCCCCCTCTCCTTTCCTCTCTGAAATGAATAAAAATATATTTTTTAAAAAAGAGAGAGAAGGTAGGTCAGAGGACTGTAAGTTGCTGGGATCAGTAATTCAGACGGTTAGGTGATGAAGACAAAGGAACAAGTGGCCATGGGCTAGGAGTGGGTCTGACCCAGAGGTGCTGAATGGCTTATCTCCTGACCTGAATGAAGCATACTGTCTGCTGGGCACAGGAGGTTCTGGGTCTGCTGGTGTGCTCGGGGAGGCATGGCGTAGCATAGAAAACATGGTGGACAAGAAGCACGAGACTTAGGCTTCCATTCTGCCCCACACCATCTGATGACCTTAGGCAAGTATGATTTAACCGCTCTGAGCCTCAGTTTCTTCATTTGAAAACCTTTGATGAAAATGCTTGTCTTCTGTGAGGATGAAATAAGAGAATGTGTATACAATCACTTTGAAACTTTAGAATGCTGGGTACGTGTAAGGTATTACTGTCATTATTACTGGAGGGTACTTCAGCTCTCGGCTTAAAATAATGTTCCCCACCTACAATGGAGAAACTGTCCATATGCCCCTCAATTACTTTTTCTCTCTCAGCAATATGAGACTATTTCAGACTTCTACATGCAAGATAACGCTGAAGGACTATTGTTTATATGTTTGTCGGGCTTTAGGCTTCAAATGACAGAAACCCGAATCCAAACTGCTTTCAGTTAAAAAGGAAGTTGTTGACTCAGAACGGAGGGGGAGAAGGGGTACAGAGTTGTAGCTAGATTCAGACACGGCCCAGTGTAAGAGCTCCAGTTGTATTGTAATTTCTTTCTGTCTCTCTCCCCCCTCAGCTATTTCCCGCTTTGTGGCCTTGTTGGCTCTCATATTGCTGCCTCATCATATTGTTTGAGCTTAACAGCCTCAGCAGGAGGAGAATTTCCTCTCCAATCTTCCATGCCTTAATCCAAGAAGAGACGGGAATGCCCACCAGCACAGCCGTCTCTCCAAGTTAGGGGGTGACATGCCCACTCCTGAGTGTATTTGTCATAAAACCAATGCAGCTGAATTGTAAAATTTTCCAAAGTAAATATTTTCATCATATCTCTTTCCATTCTGACTTCCCCTCCCTCACACATCCCAGGTGTCCAGTAGTGTTGAGTGACCATCAGCATTCGTCTAGGCCAGGGGGTTGAGTATACATTTGGTTTGGCCTTTGTGGGATATATTTGCATGCTTTGCAATGGCTTTCATGTATAGTTAAAATATTTATAGCCATCCTGGTGTAGGAATGGCTCCAGAAATACCCTGATAGGACTTTTGCCCAGCTTACCTGACATCTTGACATGAAGATGCAATGTCAGAGATCATACTGTGAACAAATGCATCCAGTTGGCACCTGGGACTAGGGGACGGATAGTGGAGGAAAATCATGGTTTGAAATGTATAGAGCCAGAAGCTAGTCTATGGAAAGTCTTCCAAGTACCAGATGTATAAAATTATAAGTGAAGGAATAATCCACTTTCATTAATACTTAGTCAAACCAGAAGTTCTCTCCTATCAAAAGTATACTTGATAATACAGTATATACAATTATAAATGCACCATATATGTTTCCTTCTTTTGATGGAAATCACTTGAAATTGAAGTTATTAAAACTCCTGGGTTGGTAGCCTATGCTTGTGGAATTTTTAGAATTTGTAATTAAAAAAGAATTATCTTCTCTTCATTTAGCACTTTCTATGTGCTAACTGTGTTTCCGGTCACTGGGGATATATAAGTAAACACAGCAAACTCTCAGGGAGCTTTGCGTAGGAAATTGTCAGATCACCACCATGAAAACGACAGGACCTCCAGCAGACTTCTCTGTGGACTCATGGGCAAAAACTATACATAGTTATCACTTCATGATGCACTTGGATTGATTAAAAAAACAACTACAAGTAACCCAGTAACCCAGCATGGTAAGACAGACAAAAACATGTACATCTCTATTAACAAAATAGAACAAAATAAAACAACAAAAGCAAGACTGCAATAACAGCAAAGATGAACTTTCTGTGATTATTTGAAATGGTTATATCTAGTTCTTGGAAGTTTATTTGGCTCTCTAATGAAGCCCATATATTAATGTCCAGGAAATGCAGAAACGGTGAAATGCTGCTTTTCTGCACACAGAAGGGTATTCAATGAGGGTGAATCAGGAAGAAGCATAAAGTCCAGGCACTGTAATGCTGGGGAAACATTTTAAAGGGGAGAATTAGCCTAGAATTTGTCTTTCAGCTCAAAAGGCACAGGTTTATAAAACTCTCCCTGCCACCACATATAGCAGCACAGAACACAGAGTAAATACTCAAAATGACAGGGCAGGGTTGCCATTTAAATAGAGACAAGCCATCTATCTCTTAGGCAATAAGCAACTTCAGCTGGCATTTTGCAGAATATATTGAAGAAGAAAAAAATCTTAAATTCTAAAATGCAATGAGGACTTAAAGCTTGAACTTTAAAAATTATTGCTGTCAAGAGAAATGTGACTTCTCTAAAACAGTATTAAAATCTCTTCCATAAGGAAGCAGCCATTTCAAATGAAAAAGGTGAGGGCAGTGGATGCCTTTAGAAAGGGAGAGAAACTGTGGAATAACAACAAATGAAAAAAGCACACCTTTCCCTTGGCCATCCATGGCTCAGGGTTTCAGCAATTCCTAGTTGAGAAAGATTGAAGGATTGGAAGTTATTACCAGGACTAAGTTATTTATTATTTGTGTTATGTATATGCACACATACACACAGATAGATATGGGATATGAATATGAACATTGATATAGATATATAAATACACTCGGGCATTAAGATATCTGAATAGTAAGTATATTTGTTTTGCATTCCGTTAAATTAGTTTAGTTAATTTGATTTAACATCTTTGTTGTCATTACAAAGATCTAGGTTCAATAACCCTACTAGGTTATCAGACCTTCAAAGTCATTTTCCTTTATTTCACTCCATCTCTGTTCCTTTCAGTTCACGTTGGCATTGTGACTGTTGATATAAAAGTTCTAAAAATTTGTTGGCCTATCATACAATTCATGGGGATTCAAGCCATCAGACAAGAGGGTCTTCCCCAGATCTTTCCTGAATAACTGTATTTCTATTCTCAGCCTCTACTGGGATGGTTAAATCCATGAGTCACATGCCTAATTTTTTTTAGCAAGTGGCCATTCAGCCAGCTGTTGCCTCTGTTTCTAGAGTGGGTTACCTGAATAAGCCGAGTATTTTCCAAATCATCAAGGTCTGGTTTCTTTTTGCTTAGTAGTTCATTCTTCAATATATTTCTCGCTTGCATTTTAGAAGCATCAAGAGGAAAGCAGGCCACATCTTCAATACTTTGCTTGGAAATTTCTTCAGCTAACTATCCAGCTTCATTGCTTACAAAGTCTATTTTCTGCTCAACAGAACACAATTTGTCCAAGTCCTCTGTCACTATGTAACAAGGATTGCCTTTCCTCCAGTTTCCAATAAGATGTTCTTCATTTCTGTCTGAGACCTCTCTTGTGGACTAAATATTTGTGTCCTCCTCAAAATTCATGTGTTGAAGCCTTAACCCCAGATGTGATGGCATTTGGAGGTAGAATTTTGGGAAGTGATTAGGTTTCATGAAGCCATGAGGATGGGGCCTCCATGTTGGGATCAGTGTCCTTTTAAGAAGAGGAAGAGAGACTAGAACTCTCCATCATGTGAGGACACAGAGAGAAGGTGGCCATCCACAAGCCAGAAGGAGGGCTGTCACCAAGAGTCCAATCTGCTGGCACTTTAATCTTGGACTCCTCAGGCTCCAAAACTGTGAGAGATAAATGTCTGTTGTTTAGGTCACCCAGTCTATGATAGCAGCCTGAGCTGACTAAGGCAACCTCACAAAAAGCACTTTTTAAAAAAGGTATTTTTATTGATTTCAGAGAGGAAGAAAGAGGGAGAGAGAGATAGAAACATCATTGATGAGAGAGAATCATTGATTGGCTGCCTCCTGCACACCCCACACTGAGGATCGAACATACAACTTGGGAGTGTGCCCTGATTGGGATTCGAACTGTGACTTCCTGGTTAGGTTGACGCTCAACCACTGAGCCATGCCAGTTGGTTCAAAAAGCACTTTTATAGCAGCATTCAGTTCATGAAAATATAGATATTCTCTGGGATAATAAAAGCTTTCTCTATAGAAATTTTCTTTCTGAGTCTTAACCAGAATCTCCTTGAACATCCATATTTCTCCCAACCGTCTCTTCGGGTCAATCTATGCTTTTTCTATTATGGACCCCAAAATTCCTCCATTACCCAATTCCAAAGCCATTTCCACATTTTTAGGTCTGTTACAGCAGCACCTCCCTTCCAGATAACAAAATATGTGTTTCCTAAAGCTGCCATACAATGTACCCCAAATTGGGAGACTTAAACAACATAAATTTATTATCTCATAGTTGTGGAGGCCAGAGTCTGATATGCAGGTGTTGGTAGGATTGGTTCTTCTGAGGACTGTGAGAGAAGAATCTGTTTCAGGCCTCTCTCCTTGGCTTGCTGAGAGATGGCTGTCCTCCTGTGTCTTTTCACATAGCGTGCTCCCTGTGCACGTGTCTGTGTCCAAGTTGCCCTTCTGATACAAATGTCAGTTATATTGCATTAGGCACTCACCCGACTCCAGTATGACCTCGTCCTATCTTAATTAATCCTCTCTGCAATGACCGTATTTCCAAATAAGGTACCTAGGGATAGGACTTCAATATATGAATTTTGAGGATACTTGGTTTACCCCATAGTAACTCCTTCACCCTGGTACCTGCTGATTAAGCCAGGTCTTGGCATTCGATCTATAGGTTACTGATATACAGTTGGCCATTGACCTATGACATTAACTAGACTTGAAAGTTCATTCTTGGATATTTGGCTTGAGAAGTCTAGAGACCATCAGGGAGTTAGTAGAAAGAGCTGAAGCTGAAAGAAACACAGAGAGTCCCTGAAATAGACGGGGTCCTTGAGCAAGCCAGTCATATGGGACTAGTAGCTCTAAGGTTTGAAGAAGCTGAGATCTGTCAATAAGCCACACAACTCCTGGACCCAGGTGAGGCCACGCGACCCTGGGTCTGAGAGAGGCCATGCGCCCCTGGGTCCGGGTGAGGCCACGCGCCCCTGGGTCCGGGGGAAGCTAGATCCCGGGTCCAGGTGAGGCCGTGTGCCCCTGGATCCGGGTGAGGCTGGGTCCCAGGCCCGGGTGAGGCCACGCGCCCCTGGGTTCGGGTAAGGCCACGCGCCCCTGGGTCCGGGTGAAGCTGGATCCCGGGTCCAGGTGAGGCCATATGCCCCTGGATCCAGGTGAGGCTGGGTCCCGGGTCCGGGTGAGGCCGCACACACCTAGGTCCGGGTGAGGCCACGCGCCCCTGGGTCTGGGAGAGGCCACGCGCCCCTGGGTCCGGGTGAGGCCACGCGCCCCTGGGTCCGGGTGAAGCTAGATCCCGGGTCCGGGTGAGGCCATGTGCCCCTGGATCCGGATGAGGCCACGCACCCCTGGGTCTGGGAGAGGCCACGCGCCCCTGGGTCCGGGTGAGGCCATGCGCCCCTGGGTCCGGGTGAGGCTGGGTCCCGGGTCCGGGTGAGGCTGCACACACCTAGGTCCGGGTGAGGCCACGCGCCCCTGGGTCTGGGAGAGGCCACGCGCCCCTGGGTCCGGGTGAGGCCATGCGCCCCTGGGTCCGGGTGAAGCTGGATCCCGGGTCCAGGTGAGGCCATGTGCCCCTGGATCGGGGTGAGGCTGGGTCCCGGGTCCGGGGGAAGCTGCGTGCACCTGGGTCCAGGTGAGGCCACGCACCCCTTGGGTCCGGGTGAGGCCACGTGCCCCTGGGTCCAGATGAAGCCGTGCCCCTGGGTCCGGCCGAGACCCAACCAGAGGGAATCGAACCTGCATTACCACCATTTGTCCACCATCCAGAGCAGAGGGGTCAGTGCCGACATGTACACATAAGGAACTGGTGGACATTGATATTGGGTCTCAAAAGAACTGTTGGTCCAGAAAGAAACTCACTACAGACTGATTCATTTGCCTGTCAGCATAACTATTATTGCTCGTCTCACATTCAGTTCTTATAAGTATATCTCTAGTGACACATGATCTCGCTCATCTAGGGGAAATGATGAACAACATAGACTGATGAACAAGAACAGAACCAGAAACAAGGAGGCATCGATCGGACTATCGGGCCTCAGAGGGAGGATAGGGGAGGGTGGGGGGAGTGGGGAGAGATCTACCAAAGGACTTGTGTGCATGCATATGAGCCTAACCAATGGTTGAGTTCAACAGGGGGTTGGGGCATCCGTGGGGAGGGGTGTGGGATGGGAATGGGGGGATGAGGACAAATATGTGACACCTTAATCAATAAAGAAATTAAAAAAAAAAAGCCACACAAGGAGGAAAACAGAGAGCAGTGGTGTTCTGTGAAGGTAGAGCAATAGAGGAAAATTGAGTGAGATCTTTCTTTTTTATTTTTATTTTTTATTGTCTAAAGTTTTACATATGTCTCCTTTTTCCCCAATTGACTGCCATCTCCTACCAAGCAGATCTTTTATATATATAGATAAAAGTTGTCAAATTGTAAAATATATATATTTTGTTGATTTCAGAGAGGAAGGGAGAGGGAGAAAGAGATAGAAACATCAATGATGAGAGAGAATCATTGATTGGCTGCCTGCTGCACACCCCCCACTGGGGATCGAGCCCGAAACCTGGGCATATGCCCTGACCAGGAATCAGACCGGTGACCCCTTGGTTTCTGGTTCAACGCTCAACTGCTGAGCTACACCTGGCTGGGCAATCTTTCTTTTTTAAAAAAAAAATATTTTTTTAATTACAGAGAGGAAGGGAGAGGAGGGATAAAAACATCGATGAGAGAGAGTCATTGATCTGCTGCCTCCTGCACCCCCTCTACTGGGGATCAAGTCTGAAACCTGGGCATGTGCCCTGACCAGAATCAAAACCGGGACCCTTCAGTCTGCAGGCTGATGCTCTGTCCACTGAGCCAAACCGGCTAGGGCACACACACACACTCTTCCCTAAGCCAGTCCAATTCCAATTCTAAGGGCCCAATTAAACTAGTACCTAGTTAATTCATGGCACAAAGTTGGTCCACCCCCCTCCATTAGCTGATAATTGGGGTAAGATTCTGGGATATAAAGATAACAGGCTAATTAAGCAATGGGCCTTCCAGTATTATTGGTACTTAAACCTCTTTCACTCCTATATGGGTTTTAATGAGTTAAGACACCATTGGAATATAACTTCTTTTAGTAACTGATCCTTCAGACTGTAAAACCTTGGCATAAGCATTAGGTACCATCACACATAAATAATCCTCATTTTTCTGTTTATGAGCTGAGAAGAGGAGGTCATCATAGAGCAGCAGCTTTTCTTCTCTTTAGTCTGCAATTGCAAAGGTGGGAGAGGGAACAAATGAGAGAAAAGAGATGTCTGAGTGTTGCTAAGCAACCTTTGTTGGCAGGAAATATAAAAGCAAGACTCAAAGAGCTTCTAATTGGGCAAATATCTTAGAGAATATTTATAATTCCTGAGATACTTGTTTCAGACCATTTCTTATTTTTTTTATTGAAGCACTTGATCACTTATTTTAGAGCGAGTTGTCAAATTGCATAAATTTTATCACTTAAAGCTAATTTTGGAGGGTCACTGATTGAGTTCCAAGTATTTGCAGAAGAGACCTTAAAATTTTCTTTCATTTAAATAAGCCCCAGAGGGTATATGGCTTACACATGAGCACCATGACTCTCCATAGCCAAGGAAAGTGTATCCCTGGAGCTACAGCACTGGAAATGGAAGGATAGCACCTAACTTACTACTGAAATAATTGTGGTATCTCATAGGGTGACCAACTCATCCTGATTTTCCCAGAACTTTCCCAAGTTTGGTACTAAAAGTCCTGCATCCCAGGAAGCTCATAAGTCCTGGGAACACCTGGATGATTGGTCAGCCTATCTCTGGTTTTATTATTATACCTGAAATGGTTGGGTTGGATTCAGGGTGGACCCTAAAACTAGTGTGGTCTTGGAAACACGGCTGAACTTCATATTGGGTGTTCCCCTGGGCTTCTGGCTGGTTTGGACTTGATGGGGCTCTAAATCATCTTGGTGGTGTCCCATGAGAGGGTAGAGCCCATTGGAACTCCTTGGCAGTGAGAGTGAAACCGACCTATTTCTCCTCCATTTCAGTTTCCTTAATCTGTGTTTTTGGCCCGTATTCTATGTTTGAGATTTCAACTTCTTTTATGCCCCCAGATGGTTCATACATGTAAAAGGCTCCCCTCAGAATATCCATCATTATACAAAGCAATTCCAACTGGGATGGAAGTAGTAGGGAGTCCAGCATGGAGGAGGGGTAGTAGTAGCGCATGTGCAGTGTGGAAGAGAAAGGCACTGGGAGGTTCTTCTATATTTCCCAGGGAAGGGGCATTGTTCCCGCTATGTGGGCAGTCCCAGACTTTCACATAAATTTGGAAGCATTCTTCCAAACTACCTTGGCCATCAATGGTCAGGCACAGAACAACTATATGTTCACCTGTCCCTGAGGTTCTTGATATATGTAAGTTGGCCTGCATCTTATTGTCTAGATCACAGAATTTTAAGATAGTAGTTGGCTATGGATCACAGCAAACTGAGTGCCATGCGAAGGCCCAGGGAAGAAGTGTCCAAGATAGATAAATGGTTGGGAAATAAAAGGGCCAGAACAGTGGTAATTTTACCTAGTGACAACAGACTTATAGGTAATAGTCAGTGCTCATGTAGATAAGGATTTTCTCAGGTAAGGGATATCTCTTCCACTGAAAGAAAACAAATAAGAGAAGTTATGTGCAATCAAAATATGCCAGATTTAGGTGGGATATCCTAACAACCAACATGTGATGATTCTATCTCATAAAGGGGCAATTCAAGGATCACTTTGTCCAAGATTAGCAAAGGATTACTCAAGGCATGGCCTGGTAATTCTCAGTATTATCTGTTTATACACTGCAGGAAATACCTTAACTGAATGCACCACACAGGTGTCCCTCTAGCTAATCCATGGCAATTCTCACTCCTTGAATGAATGCAAAGAGGCCCTACTGTGACTGTGTGTGTGACAGCTGGTGGCTAAGAGGTGGATAGATGAAATAAAGATACAGACTTAGCATCTAGATTTACTAGCACTACAGTTAGGTTGTAGAGATGTGGGATGAAACTCAGTTGACAGCCATTAATGCATCACTCAGTCAAATCAATAGAAGTATTTTTCAGGCTGGTACAAAGGAGGAACAACGGTGTTTCATTTTAACCTAACAAATGCTAAGGGAGTTAGAGGTGCTTTTAAATGAGGATACAGGATTTTTGCAGTTGGAGAAAGTTAGGTAAAAGCTGAGAGAGAAGCAAAATAAAGAACCCTCAGCACACTATATTCTGGAAAAACAAGGTAGTGTTGTTTTAAGAGTGCATCCTTCACACTGAAAGAAAAGATAGTACTAGCAGTACCCAAAAGGGTCATGATCAGCAAGTCAAACAAATACGCAGTATTTGAAAATTCTGAGTTCAGCTCTCTGGGTAGAGGGGATAATCTTATCCATACTGAGTTGACAAGGCCTGGGTGTAAGGTTAGTATGCATTGGGGAACTTGGTGGAGGTTCAGAAATAGCCTTTCTATGCCATCCATCATGTCTCCAGACCCATCCATAGACACAGGAATTCACCCTGGACTTTTGAGGGCTACCACGTGCACCATCTTTGCATAGACACACACACACACACACACACACACACACACACACACACACACACGTGCACGCGCGCACCTACACAGTCCCTTGACCCTTTTAAGTCATTTTGTCACCTGCTCCCCATTCCTCAGGTCCTTCCTCTGCTCCCATTCCTCAGGTCCTTCTTCTCCTTCTATCTGGTCTTCATTATGACACACCAGCCAGCCTCTGCTCCAAGAGGGGCTGTGAGGTAGGGACCTGCTTCTTCAGATCCTGACCCAGAAGAATCCCTACAACAAAGTTCCTGCTAAGATAACGCGCTAGTACAAACTCTATACCTTGTGCTAATAGGGTGTCTGCTTCTCTCCGAAACTTGAAGTACAATACAAAAGCTTTCTTTGCATCCCTTTGCCTCACCTCAGGAGCCACCAGCTCCCAGAAGAGGGAAACATCCTACCACAAAAGCATTTGAGCTTTATCATTGTTAGTGCATTTACCCCAGAGCAAAGGGTTGGAGAGGCTTATTCTGTAAGCAAAGGTTTAGGCCAGGGAGGAAGGAAGAAGGAGAGGGAGGGAGAGAGGGAAAGAAAGGAAGAAAGAAAATGAAGGAAAAGGAAAATCAGTACCATTTTCTTCTAGGTTTGTGGCTTGAGTCTATGTCATACATGCTGTGTAGCAGGATGGCAGGAATTGCATAAACTCCTCTCAGGACTTTTGCTTTTGCTGTTTCCTATGCTCAGAATGCTCTTCCACCAGACTCTGTGACTTTCTTCCCATTAGCCTCTGTTCAGAGAGGAATTTTCTGACTGCCTCTGACCCCTTTATCCTGCTTTATTCTTCATGTGTAGACTTATCACTGCCAGACACATTATGTGGTTATCTGCTTCTTGTCTATTTGTCCCACCCTAACATGCAAGCTCTGTGTGAGCAGGAACACATAGTTTTTGTTCAGAGCTGCCCCCAGAACAGTTCCTGGCAACATAACAGAAACTCCATAAATACTTGTTGAATGAAAATTAGAGATATAGGTTTCTGTAGAGTTTTATCAATATCTCCATGATCCACTCTATTGATTTAAAGCACATAAGATGGGACTGAAGTATTACAGCTATGATATGTGGTCTTCAGCTAAAATAAACAACCGAGCAAAGCCAGATACCACTCAGTCCATAGATCACCAGATGCTTCCTGGCAGACAAATTTCCTTTCTATCCTACCTAATAAAAGGGTAATATGCAAATAACCATCACTCCGCTACGCCCACGATTGGGCTGACGGGAGGCTGGGGGGCGGCACTTGGGGTGGCCTATCGGGCCGTTGAGAAGATCAAGATGGCGGCGCCCAGTCCTCTTAGCCCCAGCAGAGTCCGCCCAGTAGCAGCAGTCCAGGGTGTCCGGCTGGGAGCCACCAGCGCCCAGCGTGAGCCGCGGGATCGCTGGCAAATCACAGCAGTTTGGGAGCATGGGTCTCAGCTGCCCCCAAGCCGCAGGATCCCCTGGCAAACCAGGCTGAGACCCCCACCCCCAAGCTGCAGGATCCCCTGGCAAGCCGCAGGATCCACTGAAAAGTTGGGGCAGCTTGGGGACGGGGGTCTCAGCCGCCCCCAAGCTGCAGGATCCCCTGGCTGTGAGGACAGCTTGGGCTGGGGTCTCATGCCTGCAGGGCTGGGCACCCCCACTGCATGATCACCCAGCCAGTGGCAGCAGCCTGGGCTGGGGTCTCAGGCCAGGAGGGCGGTGCACCCCCACTATGCTATCTTCAGGCCAGCGAAGGCAGCCTGGGCTGGAGCCGTGCACCCACACCAGGCTATCCCCAGCCAGGCTGAGATGGCAGCCTGGGCAGGGATCTCAGCCTGCCTTGGCTGAGGCGGTAGCCTGGGCTGGGGTCTCAGCCTGGCCAGGGCTCGATCCCCTTCCAGTGGTGGCAGCCTGGGGTCTCAACCATTGAGTCACACCAGCCAGGCAGATATGGAGGAATCTTAAATGTTTTTTCTTATAATACACTAGAGGCCCGGTGCACGAAATTCGTTCACGGAAGGGGGTTGTCCCTTAGCCCAGCCTGTACCCTCTCCAATCTGGGACCCCTCGAGGGATGTCTGACTGCCTGTTGAGGCCCGATCCCAGGGATCGGGCCTCAACAGGCAGTCGGACATCCCTCTCACAATCCAGGACTGCTGGCTCCCAACTGCTTGCCTTCCTGCCTTCCTGATTGCCCCTAACCGCTTCTGCCTGCCAGCCTGATCACCCCCTAACCACTCTGCTGCCAGCCTGTTTGCCCCCAACTTCCCTCCTCTGCCAGCCTGGTTACCCCTAACTTCCGTCTCCTGCAGGGCTGACCACCTCCAACTGCCCTCCCTTGCAGGCCTGGTTCCTCTCAACTGCCCTCCCTTGCAGGCCGGGTGCCTCCCAACTGCCCTCTCCTGCTGGCCATCTTGTGGTGTCCATCTTGTGTCCACATGGGGGCAGGATCTTTGACCACACGGGGGCAGCTATATTGTGTGTTGCAGTGATGATCAATCTGCATATTACTCTTTTATTAGATAGGATAGAGGCCTGGTACAGGGGTGGGGGTCAGCTGGTTTGCCCTGAAGCGCGTCCCGGATCAGGTGGGGGTTCCCTTGGGGTGTGGGGTGGCCTGAGCGAGGGGCCTGTGGTGGTTTGCAGGCCGGCCACGCCCCCTGGCAACCCAAGCAGAGGCCCTGGTATCCGGAATTTATTTTCCTTCTACAATTGAAACTTTGTAGCCTGGAGCAGAGCCAAGCCTGGGTCTCCCTCCGAGGCCAGCAGCCATTTGTGTTGGGGTTATAATTGAAACTTTGTTGCCTTAAGCGGGTGGGCCCGGCCAGGGTGTGCGGAAAGCTTTGCTTCCCCTGTTGCCGGCGGCAACCCTGGCCTGCTCTCTCAAGCTCCATTCTGCTGCCATTTGTTTGAATTTGTTTACCTTCTATAATTGAAACTTTGTAGCTTGAGTGGGGGCTTAGGCCTGGCAAGGGCAGGTGGAAACCTTGGCTTC
This sequence comes from Cnephaeus nilssonii, assembly GCF_951640355.1. NCBI lineage: Eukaryota > Metazoa > Chordata > Mammalia > Chiroptera > Vespertilionidae > Cnephaeus > Cnephaeus nilssonii. Next base: position 31,103,187 of record NC_137074.1, on the reverse strand, counting down.
CTCTGTTACCTAGGAAACCTTGCTCTCTGTGGCTGTAACCATCTTGGTTTGGGTTAATTTGCATACTCGCTCTGATTGGGTGGTGGGTGTGGCTTGTGGGTGTGTCAGAGGTATGGTCAATTTGCATATTTGTCTATTATTAGATAGGATATTTTATTGATTTTTTACAGAGAGGAAGGGAAAGGGATAGAGAGCTAGAAACATCTAGGAGAGAGAAACATCGATCAGCTGCCTCCTGCACACTCCCCACTGGGTATGTGCCTCCAACCAAGGTACATGCCCTTGACCAGAATCGAACCTGGGACCCTTGATTCTGCAGGCCTTGATTCCACTGAGCCAAACCAGTTAGGACTGTCCAATATGCTAAAAAAAAAAGCCTTATCTAATAAAGAGGGAATATGCAAGGGAGGGCATTTGGGGGTGACCGGGGTATCAGGGGAGGGCAGTTAGGCATTGATCGGGCTGGCAGGGGAGTGGTTAGGGGGTGATCAGGCTGGCAGGCAGAGCGGTTAGGGGCAATCAGGAAGGCAGGCAGGCAAGTAGTTGGGAGACAGCAGTCCTAGATTGTGAAAGGGATGTCCGACTGCCTGTAAACAGGATCCCCCAAGGGGTCCCAGATTGGAGAGGGTGCAGGTTGGGCTGAGAGACACCCCCCTAGATTGTGAAAGGGATGTCCGACTGCCTGTAAACAGGATCCTCCAAGGGGTCCCAGATTGGAGAGGGTGCAGGTTGGGCTGAGAGACACCCCCACCCCCCATGCATGAATTTCGTGCACCGGGCCTCTAGTTAATATAAGAAGTGAGGGAGAGCCCCTAATACCTGCGTTGTGAATGACTAGGGGCGATGGTCTTTTGGACACTGCGAGCCTTTGGCTGGGTAGGAGTCATTGGAGAATACCAGGTAGATGCATATAGAGCAAGGCAACTGGGAACCCTATCCCTGGGGCCCAAACCCTCACTATTCACTTCCAGCCAAGTGAACTTCTTGATTTGACTGGTTGCAACACACTTCAAGTCTCTGCAAAAATTTGAGCAGAAAAGTATCTGCTCAAAAAGAGCATTGAGATCCTATTATAAAGAACAGATGACCCAAGAGTAGACAAAGAAGACTATGGATGTGGGAGAGTCAATTAATTTTAATTGACATCCCACTTGGGGTCTGGGTTCATCTATAAAACACTTGGCTTGTTCTATCTATTGTAATTCCCCCTGACTGCTGCAAAGAACTTGCATTTTATCCAAAGTAAATACTCCAGTCCATGAAATCTAAGCAGACCATGTTAGCACTATAAAGTAGAGTTCTAATGGGTTTCTCCCACGCTGGGATTTGTCACTTTGTGGTGGAGGAGGAGGGGTTGGGAGGGGGAGCTGTATTTTTGAAATCAGCAGTATCTTCTCTAAATCGATTTTTAATGGATCTACACCTCCAGCCCAATCAGTTGTGTCAAGCTGAAAAATAAAAATCTTCCTTGGAAATAGTCTATCTTCTCCTGATATAGAAAATCTGGCATTTTTCTAGCTTTTTGGGGCCTTTTCCCACTTTATTTGCACACTTGCACCTTTCCCCTCTCTTTAGCTTGCAGGATTTTCATGACTTTTCCTTAAACTTTATGGGTACCTGAGGGAGATTTGGCAGCACTGGCATTCTCCCTCTCAAGAAAGTCATGTCCAAGATAAAGGGGTCACACAAAACATAGGCAGATAAGATCAATGACTTTAGAATGGCTTCATTTTTTTGTTATTATTATTTTTTAATTTACCCTACGGGGTCAGGGAGAAAGGTCATATTTCTATGCAAACCCAGAGCACCCTCTCTGTGCAAAGCCAGGTGACCACTGCACTGAACTATTCTGTCACTGTTTCTGCCAGAGCTTTGAGTCAAAACCTACTCTATGCCCAGGACTCTGTTGTGCAGTTGGGCAGGGGATCAAAGGAAGGAAAAAAAAAGACTCAATCCTTTAGCATTCTTGAATGGCTTCTTTACAGGACTGCTCATGGATGTCCTAAAATACCTGTTCCTAATTGAATCTTGCTTCCCCTGTAGCCTGCTCGCCATGCAACAAACAGTCCAAGTCACCTTCCAAAAGCAATCAGATGGGGGTGGTTTCATAATCCAGCTGTGAGCAACATCCTACCTTCCTCAGGCACACCTGTCCCCTTGTTCTCAGACTCTCCAAGCTTCGCATATGCTGTTTCCTCTGTCTCCCAGTGCTAACGTACTCCATTCCTTGCCTCTCATCACCTGGGAGATACTGCACCTTTCACTCTCCGGACCAGGTTAGGTCCTCTTCCATGTGCTTCAACACCAGAGTCTTCAACTCAGATGTGTTTGGGTGCAGGACAGGTAAGTCAAATGGGTGTAACTAGCCCTCTGTGGGGTCCTTAGGAGTGGGGGAGAGTGTGGCGAATTGGAGAGTGCATGCCTTTCTAGATGAATGACCACTTCTCAGCTCTAGACAAGGGTTGCCATTGGGGAATATAAGCCCACTTTTGCCATCTTTTCTGATTTTAAAAAAGAAGTTAGAAATCTAGATATTTATGGGAAATGTCCTGATGTTTAACGTGCTGCGTAGGCCTAGATATGGTTTGTGGACCATCAGATCTGGCTTTTGTTTATTGTTTTAGTTGTTTACCTGCTGGGCTCTAAGTGCAGTGAAGACAGGGGCAAGAGCAGGTCTTGTTAATTGTTCTGCAGTGTTTACAGTGCTTAGCATGAAATCTAGCATAGAGTGGGTGTTCAAAAAAATGCTGCTTAAATGGACAAATTGAAATGTCAAACCTGGCCTATTTTGCAAGTTTCTGCCTCTCTGATCACCAAGATCTGATCACTAAGATTTGTGCAGAACGAGCTGACATGAATTGACCCCTTCTACAACCCCCCCTCCCAATTCTCTCCTGCTTTTATTTTCTGGAATTGATGTTGATCCAGATGTGGCATTGGCTTAGGTAAAATCATGAGTGTTTAGGGGATTTTATCTTCTCACTGATGTAGACTCTCCCAGAATCAATGGCTGAGGACAGAGGTGGGTAGTTTTCTAGACAGAAGAGTGAACCTCAGAAGAGAGTATTGGTAGACTGGAGGGGGAAATCTTGGCTCCTCCTGAGCTTTCCCCTCCTAAGTCTGGACTTCAAGGAATCTCCATATGTTTGAAGACATGCCCACTTGGGTGGTAAAAAATAATGTCCTCTTGCCTGGCCAGGCTGGAGTCCAGCTGAGAGATAACCATGTAGGCAACTCCACCTTGAAGATGAGAAATCTTTTGTAAACCAGATTATTTAGTTGCAAGCTACTCTCTGTTTATTTACTTTTTTTAAAAAAATTCCAATGCCTTGAGCACAGTGTTGTTGAAATGCTCCAGGCATGTTTGAAAGGGGAAACACTAGAGTAAGAGCAATAAATGGGAAACAGCACCCCACAGAGGCCACTCAGTGGCAGCAGCAGTAACTGAAGCGTACATTTGTGTGGTCTGAAAGTGATTGTTAGAAATGCAGATGCCCAGACACCCTGCCCTCTCCCAGACCTCCGTACTTCTAGGTGTGAGGCCCAAATATCTGCATGTTGAAGAAGTGCTCACTACAGTTTGAGAAACACTGCCTCAGGGGAGGTGGATCTTTCCCTCCTTCGTGGCTATCTCACAAGCTCGCTCAGGTTTTGATATTGTTAGGAAAAATGACAGCTTTTCTCCAGGGCAGAGGTAATGTTCATTTCCTGACAGTGTGTCTTACATGGCATGACACAGTAGAGGCACATCTGGCTGGATGGTCCTAACGACTTAATCCTTTGCCATAGTCTCCACTTCGGCTTTGTTGCCCACTTACGCTCAAATCTGAGACTCTGGTGGGTTTATTTTTATCACCAAGGACATGGAGCAAGCCCCTTCAAGGGGGCTATTTTAGAGATCGCTCTTGCCTGTTTTCCTAGTAACCAACTGCAGGAATGGACTGTTCAAGTGCATGAAAAGGGACATGTGGTGACACTCAGCAGGGAGGCAGGTCTTTTCTACATAAGCAGCCTCATTGTTTGCCTGTTCTGTGGTATGTTTACAGCGTGGGAGGCTGACTAGCCCAGTTGACTCAGAAACAGAAAGACAAATCTGGGAAGTTGGCTCAGTCCCTGACTCACTGGATGCGCTACAGTGAAGTCATCAGTCTCCTTGTCTCCTTACAATCCCACCTCCCCCAAAGAGGAAGAAATGACATGAACCAACTTCATAAGCTGAGGGTGGTAGAATCACATATTCTGATTATTCAGAAGCATTTTGCAAGTTCCACATGGGGTGTGTCTGCTGTTTTGGAGTAGAGGCAAGGAAGGGTATGCACAGCTGTCGAACCATGTGTGATATTATCCTACATAATAAAATGGTAATATGTAAATTACCATCACTCCGCTACGCCCACGATTGGGCCAGCAGGAGGCGCAGGGGGCGGGACTCAGGGTGGCTGGGGTAGCTGATTGGGCCAGCAGGACGCTGAGCTCAGCGTCTGTGCCATGGCTGCGCCGGAGGCTTTCGGAAGGCCTGATGCACCGGCGGACAGCCGGCCAGCTCCCCCGCGATCAAAAGCCAAAGCAGGGGAGCTGGCTGGCTGTCTGCTCCGGCACAAGGCCTTTCGAAAGCCTCCGCCGCGCAGGAGGCTTTCGGAAGGCCTGGTGCACCGGCGGACAGCCAGCCCGCTGGTGCACCAGGTGCATGATTAAATCATGCACTGGGCCTCTAGTGGAAAAATATTATCCCAAAGTCAGACCAGGTTTTCAATCTTGGCTTTGATACTAGCTTAATTGTGTGATCCTAAGCAAGTCACTGGATTTCAGGCAAGTCACCTGATCTTGGACAAATTACCTGTTCTTGGGCAAATCACCTAACCTCACCAATACTCACCTTCTTTAATGTAAAATGGGAGGTGGGGGGAATCATTTTTCCTACAATGACTATTTTGACATCTTTTCTTGGGAATCCTAACCAAATTCTTTAAAAATATTTTTTTGGGTGCTCCTGATTTGCAGAAGGCCAAAATGTGTGTGTATTTTGCCTCCTATTTAACTCGGCTCTGGGAAGATGGTCTTATGTCTGGTAATCGAGGCTTTTCTACAAAGAGATAACTCTGCTCAAAGAAGAGGAGTTGGGGTTTGAGATGTGATGTAGAAAGGAATCCCGAGAGAAAGCCAGTAACTGCAAACACTCAGTGATAAACTGAACTCAAAGTCAAGCTCACTTCGGATCTCTGGTCCTTGTTTCCAGTCAGACAGCTGAGAAGGGAGTGGTATCTGCACTATGGGCTCTCTTTGCCTGACCCCCAAACCCAAGCTGGCCAATTTAAAAGATGCTCTTGATGACAATGAGAAGTTCTCTGAGTTCAGTAATGCTTTTGTCCCCATCAAAAGCCTTTTGACCAGGTCCTTCCAAAATATGGGACAGAGCAAGGGAGGCTCTGTTGATTGATTTGAGCCCCACACTTCTAAGATGGGTCTCTGAACTTCTCTCCTCTTCCCATTGTCTTTCTCTTTCTTTGGAAGTTCTGCTGCCTGATCACAGCTCCTCTGCCTTTGGGTTGGGGGACTTACCTTCTTCTCTGAAGCAAACAGCAACCAGTAGCTCAGTCATCGCCAAGACCCAGCCTCTTAAGAAATGGCCAAGAACCTGTCATTCATTACATTCTTAGTTTCTTCTGTTTAGGACCCAAGAGACAGTCAGATGATCTCTCCCAAGCAGCTGACACCCAAGATATTGATTATCTGTAAAGACTGAGGAGGTGAGCTAGGGCCAGGGAATGTCATAGGGCCCAGTTCTTTCTTAGGAGCTTGGGATTGAGACACTAAATACTTTCAAATAGGAAGGTGAAAGATCAGATTTTTGTTTTAGAAAAATCACAGTGATAAAAACATTATGGGGCAGCATTGTGGTCATGGGGAGATGTAATGATGGCTAGAACTGGAATTGAGAGTAGGAATGGAGAGAAATATACAGATTCTGAGATCTGGAAGGTGGGATTGACTATTCTTGGTGATTTATTGAAAATGGTGGGGTTGGGAGTATGAAAGAAAGACCAATCTGAATTTTTTATTTGGACAAATGGTTGATACTAAAACCATTTACTAAAATGGGGAACACAGGTGGAGGAACAAATTTGGTGTTTTGTGTGTTTTTTTGAGGGGGGCATTGTAATGTTGAGTTTAATTTTGAATATATGATTCTGAGGTATCTATGGGACATTCAAATGCAGATGTTTATTAGACAGAAGCATACATTTGTGAAAGATGTGATAGCCACGTCCTGCATGGCTTGGGTTCAGGACCTGGAGAAGGGCCAAGAACAAATGATGAGACTAGACAAGAAATATGAATTTGGAAACAGGGGGCCAGGCGGAGAGCCCAACTCTAGTGGGAGGGCTTCACTGGTGCCCAGGCCCTGCCAGCTTTTTATTCAATTTTAGTCCACATATTGCCCTTAGTCAGGCAGGCAATTCCGGTAGCAGACAGACTATCTTAAAGATCAGTAAATACTAGTAAAGATTTACTTTGAGACTATTAGGTCAGGAAATTGCTTGAGCCACCATTGTCTCGACTAGACAGTCGGTACATAGCTTTGGCCCTTGCCAGAGCTCAAGATCCATTAGTCTTTTGGGTTCCTTGTTTACACTTTCCTGATAGTGTAGGCCAGTGGTCTGCAAACCGCGGCTCGCGAGCCACATGCGGCTCTTTGGCCCCTTGAGTGTGGCTCGGCGTTAGAACCACTTCTTCAAAATAGACTCGCCCAGACCGAAAACCGACTTCTGCGCATGGGCCACGAAGTTTCAATCGCACTGTACGTGCGCGCCCGCACGTGTTATTTTGTGGCAGAGCCACACTCAAGGGGCCAAAGAGCTGCATGTGGCTCGCGAGCCGCGGTTTGCAGACCACTGGTGTAGGCAATGGGTAGCTTCCAGCATACATTTGTCTGGACTTCAGGAAAGAGATCAGAGCTAGAGAGATGGGGTTAGTTGAAATTGTCCAGGAAGGGGATGAAAGTGACCACAACAGAGGTCTTAGAACTTACACCCCAGGGAGCACTTATGTTAAAGGCATATTGAGAGGGAGGCTGAGAAGGTGGGGCAGAGAGGAAATCAGGAGAGTTTAAAGGAGGAGTGCTCAATAACATCAAATGTGGCTAAAACAATAAGAAAGATAAAGGTGAACTGTCCATGGATATAGTGAAAGGGGAGTTGTTCATGATCTTGTTTCAGAGGTGGGATGGGGCTGAAACCAGAATGCAGTGGACTGAGGAATGAGTGGGAGGGGAGAAAGTAAAAGGGTTATTGTTTCAAAAAGTTTGGCTACAAAGAGGAGAGAGATAGGGGAGGCTGGAGGGAGGCTGTGGAGTCCCTGGAGGTTTACTTTTTTATTCCTATATTTATTTTGCTTCATTGTATTTTGCATTTAAGATGGGAGATTGGTAGAGTAGCATAAAAGAAAAGAGAGGGAAAATAACCATCATGTGCAAGCAACAGCATTGATGAATTTCAAAAGCATTATGCGACATTAAAGAAGCCAGACACAACAGACTTCCAACTGTTCGACCCGTTTAAATGACATTCCAGACAAAACTGCAGTGACAGAAAGCAGATCAGTGTTTGCCCAGGCCTAGGGGGTGAGGTGGGGACTGACTGCAAATGGGAAGACCTATTTGGAGCAAGTGGATGTTATGTTGGTCAATCGTGAGAAAAGATTGAATTGACTATAAAGCACAGAAGTTAAAAGCTGGGAGGTTAAGTGTATGGGATTAGGTATCAGACATACCTGAAGCTGAATCCTGACCTGACTGACCACTTATTAACTGTGTGACCTTCAGTACATTTTTAATCTAATCATCTCATTTGTAAAAAGAGGATAAAGATGCCTAGGACCTAAGCCTATTGGAATTACTAAGTTCATGTGCATAAAGCAGTTAAAACATTGGAAGCAGATAGGACGTTCTCAATAAATGGTAGGTATTATTTTCTCCCTAGTTTTATTGATATATAATTTTTGGATGTACAACATGATGATTTGGTATACGTATATATTGTGAAATGATTACTATAATTTAGTTAGCATCTCTCACCTCACATAGTTACGTTTTATTACTTTTTGTGATGAGAACTTTTAAAATCTACTCTCTTAGTACCTTTCAAATATATAACACAGGATTAGTAGCTGTTATTATTACTGCTGAAACACACAAGCAGTTGAGATGAAAATGCTCTCATATTTCTTGTCTTCTTTCTGGATGGTTGTTCTTTCTCAGAGATCTACTATTAGAGTGGAATGGAATGACAGCTGAATTTCACAGTAAATGCAAAGATAGGGTTCATACCTCTCTTCACATATTCCTAAAGCATAATTCATGTATTAACTGATCTTCGATGCAATTCTTCTTTTCTTGAAGTCCCCTTAGCCTGCTTTTTAAGCTTTATTTTAGCTTTATCATGACACTTCACAGGCTATTCTGTGCAAATACAATAACATTGGGACCCGCGTTAAGCTTCAAGGAGCATGTGAGTGTCCTTAGGAAAGTACTTATTCTAGCATCTTTTTGAAAAGTCAATCCTGTCTAATAAAGAGGAAACATGCTAACTGACCATCACATCCTCACAAAGATGGTGGCACCCACAGCCAATAAGGAGGGAATATGCTAATTGACTGCCACACCATCAAAGATGGTGGCACCCACAGCCAATAAGGAGGGAATATGCTAATTGACTGCCACACCATCAAAGATGGTGGCACCCACAGCCACAAGATGGCAGCACCCAGTCCCCTCAGCCCCACTGGGGCAGCAGGCACATGGCACAGCTGGGCCTGCCCCCAGGTGGGTCCAGGGACTCCGTGCGCCTGCCTCTGGAGTCCCCAAGTCTCCTCAGCCCCCCAGCTGCCCAGGGCCACCCGAGGCTCAGGCAACCAGGGCCAGCTGAGGCTTGTGCTGCTGGCTGTGGCAGCAGCAGAGGTGTGATGGGGGTGTCACCTTCCCCTAATCGCCAGGTCGCCTCCCGTCCCTGAGGGCTCCCGGATTGTGAGAAGGGGCAGGCCGGGTTGGGGGACACCCCCCCCTCAACCAGTGCATGAATTTTCATGCACCAGGACTCTAGTATTTAAATAACTGAATTGAAAGTGTACATCCTAAGTTTCTCAATGCCAGTATACACCTACCAACGAGGTACCTCACCATTTGGAATGGGTGACCATAATACAATCAGAAAACAAGTTTGATTGCTACTGGAGGAAATGCCTGGTGGTAAACTCAAGTAGCTGCCCAGACTCCCAGCTATAAAGTGAGAGAATAATAGAAAACAGTTGTGATTTGAAAAGGGGTCACCTGTGCGAAACTGTTTTTGAAATTTGCAAGACCCAGAGTGGGACCAAAAATGAAGAAATTAATAAATATTAATCTTTTGTAGGGAATATATAGGGCAATACCAAATTGTTTAGAAGGGGTTGCTCTAAACTTTGAGGAGAATAAAATGTTGGATAGAGACAAGAAAAAAATAGCAAAGTTAAAGAGAAAATATTCTGTGACACAGGGAAAGGGACAAGGAGAATAAGAAACAGGACAGAAAAGGAGAGAGTTGACATTTCAGATGCTATATAAAGAAAAATTTCTCAATAGAAAAGGGTAAAGTTTGTGAAATGGATGGAACTGTCACTTCGGGCTCTTTGAAGGTCACACTCAAAGTTAAGGATGAACACAAAGGACCTCACACAATTCATTCAAGTGCTACGATGCCATAAGATTTGACTTTCTGGCTTGTGCCCCTGAACATACTATGTTTCTAAATATCAGAATCTCAAACCTTGCAGCCTGAGCAGCCAGCGCATTCTTCAGAGGGCTGAATCAGATCTCTGGCCTTCTCGCTCTGTGGTCATCATTCAATTACTTTTGTTGACAGCCAACCAGACCCTGTAAGAGGGGAAACAACAGGTCAGCTGATAGCAACACCAGCCTCTCCAATCAATTAGGCCTCATGTCAGTGTCCAGATGTTCGGAGTGCAATCTGTACACAAGTGGAAATGCTCTTCTTGTTGTTCTGTTGCTCTTTATAGAAGCCCGAGGATGTAGGTTCACCTGAAAGTTTGTATTGCACTGTCATTCATTTCTGCCTGTGTCCAGTGAATAGCCCCACCTGGATACCACAGCAGCCTCAGTTCCCTGAGACAGAGCACTGGGATGGGGCAAATAACCATGTGCGAGGAATGGGACACGATTCAGTTCTGAAATGTTACAGGGTCAAGATTCCTTGCTGAGAGTGGATCCCGCTTCCTTGGAGTGGGAAGTATGGACTGACTGGGATGCCTTCGTAGGAAACCTTGTGGAAGGCAAATTTCAGGGTTAGATTTCAAGCCAACTGCTTGTCCTAGGAAGATGAATAGAGCCACAATGCAGGCCCAGGTACCAATGAGCCCAGAAAGAAATCTAGCTTGTTATTTTCAACAATACCCCCTAGGGCGCAATAAAACAACCAAAGGATCTGTGCTTCTGAAAGAATGTGTTTCCAGCTGTGACTGAAAAGTTATTGCCACATGAAAACCTCCCTGATACTAACTGAAAAATAATCTGTAACCTCATTTTGTAAAGTTGCATTAAAAAAAAAAATGTCCTCTGTGCTTAAGAATTTTGTTTTCCTGAAACCAAATTCAGGAGTCACCGCTCCCTCTTGTTCTCTTCTTCTATGTCTCCTGCCCTTGTCTCCCCCAACCCCCCACATCTCCTCCCGCATCTCACACCTCCCCCCCCCCGCCCCCATAGCTCCATAAATATTTTATCTTTACCAGCAGCTCCATGCCTTCATTGTGCCTCAGTTCGTGGTTCTCATTTCTTTGGGAGATCTCATTACCTCCCAGATTAAGCTCCCCATTGCACTAATATGCAAATTTAAATGATTTGAAAGCCAAGCTTGTTTTTCCACAAGGGCAAGATGCCCGTTGAAATAACCGTGTAAATCGGGTCTCTTTGAAGAATGCCTTTCATTAAGTGAGTGATTGGACTTAATTTTACTTCCTGCCAAAGGTCAAGGTCAAAGCATCTCTCTGCATGTTGCCTCACCATTCTGTTTTTCTGCCTAATCTGAAATAACAGCCCACCCCCACAGTGTCCCTCTCTGGTATCTATTTGCTGATGGTCATCAATCGCCCCTTGCCTCCCAGCTCCCTGGGGACTCAGTCAGCCTGGGGGGGGGGGGGTGGTGCTGAAAGCTATGTCCCTCAGGAGAACGGTAGCAGCACACAGCAGAGGGGCACAGCAGCCCTATTTAGACTGCTCCACTTCATTCTTAGGATGATTCTACGATCAGCATTCACATCATTCTCTGAGATGTCTCCTCACTGGGTCAATGGTTTCGTAAACCAGAGAAACAGGAAGGCAAATTCGTTTCTTTGCTCTGAGCGTACCAATGTGCGACCTGGGCAAGATACTCAACCCCACTGAGCCTCATTGTCCTCATCCGTAAAATGGAGGTAAATAATATACCTTATATCATGTGGACATTCAGTAAGCCGATGTGTATGAAGAGACTAGCACAGTGCCTGAAAGGTCCACATAATGCAGCGAGTAAGAATCCAAGCTGAAGCTGTCGTCTTCTCCAAAGTCTCCCTCAGACTCTTGCTGTGTGTGCCATTTAGGGCAAGGCAAATAACTTTGTGTTTCAGTTTGCCAATCTATAAAACAGGGCAATAATTGAATCTACCGTATAGGGTTGCTGTGAGGACTAAATGAATGAATATAAACTGCTCAGAACAATGGCTGGCACATGACAAGCTATAAAAGTGTTTTTCTGGCCCAGCTGGCTGAGCATCAACCTATGAACCAGGAGGTCACAGTTTGATTCCAGGTCAGGGCACATGCCTGGGTTTCAGGCTCAATCCCTAGTGTGAGGCCTGCAAGAGGCAGCCGGTCAATGATTCTCTCTCATCATTGATGTTTCAATCTCTCTCTCCCTCCTGCTTCCTCTCTGAAATCAATAAAAAAAACAACAACCACATATTTTTTAAAAAAGTGTTTTTCTGTTATTATGGAAAATACTAGTATTATTCCAACTATTAAAATAAGTTTGTGGCTTTGAAAACATTGTCTTGAACAACTGGTAAAATCAAGGTTTAATATTTGGTTGTACATGGACTAAGATGTTTCACTATTTTTCTTTGACAAGGAAATGGGAAAGCCAGAGAGGATGGGAGACCATCCGGGAAAGAAAGAAGACCCAGGTAATCTGGTTATCTCCACATTCCTCAGGAAGCCCATTGGTCCCCAGGGACCTGCACAAAGGGGAAATCTGACCTCATGGCTGTTCAAGCCGCTTTTTAAATCTGGAAAGACAGAGCTAAAGGGCTGGTTCTGAGGGCTATTATTTCCCTCGGGAGAGAACTCGATGTAGCCAGAGGTAATAGGAGACAATCCTCAATCATCATTAACAAATTAGTACTCTGCTCCTTTGTAAAAGGGTGGGGGGCAATAGAATCAAGGTGGGGAATTCTGTGTGGAGGTCAGTGCGATACTTGCTGATGAGGTTTGAAAGACCACACGTGTGTCTGTGGCAATAATTTTGTTTTTCCTTATTTTTAAGACTCTTGGAAAAACCTATAACCATTGTTAAGTGAGAGATATGAACAATGAAAAATGAGAAATACAAACAATCAAAAGCTATTTTCCTAAACCTTGTGTATTTTGTGTTGCTTTTAAAAATGTGTCCAGAAAAACCTTCATATAGTGACCTTGCGTAGACACTGAATGAGGGTCTTCTGGGTTAAGTGACCTTGGCAGGTTCCTTCTCTGCATTTTAGTTTCTATAGTCCCTGCTTTATACCACAGGGCTGTGGTGGACACCTAATAAAATGGAGAGTGTGAGGAAACTCTTCAAATGTAGAAATGGTATTAAAATATGTTATAAATGTAATTTATAAAGCTGAAATTGGGAGAAGCAGGATGAGAAGAGGGAGAGAGAGAGAGAAATACATCAATGGGGAGAAGAAGAGTGAGATGTAAGCAAAAAAAATCAGTTTTCAAAATATTAACTTCAGGCACAAGAAGAAAGGACTTCGGAACTTAAAAGATACATAATAAATGAACAACAATAGAAAGAAGCTAAAAATAAATCGTGTATATGCATAGATGGACTGTTGTGTGTGTATTAAGAGTTATGCTTATGAAATGTCTGAATGGCATGGAAAATACTATGATACAATGCTAAAAAAAAAAAAATAGGGCATCCCATTGTATTATGGAGAGAATTATGTAAGAGAAGCCATAAAAAAAGATTGGAAAGAAATATTGCAAAATTGGTTGCCTCTGAGAAGCAACCAATTAAAGGAGTTAATTTCATTCTTTCTGAAAATGAAAATGCTCTTTTGTGGACATCAATCAATTTTTAATCAAAAATGAAACTAAAGTAAATTCACAGTGAAAGGTGTGAGAAGAGCTAGAGCAAGGAGTCCTGTCAACTGGAGAGCATCAGGAAATATCCCGAAGCTTCTTTGGGCCTAAATGTGGGATTGGTGCCCCAAAGATCCAACATAAATACCTTGTTACTCCACTTACTAGCAGTATAGTGTGTCAACAACAACAATAATAACAACAGCACTTCCCATGGTATTCTGATCATGCAGTACAAGGAACCATGTTAAGTGCTTTATATGAAATAGCTCATTGAATCCTCACTAATATGCCATTGTATTAGTTTGCTAGGGCTGCCCTAACAAAGTCCCACAAACCAAGTGGCTTAAGCAACTATTTTTGTCTCTCAGTTCTGGATGCTAAAAGTCCTAAATAATGATGTTGGCAGGGTGGTTTCTTCTGCGAGCTGTGAGGGAAGGATCTGTTCGAGGCCCCTCGCCTTTGCTTGCAGATGGCTATATTCTCCCCGTATATCTTCCTTTTCACACAGTGTTCTTTTTATAAGGGCATTAGTCATACTGGATTAGGGACCCACTCTACTCCAATATGACCTTAACTTAATTAATTGCATCTGCAATGACCCTACTTCCAAATAAGGTCACATTCTGAGGTACTGGGAGTTAGGACTTCAACATATGAATTTTGGAGGGCATAATTCAGTCTATAACATCTATGACTGGGAAGGTAGTTTTATGCTCCATTTTATAGATGTAGAAACCAAGGCCCACAGAAGTTAAGTAACTTTCCAAGGTGCCAGAACTAGTAAGTGGTGGAGCTGGGATTCTCAGGCAGACAGTCTGATTTGAGAGCTCACGTGATTATGCTCTGCAGCCTCTCTGGAAAGCTGGAGGAGAAATACTGTAGAAATAGATTCCAGTTTTCTACATAGCCTGGCAAGAGATCGGGGTGGGCTGAGAGAGCTGAGTCTGAGACTGCACTCCTGTGGAGAGTCTTAAAAAGTCCTTTCTGCTGATATTTAATAGTATTAAGTCTTCTAAAAAGTTGGAGGGTATTAAGAGTTGAACTGTGTCCACCAAAAATTCCTGTGTTGAAGTCTTAACCCCCAGTGCCTTTGAATGTGATCTTATTTAGAAGCAGAGTCATTGCAGATAGAATTAGTTAGATTAAGATGAGGTCACACTGGAGTAAAGTGGGCCCCTAATTTAATATGATTGATGTCCTTATAAAAAGGGGGAAATTGAATACACAGACACTCCTTGAGGGAAGATGCTGTGAAGACACACAGAGAAAAGATGGCCATTTGCAAGCTAAGGAAAGAGGCTTGGAACAGATTCATCCCTCACAGCCTCGGAAGGAACCCACCTGCCAGCACTTTGATCTTGGACTTCTGGTCTCCAGACCTGTGAGGTGTAGAAAGTGAGGCCCACAGAAGTTAAGGCCCATCTAAATTTTTGTTGTTTAAGCACCCCCCACCACCACCACCACCAATTACCTTCTCAACCACATAATGCTGAATTCAATAAGCAGGGTTTGCCACAGTAATCTACCTGTCAATGTCTAGTTTATACCCCCAGATGCCTGTTACCTGTCTGATTTCACCCCCATTAAAACACGGGCTTTGTGTACTCTAACTCTACAGGACAAGATCAGGGACAAAGCAGGTGGCATCAGAGCTTCTGAAGCACCAGTGAGGTTTACCGTCTGGTGAGCAAATGGAAGGAAGCATTCACAGCAGCACACCCCAGCCCTCAGGCCCAGAATTGCTGCACGGCCTGTGGTGAATGAATTTGAGGTGCATCTTCCACATTTGAGGATTATTTGTCTGGTATTATAGTTTAGCTAGGAGAACAAATGGACATTACCAAGAGGAGTGGTCATGACTGGCCAGAGCTTCATCTTTTAGGGCTTAGTGGACCTGGGGTGATGCTATGGCATAGGTTAGAAATAAATGAAGAGGTTGAACAGCCATTGATTTCAATAGCATTATACCAATCATGAAGCTTTGCAGGCATGCCCACACTGGGCCTTCTGTGCTTGCTTCTCCCCTGGGAATATCCTCACCCTCTGAGCTCAAACAGGCTTTCCCTGAGGAGCTGCCTACCTGGGCCACATGGTAAAGGGCCACCGGCCAGGGCAGGGGCACTGGCATCACAGGGTCCTGTTGATCCTTCAAGTCCTGGGGCCAGACGACTAGGGCCACATCTGAGCACTAGGTCATGGGCCTGAGTGGAAAACCAGAGACTTGTATCTTGAGAAATTGCACAGCCAGTCTCCCGGAATGTCAAACCCCTACACCAGGACAAACAGGGCCTCTAGCAAGTCACCACCATCTGATCATTTGAAGCACAGGTTTCAAGTAGAGTCTTAGCACTCCAGGGCTGGGAGGCACCTCTGCCATCATCCAATTTCCCTGGTTTTACCTACAAGTAAATGAATATCCAAGAGGCACTATGGGGTAGTTTATAGCAAAATCAAAGCCAGAGGCAATGTCTCCTGATACCCCACCCCACAGCCTGTCCCAGAGGCCTGTGCTGGAGAGATGCCTACACTTGAAGGCTGCTTAGATGGTTTATTTGCGTGAAAACAAATTTCCTCATTTCACATTTCTATCAGGTTTTCCATGCCTGCTTCCTCCTCTGTAAAACGGGGGATAATAAATAGTAACTACCATAAGACCAATGAGTCAGTACATGTATTGCACTTAGAATTGTTACTGGCACATAAATAAAACACATAATGTATGGAACATTGTTATTAGTATTATTATTATCATTGTATTCATTTCCTAGGACTGTCATAGTACCACAAACAAGGTGGCTTAACAACAAAATTTGTTTTCTCATAGATTTGGAGGCTGGAAGTCTAAAATGAAGGTTTAGCAGGGTCGTGTTCCATTCAAAGTCTCCAAAGGAAAATCCTTCCTTGCCTCACCCAGCTTGTGGTACCTCCAAGCCTTTCTTAGCTTGTGACAGCATAACTCCAATCTCTGCCTCTGTCTTCACATGGCCATCTTTCCTTTGCATCTGTGTTTCTTCTCCTTGCTTATAAGGACACCGATCATATGGGATCAAGGACCCACCCTATTCTAGGATGTTCTCATCTAATTACATCTGCAAAACCCTATTTCCAAATAAGGTCACATTCACAAGCATGAGGGGTTAGGACTTCAACATATCTATTGAGGAAATATAGCTTAACCCATAGCAATCATTATCGCTGTCAAATTAGCAAATCTTTGAATGAGTTTTGTCACGTGGGATAAAAGGTGATCACTTCTTTCTTGTCATAGCCCTGGACAGAGCTGCCTCAGAGCTTGCCTGTACTCATTTCAATCAGATTTAGATACCAGGTATGCAGAAGTTCCTGATCTGCTAGAGAAAAAAGAGCATTTTTAATTTGTGAAGAAATTGCAAAGCCAACACAATAATGCAACTCTCTTGTTTTCATTTTAGGAAGTCAGAGTTCATCAGTAGAATGGTTTTATTGTGGTAACTTCTTTCTGAACAGCAATTTCTTAGTATTCTGGGTTTGCATATCTAATTCCTCCAGAAATTTCCAAGGGGGAGAAAAGACAACAAAATGAATAAAACGATGACTGTGGCACTCCACATATATATTATCCCAAGAGTAAGACTTGCCAGGACAATTTGCCCTCATCATGTATTTAGAAGAGAGGACAATAAGAACAATGCACACATGTATGATATACACATATACATATATGTATACATTGCTTATATACAGGTTTGGGTGAAAGTAGGTTTACAGTTGGAATACAAACAAGTAATACAATAATTAATAAATATTAATACAAGAATAAACTTTGTGTTTCATGTGCTCACAACTGTAAACCTACTTTTGTCCACCCCTATATGCAATGTGAGTCATTTTCATTACTTCCCAAATTAGTTTATTATTTACTATGGATAAGGTCAGTGTAGGTATATAAACATTACAATTTTTTTAAATTTATTTTTTGTTAAATTTATTGGGTTGATACTGGTTAATAAAATTATATAGGTTTCAGGAATACAATTCTATAATACATCATCTGTATATTGTACTGTGTTTACCATCCCAAGTCAAGTCTCCTTCCACAACCATTATCCCCCCTTTAACCAGTTCTACTTCCCCAACTCCCCTTTCCCTCTGGCAATCACCATACTATTATTTGTGTCCACAAGTCTTTGGAGGAAATGAGTAAATAAGAAAAATAATTTAACAATATTTGATGATGATTTGAATTCCCCACTTTTACTTGGCAATGTGTTGCAAGCTCTTGCCAATTGAACCAAGAATTGTGGGCCATTTCCCCCACCTGTTATCTATGTCACAAACATCTTAAATTAGTCATTATTTCTATAGCTACACTAACATCTTGTTACAATACCATATTGGAGGAAGAATTATGGAAACCCTATTTTTGTCCTAATTTGTGAGCTTTAGGCTGTTCATTAATTTTCTGTGAGTCATTTGAAACCCAGGATGCTGCTTGGGACTTCAAATTACAGTGGTTTTATGCACTATTGTTCTGTTTCTTCCACATGGAGAACAGATTTTAATGTGGATCTAATTGAGTTAATATAATAAGTGCACTTTTCCTGTGAGCAAATCCCTCCTGGGCTGCTGCTTTCTCTTTGAACATGAATCACAGGTTATGAAATTTATAAATACCAAAGCAAATTTGCTTGTGCATTTAAAGGAGACAAGATACCTTGTCATATCTTATTTTATATTCAAAATTCCTTTTCGGTGAAGGTGAGATATTTACTTTCTAAATCTTTGGATAATAGATTTCTCAGGACATTCTTGAAGTAAAAAAAATAAGTGAGCTAAAACAGATGACAAAATATTCCAAACCAGCAACAATAATGTGGCCTAGTTTCCAAACTACATTTTCAAAACATCACACAGTAGTTCTTGTCAGAGCATTTCACACATTGATTTTTTTTTACACTAATGGTTTGCTCATTTCTGAATCATTTGCTTGTTCAAACTGAGCAAGCAGCAGTGACAAGCAGAAATGACTCTATTCTCATCTTCTAAAAATGGCCTCAGGCACAATATCATATTTTTCCTCCTGCTTTTTGGATGACATCAGAAAGTGGGATGGCACCTGTCCAAAATGAGGGTACCAGCAGGAGGTCCCTGGTGGAGCCCGGTCATTCTGATTTGAATCTGTATTTGTCAGACATCTCCTTGGGCATTAGAAGGTCCTGGCAATGACTGCCAAGTGTTTCCTCATTCTCCCTCCCATCACTGGACCACCACACTACTTTCACTAAGCTTTGCAAGTCCCTCCATTATCATGCATTCATTAACCAACATTCATTAAGTGACTGCTATGTGCCAGACACTGAACTAGGTGATGGGGACCCAAACATACTGTCCCCACCTTAAAGGACAAAGTGTGTCAATCCCTTCATCCCTTGGAGCCCCTAGAATACTTAGGCATTAGGCCTCTAACACTCCATTTTGGGTCCCATAGGACTGAAAAATTTAAAGCATATGAGTCTTTTAATTAGATTTCTATCTTCCAAACTGGCTTTGTGAATGCAAAGGAAAGATTCAGAAAAGAGGTGGGGAAAAACTAACATCCATGCAATATATGACTCAGTAATTTCACTCTTAGGCATATCTCCAAAAGAAATGTGTGCTCATGCATCAAAAGACATACAAGAATGTTCATAGCTGCACCATCCATATGCCTCCATCTGAAAACAACCCAAATGTCCATCGACAGTACAATGGATAAATAAACTGTGGTATACAGTGTGCAACACTATAAGAGCAATAAAAATAATAAACTACAGCTGAATACAAAAAATACGTAAATATCACAAATATAATGTTGAGTGAAAGAAGCCAGGTCCAGAAATATATATATCATGTGGTTCCATTTACATAAAGTTTTAATCAGGCAAAACTAAGTTTTTAGGGTTGTTCACTAGTGGTAGAAGAATAAGGAAAAGCAAGTAAGTAATTGATGAAAAGTCAGGGCAGTGGTTGTCCTTAGGAGGGTGGAATGGGGATTGGGAGGGTCACAGCCCACTCCTGGGATTCTGGCACTGTTTAATTTCTTGTCCTGGGAAGTTATTACAAGGACAGTAAGCTGCATATTTATGTGGTAAACACATTTTGTACGAATATTTTATTTTAGAGTAGAAAAGTTTTTTTAAAAGATGAGGATAAAAAAATACAGATATTTGAGTGTAAGGTTTATGTGGGTAATAGCAGGAAGAGACTCTTGGCTTTGTGAGTTATTCACTGTTAACCTTAAAGAAAGAAGGTCCAGTGAAACTGTGGGTCAGTAGCCACATTTTAAGGGGTTAGGAAAGAAAGAAATAGGTTTTAAGAAAACGGAGGCTAATAGTAAAGAGTTTTCTGATAATAGGAAGGGGAACAATGAAGAAGCTTAATGGGGTAGGGAGTTTACATTTTTATTCCATTTTATTTTTAAGACTATAAGAGACTTCAATTGAAATCTATATGGAGATATTTATAATGCTTATGATAGGGAATGTAATCGATGTATAAGGTCCAGGGTTGTAAACCACAGCTGGCAAGAGTGGCTGTTATCGGTAGGGGGTCCTTCTTCAGTGATGGGCATACAGGAAGAACTCTAGGGGAATAAAAAGGGGTGGGGGAATCAAAGAGGAAATATGAAAATCAGAGGGCCCCCTTTCTGTTCATAAGATGAGAGATGATCACGTGGCCTTGGGGACCTGGCACAGAAGGTGAAAGGTGCTAAAATAGCCTTGCGGACCGGAGAGAGGTGGACAGGTCCTAGGCCAATACCAGGGATTATGGGTAGCCATCCAGGTCCAGCTGAAGGCAGTTGAAAGAATGAGGGTGGACTCAATAAGCAAGGCTTTGGGGATTCTCTGGCAAGCACAATAGATTGAGAATAATAACAGTAATTGTGGCAGTTCCATTTGTTATGGTTTGCATATCAATGGTAAGGGCAGGCATTGCTATAGACATATTTTTGCAGGGAACGTTTAGAAACTAAAGTGGTCAGAAAAATGCTGTCTCCTTGTGTGTGTGTTTTTTCTCAATAAATAACAACAAGATTATTTTCTGAGAATGGAGTTGTTGAGAAGAAGTCCTACAGAAAATGGAGAAAATTTGAGAGTCTCTAAGGGAAATGGGAGAAGGAGTTGATCAAAGTCAAGTACAAGAAGAACCTGGCTGAAGGTCAAGGCCTTGAGACTGCTGCAGCATGAATCTGTGTGATTGTAGAATGTTTCCCATCAGCACCCAGCTTCTTGAAGGAAAAAAACAAAACTGCAGCACTAACCCAGTACCATTTTTTTCTGGGTTAGTATCACAAGGGATGGGGGAGTGGATGGTGGCAAGGAATTTCAAGATGTTGGCAAAGAGCGGTTTATGCTTTCTCCATGGGACCCAGGGTTGGAAAGCATAGCCGGAAGAGGAGCTTCTGGATACAATGGGGTGCCATGGTCAAAGACATTGGGCAGAAGAAGTGAAGTGATGAGAGCATTAGAATTTTGAAGACTGTTGTCACCTAGAAGGATGTCAGGTGACTGTTCCAACTGATGACTGAAATGAGGAGGTCATTCAAACAAAGAGGTCTAGGAAGTGCAAGGCTAGGTTATTAGATGAATGTCTTAAATGAACATTGAAACCTTCATAGGATGATAAAGAGGTTTTAGATTTTATAGCAACTATGACTGAATATACTGGCTGCCTGGACTATTGTGTTGAGAAGGCCATTTTAAGGGCCAGATAGTAAGAGTGCCATGATAGATTAGCAATATTTGCCCAGAGGAGAGGGGAAGAGTAATAAATATGCCATATATTTGCGGTACCTGTTCAAAGATTATGACAGGTGTTAAGATGTAGAAGAAACTAAGTAAGGCATGGCTTAAAAACTCAAAGAATGAGAGGTAGTGACGGACTAGTTCAAGATTAGTTACATTCCATAAACATTAATCACCAAGTTGATTTTCTTTTCTAACTAGGCTTTTTAACTAGGCTTCCTTCACCTTTCCTCAACTAGTTACTATCACGAATCCAAGCCCCCATCTATTTCAAAGGTCTTCCTTTAAAATGTTTGAGGTTTGTCTAATCAAATGTCATTCAGTGGAAATCTGTACAGTAATGTCCATACACATTTAAGGATTTCCCAACTGTTCTAACAGAACCCCACTGGGCCCTTAGAAAGGATCCCTGGGTTTTGTAGAAGAGAAAGAAAGTACATTGGACCTTTCATAGAAGGCACACTTTTATTATCTGTGAAATTCAACTGGCTATTTAGAGTATGAATGCTCTGTACTTAGAACAGTGGAAAGATGGGCTAAATTATAGCTCCATTTTAATGAGCATGCATATTATTTAAGTAATATTCATGATAGCCCTGTGGATCAGATATCACCACTTGTGTATTGGTTGTTTTAAATTATTTTTAATTGCAAGAAAATACTGTGTAGTATAAATTGAAAATCTCTTTTTTTAAAACATATTTCATCCCTCAGAACCTTGTCTGTTTTGCTGATAGAGACAGTGGTAGAGGTGATAATGAAAGCCCGGTTTGTCTAACTAAATAATCTCTGTTTTATGACTTAAACACTACTGCCTAGTGCTGGTCTTTTCTAGGAAGGACACTAGTGTGGCTGGGAGAAAGTCATAGGAAATGAGGTCAGAAAGGTGAGATCTTACAGGTAATGGAAAGGACTTTGATTTTCATTCTGAGTGAGTTGGGAATCAATTGCAGGGTTTGAGCAGAGAAATTACATTATTTTACTTAGATTTTTTTTCCTAAAAGCTTACTCCATATGCTGGGTTGAAAATAGATTTCAGAGGAAAAGGACAGAAGGAGAGATGAAGTTGAGGATCTCTTACAGTAAGAGGTGAGAGACAATAATAACTTAGACAAGATGGTAGTAATGGAGGTGGTGAAAGGTGTTTGGAGTCTGGATAGATTTTGAAAAAGAAATATAAAAGATTTTCTTATAGCCCAGCCAGGGTAGCTCAGTGGTTGAGCATTGACCTATGAACCAGGAGGTCACAGTTTGATTCCCAGTCAGGGCACATGCCCAGGTTAGGGGCTTAATCCCTGGTGTAGGGCATGCAGGAGGCAGCTGATCAATGATTCTCTCTCATCATTGATGTTTCTCTCTCTCTCTCTCTCTCTCTCTCTCTCTCTCTCTCTCAAGTTAATAAAAATATATTTTTTAAAAAAAGATTTTCTGATAGATTGAGAATGTGTTGTGAGAGGAGTCAAGGTTGACTCCAAAGACTTTAGTCTGCATAACTGGGAGGATGGGTAAGAATGGAAGAAGTAGATTTGGGGTCGAGGGAGAATTGTGTTCCTTTTGACATGTATTGAGTTTGAGATATCTATTAAATATCCAGGTGGAACTTGAGTAGGCAATTGGATATCAAGGGAGAAATCTAGGCTTGAAATGTAAAGCTGTGAGACTGAATGTCACTGAAAGAGTCTTCAGAACTCGGGAGGATGAGGAGGAACAAGGAAAGGAGATTGAGAAGGAAAAACCAGTGAGGAGAACTGAGAGTGATGACCTAGAAGCCAAGTGATGAAAATATTTAAAAAAGGAGGCAGTAATCAACCGTGTAAAATGCTGCCAATAAGTTGAATAAGGTGAAGATTGAAATTTGGCCATTGAATTTGGTAATGTGGAGATAACTAAAGATCTTGATATAAGCAGTTTGAGGAAAACAATTTTAAGAATGAAAGACTGAGAAATTGAAAGTACTGAATTGAGAGGGATCATTCAAGGAGATTTGCTAACTCAAGGGCAGTTGCCACAGGGGAAAGTGGGAACCAGGGAAGTTACATTTTATAAGACGGGTGGTAATTCAACATGTTTGCATGTTGCTGGGAATGACCCAATAGAAAAAGAAAAATTGTTGATCAGAAAAGAGAAGAGATCATTGCTGGAAGTATGTTTGTGATAAATAAGAAGGGAAGGGATCAGTGTGCAATGGAAGAGTTTGGCTTTAGGTAGGAACCCAACTAGATCACCCAGAGCAACAAGAGGGAAAGCAGGGCACTTATGTACAGATGTAGTTAGTTAGAAGTAGGAGTTGGCAGGATAGGGAAGTTCTCTTCTGAGAGCTTCTTCTTTTTTTTTTTTCTTTAGTAAAATAGAAAGAGGTAAAAGGATGGAGGCGGTGCTGGAGGTTTGAAGAGAGAAGAGGGCATGTAAAACAATGATCTTTGGAAGTGGAGGATTGGATGGGATGGTGACAATATAGAAAGATTGCCAGCAGCTCTAGGGCCACTGCGGTTGGGAGTCATGAGTTTAAAATGAGACTTGTCAGTGTGGTTGTGAACATTCTCTCCAGCTACAGTCAGCTGCTAGGGTGCAGGTGAAGAGTAGGAGGGGAGGGTTTCAGTAAGGTTTTCCCAGGGAGATGCGATGAAGGAAAGGGACTTAAGGGAATGTGAATGGGACTTAATAATGCAAATGATTGATTGTCAATGATGGGCCATGGAATATAAGGTAAGGGGAAGTAAAGACTTTAGAGGGGCCCTAACCAGTTTGGCTCAGTGGATAGAGCGTTGGCCTGCGGACTGAAGGGTCCCAGGTTCGATTCCAGTCAAGGGCATGTACCTTGGTTGCTGGCACATCCCCAGTAGGGGGTGTGCAGGAGGCAGCTGATCGATGTTTCTCTCTCATCGATGTTTCTAACTCTCTATCCCTCTTCCTTTCTCTCTGTAAAAAAAAAAAATCAATAAAATATATTTTAAAAAAAGACTTTAGAGGGGCCAGGGACAGTGAAAGGGATGGATTGCAGGTCCTGATGAGGTTGAAAAATTGTTGAAGTTGGGGAGTATTGAAGGAAATGGCCTGGAAAGATAGGGTCAGGAGGTCTGAGAGTAGGATGCATGAAGTGGCCAGGTCTAGGTTATGACTATGAAGTATGTGACTGAGGTGAGACAAAGGAAAATCAGCATTACCTGGGTCTTCTGTCCACAATAAGAACGTAGAGGAGAGGAGCCATATCTTATAAATCTTTGCCTTTCTTCCCAACCATCTAGCACAGTGCTACAGATTTAGCAAAATCTTCTTTAATGTTTATGAGTATGTTGAATAAAAAGTTCAACCATTGAGCAATACAGAAAAACCAGGGCAATGAGAGTCAGATTTTCTACCATAAACTGTTACTTTCTGCATTTTTCCTCCTCCCCCACAATTATTGTCAAGCCATTGAGTTCAACTAAAAGGCATCCCTGGCCTTAGAGGGATGAAAGTAATGGTTTCAATTATTAAAAGCCAACCATAGAATTCCATGGCAGGAGGTCATTTGTAATTTCCAAAAGCATAAATTTGGACTTAATAGTTTTGAGCCTTAGCTGCTAAGTGAGACCAAACAGCTATATAACTCTACATCTCAGTGTGACCATGTTATTTTATAGCTATGCCGACATTCTATGAGGAAAGAAAACAGATTATGTGTAAAAATGTCTCAAAATGAAAGCAGTACCATAGAGGTGCCTGCATACAAACCTCAAAGATGAAACAAAAAACAAAACACAAAACCCACCCATATTTTACACCCATTTTTTTTAAAAAATGGGCTCACCATTTTAATCTGTATTTCAGCATATTGCTAAATACTCAGGCCAAAAAGCATCAAGCATTGGGGAAAATTATCTTCAGCCAAAATTAACATTAGTGATAAGCTTAGGGAAACAACAGAAGAAACACACAAAACCTGTTGGGATCATAGGCTGGGAGAATAAAAATAAACCAAGATTTTAAAAAGCAAAAACATCTTGTCAGATAAAACATACTGCTTTTCCCAGCAGTGGAGGGATAATTGAGAGGCTGAGGATTATAGTAATCAATCAATCTGAACACATAGCAGTTTTGGCAAGGGAAAGATTGGAGATTTAAGTTAATATTGTTTTGGCAAGAGCCTACTTCCTCTCCACTTGCCCTGCCCAGAGTGACAAGGTATTCCTAGGATCAGGTAGAACAGTAATCCCCACTCTCATCCCCCACCCCCTGTGCGGTCTTCACCCGCTTGTGGTTTTCTGCAATCTACAAATCTCGTTGACTGAATTCCCACAACTCCCTATGCAGTCAGTATTAGTATCTCATTTTGAGGATGTGAGTTGGAGATTCAGACGGTCCAGGTGATCTGCTCAAGAACATCAGCTATTATATAGCAGAGCAGTGATTTAAATAAACTTTCTGGGTCCAGGTCAAGCCTTTTTAACATTTCAACCAGTCCTATGTTTATGAGAGTCCAACATGAAGAAATCTTGTCAGTTCACTGGGGTATCTGTCCTTGATTACTGGTGGAACATTTCAATCAGGATTACCATTGGGGAGGAAAGAACATCCTTGAAGTAGGTTTTCAGTCTTGTCTTTAAGAAAATTGTGTCTTTCCTCATTATGTCCCATGTCTGTTTCTTCTCCTTTCAGTTCCAGTTGACCTCCTTGACCTCACACTGATTGTGCGTTTGGAAACAAAATGAAAACAATAAATATCTGTGTTTTCCGATAGTCTTAGGCTCTACGCAGCGGTTCTCAACCTGTGGGTTGTGACCGCTAGCAGGGTCACCTAAGACCATCGGAAAACACAGATATTTACATTACGATTCATAACAGTAGCAAAATTACAGTTATGAAGTAGCAACGAAAATAATTTTATGGTTGGGGGCCACCACAACATGAGGAACTGTATTAAAGGGTCATGGCATTAGAAAGGTTGAGAACCACTGCTCTAGTGGCTTCTATTTTCTGTCTCTTTCTGTGGATGCCGTGGCTCTCTCTCCACTCTACTGTTGGCTGAGTCTGTGAGTATTAAATGTCAAAAGTCAGGGATCTTCTAGAAGACCCGTGTTACTTGTAGAGCATGTCTGTTGGGCTGAGCTCTAGTGCCAAGTTGGCACCAGCATAGAGACGTCTATTCTGGACTCTACTTCAAACAAATGTAGCCAGGGGATGGTGATGTCTACATTTAAGAAGCTCCTCAAAGTGGTCTGTAAATACAATTGGCACCAGTGTAACTGGCAGAAGAATAGAACCATTCCAGGAGATGATCTTTGAGGTCACTTCTAAGAGTCCAAGACTGTCAATTCTGAATGAGATTCAATTAGCATGTGTTGGACAACGAATATGAGAATGCTTTTTCATACACACTCTCTCATTTATTTCTTGTAACAAACTAGAGAGTTTTGTGGTGTGTGTTTTTTTTAACCCTAGTTCATGAATCTAAGATGCCATTATTTATAAACTGAACCATTATTTTATATACTATTAAGATTAAAAGGATATTGCCAATAAAATTTTGATACAATATTCTCTTATCACTTGGCTTTTTATTGTGTACATATCAAAATAACTCTCTTAGACTTATTTGGGAATAGAGTTTTACTACATATCATTTTTATACATAATTGAAAGGAAAATATATCAAAATAAATTAGTTAATGTAATCGGAAAGCCTCTTCACTTTAGAGTCTAAATCTCCGAATTACTTTTCCATTGGGTTGTCTGAAAAGGCCTGTGTTTTTGCACTTGATCTTGTCCTTTAGGCCATCAAGCACACTTGTGATTGTGCTTTTCTTTAAAAAGTGCTCCACTATTGTCTCTGATATTTTCTTACATGTGGCTGATACGCATTTTGCTGGTTTTGATGTGAGGATATTGTTTTTACCTTATCAGAAGTTGTATAAAATTTTCCACTCGCAACCAGGACTCACAACACTTCCTCAAATTGTTCTCAAATGGCAAGGAGAGCTATAGCTGTCCAGTCAAGCCATCAGAAATAACAATAAGTTTACATATTCACAAGCAATAACAGCTATGTGACAATTGCCCTCTGGTTATCCAGACTGTGGGATGTTGCCAAGTGGAAGATATTACAATGACAAAAGATATCTTAGAATCAACAAAATAGGTATTATTATTATTATTATTATTATTATTATTATTAACTTATAGGTGAGGCTCAGGGCCATTTTCACCTGGTTCTCTGTGGAAGGGGTGGGAAGAAAATTAAAAGTTACTGAGCATTACTTGTGTGGGTGTTGTAGACACTTGATTTTAATTATGTCATTTAATGCCCAGAAAAAACTTTTTGAAGTGTGCATTGCTTTAAAGATGAGAAAACAAAGATTAGAAGGTTAAATAACTTTCCTATTATCATAGATCATTAGAAGGCAGAGCCAGAATGCAAACCCAGATCTTTCTTGTTCTTAGTTAGGCCAATCCATAAAAGTTGGAGTGGGATTAGAAGATTGAGCAAGAAAGGCAATTAAGATTCAGAGAAATCATTCTTTATCAGACTAGCAAACTAACAGGTCTGGTGGTCAAGGCTGCCTGCTTGGAATAAGAAAACAGTCCTTGCTTGCTGCCTCTTATATCCTAGGCTTTGAGTGGGGTCTCATCATCTCTCAGGGGCTATACCTATCATACAGGAAAGTTATATTCTGCACTTATTTCTTCCATTTAATCCAGCCTGCTGCAGATCTGACCTGGGCCTACCACTGAGTCTAGAGCCCTTACTTTCATTTTCTGTTTTGTTGTTGGTGGAGGTGGTGGTGATGGTTTGTTTATTTGGTCCTAAAGTACTAAAAGGATTTCATTTCATAAGGAGATCCCAAAGACAAAAGTGCTCCCCCCCCCTTTCATTTCATTCAGCAGATAGACAATAATGACAGGATGTTATCCAATATAAAAATAACTTGAAATGGGACCACAGCTGTTTCAGAGTGTTGTACCCAAGATTAATGTTTCCACTATGGGCAGAAGAGAATGGAGGGACATAGATTTCATTGTTTCGGATTACATTGCTGCTCTGAGCTCTTGGCGGGCAGCTGGGGGCCAAAATGAAAAGGCAAAGAGCAAGAAGTCAGAACAAAATGGGACTAGAGCTCTCCATGAGATGGGGGTGTTTGAAGAGATTCACTTTGCAGTTCCCGTGGTCCAGATGTTCCCCGTGTAGCTGCGGGAAGCAGGGCCATCTGCCACTCCTACTAAGCCATGGCAGACAGTCTATTCTCAGCTCCATGAAATGCCCTTGGCCAGAAGTAATTGGTGTGGACTCAAGGTTGCTCAGAGTGTCCTGGACTCCCTTCCATACCCAGGAGAAGCAACATGTGGAGAGGTCTCTGGGGAACACTGCGAGCCGGGGTAGATTTCAACAACAGTAAATAGCTATAGCATATTGAGCACATCCCATGTTTCAGATGTTTTACACATTTCACCTCATTCAAGCCTTACAATCTTCCCATGAATACCTATTATTACTGCCATTTTAAAATGAGGAAATTGAGATTTGGAGTGGGTTAAATGACCTGCCAGAGTTCACACAGCCAGCAAATGACTGAATTAAGGTTTGAATGACGGCCCAGGCTGTCCTCCTTCTGCTATGCTGCACTGCCTCACAATCTGAATATGTGGGCCCTGAACTGGTTGCAACTATAGTGACCAAACAAAGATTCCTACTCCAGGAAAAAAGAAAAGAAATGCCCCCAGGTTGAGGTAAACTCTGCTTCAGTTCAAAGAATCATATATATAAAACAAATAAGTGAATAAACAAAAACAAGAGTTTCGTGTTTTTTCCTGCCTTCAAGGTTGTTTGTCCAAGTTTTATATTGTTTGGGCTTGGTGCCAACCCTTTCCTTTTTCTTCAGTTCTCCCTCTGACCATCAGGTCCTACATCCCATCCAGCTCCAGGCTCTCTGGTGCCCTGAGTCTGCCCTCTTGGCCTATCCTATCTCTATCCTGGCTCATCTCAATTTGAAAACCCACTCCTTTGGCACTTTTCACACAGGCCAAGCTGGCAAAACAGCTCTATATAGAGTCTATCTGGGAAGTGGGTGAGAGTTGGGAAGATGATTTCCCAATAAAGCGTTGATCGTCATATAAAACCAGTTGGATAGAACCACTCAGGACAGAAAAGGATCTGCAAACCAAAATGGGGCAGTCAAGTTCTGATGGAATTCTGGGGTCTCTAATGTTGGAGAATTGGTACCAGAGATGTCTATAGACATTCAGGTCTACTCAGTCTTGGTTCAAGGTTTGGTGGTGGGGCTTCTGGGCATAGATGAACAGGAATTGAGAGCGAGAGAGAGAGAGATTCTGACTGAGAAGATGCAGTGCAGGATGACTGTGTTGCAAGAAGCACTAGAAGCTGTGATTCAAGGAGGAAAAAGTGAGCAGATGTGGGGTATTTAAAGTAATTTGAGGTATTTCAAGTATTTTGGAATTTCAAGTAATCTTTCCCTCTCAGTTACCATCTCTTACTTTCATAAACCCTTCTTCCTTTTGTCTTGTTGATCATTTTATTCACTCAACAGATATTCTACTATATCTGAGTTCCTAGGACTCTGAAATCACTTTATCAGGGAAAAAACTCATTCTCATTCAACTTCCCTATGAAGAAGAACATTATTCAAATACGCCTCCAGATATCCTCTCTGGAGTGCATTATTGACTCTTTCAACTGCATCATCTCATTCAGTAAGACATTTCTCCTTATTAAGCCCAGGGAGGCTCAATAAATGCTCAGCTGCCTCCCATAAAAAAGTCCAAGGAAAGATTCAGTACCTATACACACATCGCCCTATTTGATCTTCACCCAAGCCTTACGAGATATTAACTTTATTTTTATAGTCTTGATAATTTATAATTGTATTGGATCAGAAAGATTTGGGAAGCCTACCCCAGGACACATGGCCAGAAGTAGCGTAGCCAGAACTAATCACAAGATTTTTGTAGTTTCCACCATGGGATTCAACATTGCAAAGATAGCAAGGAATTCTAAAAAAGACTGGACAGAAAAGCAGTCAGCAGACAAGCTTTAGTCTAACACTATGGGAACAGAATTGAAAGTCAAATATGTTCTAAAATATAATGCTTAAACCATGTACCTTCAAAAAACATATATAGCAACCACATCTCAGTGGTGATTGGGCATGGTTTCCATAGCAGTATGATTTATTTCCAGAAGAATTTGTCAGCGTAAAATAGTAGGCTTCCCCTCATTGAAAGAAACAAAACATTCATCAATATTTATTTTTCCATTATACAAAGATTGTAAGGTTTGGTTATGGCAAAGAGACAATAATTCTCACCACAGAGAAAACAGGAAATAAGATCACCATTGTTTGTCTGGAACAAAATGGATTCCTGTTGGTCTTGAGATGCTACACCGAGTGCCAGATGTGACATGCCAAGGCTGGATGTCTGGATTTGCAGATCTGCACGTCAATGCAATGCCAGCAAGTGGATTATAATGCACAGAAGTTTAAACTGGCCTTCCTTAAGTAGAAAAAAATTTAAAGAGAAAGAATGATTTTCTCCAAGAAGGAACACTTAGCCTTGAATGGGGCAGGGAAACTGAGAGCTAAAAGAAAATAACAGTATTGAAAGCTAACACTTAATGTGTTCTTTCTCTGTCAAACACCATTCTACAATCCTCCTATGAGTGATCTCTGTTACTCTTCCCAACAGCCTCGTGAAGCAGGCACTATTACTACCCCTGATATATGTAAAAACCGATGCACACGCAGTTCTGTGTCTTGCCCAAGGGCACACATAGTTGGGGAATGGCAAAACTTGGATTTGCGTTCTAGAAGCCTGGCCCCACAACCTGCACCTTTTATTACTCTTCTACACAGGCAATGACATTTTTTTTAAAAAGGGAAAGTTTCTTGCCCCAAGCTTCCACAGTGTCTAAAGTGACTGAACTTAAGATCTTTGACTGCAGGTTCACTGGGTTTCCCATCATGCCAGACTGGCTCTTCATGCACAGGGTAGGGTAGTAGGAGAACTAAGAGACTTGTGAAAAGAGTGGTAAAAGTGCCAAAGACACCTGATTTTCTCATGCTTTAAATAAACATACTTGTTCCTCTAGTTTCAGACAGCTCTCTCCAAAACTCCCTCGACAGCTCAAACCCTGCTAACGCTACTACTTTAAGGGTGTGCCCAAGTTTGATGGAGCTACAATTTGATGAGCTGATAATTATTGAGCCTTAGATTTGAACTTGAAATTCCTCTGCCATACTGTGGGGGCTGGATCTGCGTTTTCTTTAGCCAAGGAATGATGATGATGTAGAACGGCTGCATTCCACACACCAGCTATCTTTGCTGATCTTGTGGATAAAAAATATCTTGATTACAAACAGGGACTTTGGCAGCTACTCGAGGAAACAGAAAACCAAAAAGTTTGTCTAAGAACTGGAGTATGAAGATAAGCATGAAGGAGGCAGTTGTATATAGTAATTAATAATGTCACTTCTGGGGGAGAGGTCAAACTTCAGTTCGAACATCTACTAGGTCAGTAACCTTGAGCAAGTTCTATAAGTCTCCCTTTTCTCATCTGTAAAATGGGGCTGATAGTACCACACTCAGAGTGTTGTAGAGTTTGATGCGATAACCAGTATAAAGCAGTTAGAACACTGTAAGCAGCTGGCACACCGTAAGCCTTACTCCCTGTTCCTTTGTCCTTTGTATTTCCAACTGAACTTCTGTAAGTTCTCCAGAATGCCACATGCTCTAAGGCACTAGTGCCTTCCACTCTGCCTGGAAGGCTCTGCCCCTAACTGTCCTCTTGAAAAACTCCTTTTCATTCTTCAATTTTAGCTCAAGTGCTTCACGACTCACCCAGACAGTCTGTGCATCTCTTCCATCCTTCCACTGTTTCTAGTAATCCAGCATTATACTCCTCATTAAATTGTAATGACTTGTCAGCATGTCATTTTCTTCATCCCATTCTTTGATTTTACAATAATCCTGGTACCCAGTGCCGACACTGGTACATAATGGGTGTTCAATAAGCACTTGCTGAATAGATTAACAGGCAAACACCGAGCTTCAGTATAAAGTTCAGGCTGATGCTCAATAAAATAAGAGAATCTTAGGAGTTATTAACAATCTAATACAATCAATCAGGAAGACTAACCATAAAAACTAAAGTGCATTCTCATTTTGGTTTTAATTGAACTCCAAACTTTAGAAATTATAGTTCAAACATAATTAGACCCAGAAGATATTCTAGATCATATTGTGAAAGAAGGAAACTCATGAGACCAGTGGAAGGAGGCAGAGATCATGACCAAACTAGTACCAGAGACTTTCCACAGGATTCACATTCTTATTTTATGTTCCAATCAGCAAAGTAACATTGACTTTTTGCCACCTAGTTATTTATCTGAATAATAGTGCACTAAGAGACATAAAAGCACATCAGGAATAACGATTGTCTTTCACACTAAACAAAGAGTCTATGGAACTAGTTATGTCCCTTTCATTCTTCTGAAGGGACAACCAGTTCTTGGACAGTTTCACTGTAATGGAAACAGAACTAAGTCTGGAAACCAGCCCATCTACACAGTTCAAAGCTTCTCTGGCCTAGATTGCTCTAGCAGACAGGATACTCACAGTTAGATAAGGGCAGAATATGTCCACATTTTCTAAGTGAGAACGGAGGGACTATGCACTAAAGAAAAACTTTTGGAAGACACACTGCAGAATGCCACCCCTTACGTAGCCTGCTGACCGCCAATGTAAAGCTGCATCAGCTAACAACCAATGGAGACTGTGAAAATCAGTGGTATCAGGATCAAGGTTGGGTCCTGGAGGTTTCTGGGTAAAAACCCCACAGGGAAGAGGGAAAGCAAGTCTTACTCTCAGGCAGGTCCCACAAAAATTTCTCACCCGTGGCTGGATTACACAGGATGTCTCAGGCTTGAAAGGGACTCTGAGGTCCCATAATAGCTTTTATAGACTACAATTGCTTTGATAGACACCATCTGTAATGTCATGGTCAGGGGTGTGTGTGTGTGTGTGTGTGTGTGTGTGTGTGTGTGTGTATGCATAAGAATACCACCAACCACTATATATTCCTCAAGATACAGGACAGCCCTAGCTGGTTTTGCTCAGTGGATAGAGCATCGGCCTACGGACTGAGGGGACCCTGGTTTGATTCCGGTCAAGGGTACATGCCTAGGTTGCGGGCTTGATCCGCAGGATCAAGGTGTGCAGGAGGCAGCCAATGAACATCATCATTGATGTTTCTATATCTCTCTCCCTCTCCCGTCTTCTCTGGAATCAATAAAAAATATATTAAAAAATTAAAAAGAAAGAAATGGTTTAAAAATAAAAATAAAATAAATACAAAGATATTAAAAAATAAAAAGAAAGAAAGGAAAAAAGATACAGGACAATCTGATACTTTTTAAAACATCAGTACTAGGAAGGCAGAGGTGTGTCCAGATTGAGACCCGCAGAATTTACATGAATTCTTTTGGCCAAACCAAGGGGTAGCTGTGTATGTTGAAGCATACCAGCTATAGAATTTGTATGTTTTGCAAGATTGAAATCATGGCAGGTCCAGAAACTGATGTCTAATTCCATTTCACTGGTATAAAAAGATATCTCAGCTCTCATACTTTCACAGGTAGAATGGTCATATATGGAGGCATTGCTTGGATGATTTTATACTTTAAGGTCTTAAAAAATCTCTAGCTGTGAAAACAATATATAGATTCTAAACTGTCTGTACCTCATCTATTATGTTCCTGTGCCTGGAGAAGCTAATGTCAACCCATCATGTGATACTCAATTTATATAATAAATTATGAACCGGGGGCGGGGGGGGGGGAGGGGGGAATCCAGTTTACATTCTTATCACCTTCCCACTTGGTTGTTTTTGGGTTTTCATAGGACAACAATGGTTCTTCCCTACTCTGATATATTTTTCCATGTGGTGGGCACGCAATGTGAGTAATGCTTCCACTGTTCATCTGCTCCCTCACTGATTCCTCCCAGGGTGGAGTGACTACTTACTGGTCACTTTGGGAGAGGGACCAGGCCAAGAAAGATTACTCCTTTCTTCTCTCCTTCCTCTAGTGGCCATATGGGGAGACTGGTGGTTGTTCTGATGAGCCTGTCACTAGGTGGGTAAGTCTGCCTAATTCTGGGGGGCAGTACTAGGAAACTCATTCTTGCTGCACCTAACCCACATTCACCAATATAGCCTTTACCAACAAAAAAGCTGATACCTTAGTCTTCACCTGCCTGATTGGTTCAAAATTCAATCAGGAAAAACGGGTATGCTGACAGGCTCCCTAAATCCCCAATAGGTTTGCAGACATAGTTGATATCACCCACTGTGTTACCGCCTTGTCTTTGCCACAACAGGACAGATGGTAGTGTCTGATGAGCGGCCTCTGGTCCTTCAGGGAGACACTCAATAATCAACTGGATCTCCAGGATAGAAGCCCTCATCTCCAGTGTTTGCAATTTCTGTGGTGCAAATACCCACAACCCCGCTGATTCCAAGCTACCCTTGGGCCATAATTGAACAGAGTTGGGAGGAGATGTACACAATCCGCTCTCTCCAGCCAGTAAGGAGCCAACTCGGCCAACTTGCTGCATCTCATTAGAGCCAGAGAGGCTGATGCTTTTGGCATGTGGCTGGATGCACACTTCTCAGCTGGAATGCCTGTTTGGTGATTGTTTGCTGCTCTGAGAACTGGCTCAGCTATAGGGAAAGGCCAAGCTTTTGTGCCATATTCTGTGGCATGTCTACTGCCGGTTCAATACATAATTAAAAGAAACAAGATGAGAACAAGATCACCTCGCAGGTGGCCACACCAGGAGCGAGCCCAGTGTGGGTTACAAAGACTTTCTTCCTAAGTTCTTGCCATTACACATTTCCCTTGTCTTATTTTGGAGTTCATTAATCACATCCCCATCACATAAGAAAGGTCATTTTTCTTCTCACCACAAAAAGACATGGTAAGTATGTGACCAGATGGAGGTGGTAGCTAGTACTATAGTGGTAATCATTTTGCAATTATGAAAGTATCAAATCAACACCTTGTACATTTTAAAATTTACATAATACTATATGTCAATTATAGCTCAATAAAACTGGGGAGGAGGGATTGATGGAGGAAGAAAGGTCATTTTTCTGTTCCTAGCTCTGATTTTCTAAGCAACAGAAATACTAGAGTTTGAAATCTGCACGCTAGCTGAATGGTCATAGGCTGGTTGCTGATACCATCCTGGTCCTTATTTTCCATATTTGAAAAAAAATGGAGACTGATATATTCCCAGAAGTTTGTTGAAAATATTGTAAGTAAGGTTCCTAAAACACCTAGGATAGTGTGTGACATGTATTAAGCACATAATAAATGGTAGACACTGTAATCACTCCTTTGTTGGTTGGGGCAGGGGGTGCAGACACAGCCCAAGGAGGTGAAATGGGGAGCAGAGCCCAGCAAATGCAGTTCCTTTCAATCCCTTTTTTGTTTCTTCAGTTTGTGATGTTTACATTAGCGTTGACTTTCCCATGTCTAGTTTGCCTCAAAACATAAAATATCTTCAGTTGTTTTTGCTTAAATTTCTCTAGGTGCTGGGAATGCAGAGAAGACTCAGTGCCTGCCCGAAGATGAAGACAGTCTAGGGATAAGGGCATGCAAACCTTGGACAGACTGTCTGTCTGACACTCATCTGTTTAGATTTAATTCCATGGTTTCCTGTTATGTTATACAACCATCTTCTCACCTGGCTGGCTCCCACTGGCTTTTTTTCTCATATAAGTCCTTCACACTCTCAACTGTGGAAGACTAATAACTACATGGTTAGGCTTTATAGATTCCTTAAACAGGTTTTCTAAATAAAGGAGAATCTGCTCTTGAAGAGAGAAATATGCTTTAAAATGGAAAAGAAGAAGAAAAAAAGCAATGGCTCTATATGTAAAGCAAAGAGATCTGCCTACTCACAATTTAGATTTTAGGAAACAAGCTCTCTCACTGAGCCTTTCATTTGGTGAACATGTATAGATGCCTGCCTTGGGTCAGGCACTATATAGGCATTAGGTTAAGATGAGCTAAACATGGTGCCTGCCCTCCAAGAGTTTTTGGCCAAGTGGAGAAGACAAACAACAGTGAATTAGAGGGCAGTGCGGTGAGGGCTGTGGCAAAGTCATGTTCAGGGCTTCAAGAATACAGAGGATGATGGCACCAATCAATTTGGTAAAATCTGCTCTCTCATGTGTTTCCCTGGCCAAGTTAATCTCCATTACTGTAAGAGCAGTGATCCTGGCACAGAGAATCAGAAGTGTGGGAACCCCTTTCACGTCCCGCGTGGTTCAGGGTTCCGGTTCAGGGTTTGGGTTCTGGAGAAGACCGCACACAAATGAAAAGAGACTAGAAAAGTATTAATTTGGCGATATTGGGAGCCAGGCAGGAGCCCACCTCTAGTGGGAGGACTACTCGCTGCTCTGGCCTTGCTATCCTTTTTATTGAGACTATGGGATACAACCATAGCCCTTGGGCAGGAAAACTCCAATAACAGAAATTTACATAAGAGGACAGAGGTGGAGGCTGCTTCAGCTAACAATGTCTCAACTAAACAGTGAGTGGTTAGAACAATTAAGGTTGTTGACCAGCCTTCCAGGCTTCCTGTCTACATCTCTCTTTTAGTGAAACAGTGATTCGTTTCTGGCACAGAAGGTATTTATCCTGATTCTAATCTGGCTCTCCAATAAGATACAAGTGGTGTGTCTTAATATTTGCCTCCTTCCTGCTAGAGCCATAAAGCCTGTTGAGAAACCGGTCTCAATCTGACAGTCTCCTAGAATCTGTGGCTCTGAGGACATTTCAGGAAATGACAACAGGGGACTGTCAATGGCTGGAAACATCACCTCGGGTTCTAAGGAGGGGTTGTTTATAAATTTAGGGAGGAGTGAGAGCTTCTCAATAAACTTTTTTTCTTTTAATTGAGAAAAGGGGTGTGGCTATCCTGTGACCCAGTGTTACTTTTTCTGGTTTTGCTCTGTGGAAGAGAGAAAGTGGCAGCCCTCCAAGGAGGGAGATGTGATGCTTTATTTTTCTCACTCTACTCACAGTTCTACCTCAGTTTAATGAATGGCAACTAAAATAACAGAGAGCAACTCTGGATGGCTATAAGTACAACCATGTCACTCCATTGCAGAGTTAAGCTTCATGTAAGCTGAGAAATTTCAATGGCAAATTAAATTGGGAAGAGAAAAAAGCCAGGGTTTTGTCTACATAGATGTATAGGAAATTTAACCAAACATAATTAATGAAACTTAGTTAATACGATGCTAAAAATAAGGTCTTTATTTCTTTGAATCTCGCTCATGTTTAACCCTTTGCACTCGCTTGCTTTTTTCTCAATTCCTTTATTCTACTCGGGATTTAATTTTTTAAATACCCCAGATTTTACAAAGCACAGCAGTAGAATAAAAAACTGGAGTTTCTTTTCATACAAACTTATTTATTTGGATTTTTTAATATTTCAAATTATTGATACATTCAAAGAGAATAAAAAGAGCTGCTACCGATGCTAACCGTGTCGAGTCACACTCGACATCTGAGTGCAAAAGGTTAAATATTGAGCTTTTTAATGTTCTTATATATATCTCTCTCAATGTTATATTTTGTAAAACAATGGCTGAATAGAAAAGCAGGGTTTCTTTCAATTTACCTGTCTGCTGTGCAGACTCTCTGACCAAAACTAAAATGTCTCAAATGATCTTAAATCAGGATATCTGAATTACAAGAATGCTCTGTAAGGGAGTTGGGATTATCAGACTCCTATGGGCAAAAGTAGGTTTACATTTGTGAGTATGCAGAACACAGAGTTTATTCTTGCATCATTATTTATTATTTATTGTATTGCTTTCCTTATGAAGAACTGTAAACCTATGTTTGCCCCACTCTGAGCCCAGCTGAGGCCCTAATCAACAGCATTAATGGCCAGGCATGTTGCATGCAGACACCTCCAGATGATTCCAGGGCCTAACCATGAGTCTTCAGAAGCCCCAGACATGTGGAGCAGAAATGAGCTGTTCTTGCCAGGCACTGTCTGAATTAATGGACTCACAGAATCTATGAGCTTAATAAAATTGTTCTCTCCCATTAAGATTTTTTTTTTATTGCCAGTGGGGAGGAGGGGCGGTAATTATGCAGCAATAATAACTGCAATAGTCAGTATCTTTAAGTGTCCCAAGCCAGAGATCCTCTGTTACAGTATCCAGGGAATAAATCTACCATCTTTATCCAAGATGGAAGAGAAGCAAATGCCTGTCATTTGGATTTAGGGAGAAGATCTCAGGATCTAACTGCTTTGTTAATGCAATTTCGGGCTATCTTGTTGTCTTTGATCACACACATGCTCCCACTTCTTGTATCACACTATAATGAGCATTATGGTCAAATGACAAATATAAATAACTAGAGGCCTGATGCACAAAATTTGTGCACGGTGGGGGGAGGGTATCTCTCAGCATGGCCTGCACCCTCTCCAATCTGGGACCCTTAGGGGTGTCTGACTGCCGGTTTAGGCCTGATACCTGTGGGATCGGGCCTAAACAGGCAGTCGGACATCCCTCTCACTATCCAGGACTGCTGGCTCCTAACCGCTCACCTGCCTGCCTGCCTGATTGCCCCTTAACTGCTTCCCTGCTGGCCTGATTGACACCTAATTGCTCCCCTGCTGGCCTGATGGCCCCCAACTGCCCTCCCCTGCCAGCCTAGTCGCCCCCAACTGCCCTCCCCTGATGGCCTGTTCCCCCCCTTACTGCCCTCTCCTGCCAGCCAACTTGTGGTGACCATGTTGTGGTGGCCATCTTGTGGTGGCCATCTTGTGGTGGCCATCTTGTGATATGAGGGAGGCCATCTTGTGGTGGCCATCTTTTGATGATGTCACAGCAGCCATCTGTGATGACGTCACAGTGGCCATCTTGTGAAAACGTCACACGATGCCACCTAGGCTTTTATTATATAGGATTAGGATTTAATAATATTTTATTAATATGTTTATAAATCTTTAAGTTCAGGCTTGTTACTCCAAAGTAAATGTGATAATTGGCAGGTAAAACATGAAAGTTTTCCTTTATTTCTGTCCCAATTTCCATTCCCCTCTTCAGACACACACTGTTATTTCACTTGCTTGTTATATATATATGTCCTTCCAGGCTTTTTCTATACATTTACAGACATCTGAATGTACATACACTTGTGATAGGCAGAATAAAGATCTCCCAAAGATATCTACTTCCTAATGCCTGCAACCTGTGGTATATTAGATCATATAGCAAAGAAAAATTAAGGCTATTAGTCAACTGACTTTAAAATGGGAAGATTATCCTAGATTATTTAGGTGGACCCAATGGTAAAGACTCTGGTCCTTAAATGGGAAGGACAACAGAAGAAGTCAGAGTAATGAGATGTAAGCAAGACTCAACTGGCCAGTGCTGGCTTTGAAGATGGAAGGGGGCCAGGAGCAAGAACCACAGGCCTCCTCAAGAAGCTGGAAATGATAGGAAAACAAATTTTCCCCTAGAGCCTTCAGAAAGAAACACAGCCCTGTCAACGTCTTCATTTTAGTACACTGAGACTTATTTAGGCTTCTAGAAACATAAGATAATAAATTTGTGTTACTTTAAGCCACTGAATGTGTACTAATTGTTACAGCAGCAATAGGAAACTAATATACAGACCCTGGGAATTTGTCAATAAATGGGCCATCCAGTTCACCCAACAGATAGACAAGGATTCCCCAGACATCAGATGAAAGCCTCATAATAAAAGATAAGAGAATGAAAGAACCTTTTAAAAAAGTCTTGGTATTGTTAAATCTGTTCATCTTCTCCTGTAGGATTTCTGTGAATGAAAAGCAAAACTTACTCTCCTTTCCCATCAAGATGCTAAAATTAGTCTCCTATATTTTCTTGCAATTTGTATGATGTTTTGATTTTTAAGTTTTAGCTCTTATATTCTCTCCCTTCTACCTATAATGAACCTGGGCGATGTTCTCAACCTAGGGCATATACAAATTATCAATGCCATTATACCATGTTCTCTTCGCCACCTCCACCCCACCCCCTCCCCGCCCACCCCAACCCAGTAGGTCTAGCCTTCAAGATTTTGTAAGATCAAGTGGTTTAATGATTACAAAAGAAATTTTTTAAAAATAAATTTATAAAAATATGTAAAAAACACTACTTAAATATAAAGTTTTAGGCAGAAGCCAATGATGATTATCAATTCCAACAGCTCTTCTCTTTACCAATTATTTCTAGGTGCTTCCTCTCATCCAGAGATGGTGTTCTTGAATTCCCTTTTGTTCCCTCCTCATCTCTTCAGTTCAGCATCCCAGTGAGGAATTCTGCATTGCCTGGGAGACCAATTTTGCATAATCAGAAACAGCCCTGGGCAGCGCAGGAATCTTGGATCTCTAGTCTAGCTGAGACTACAGATTTGGAACCACTTTGATAATGGCGGTTGCTTCACACAGACACACGCAGATTCTCCTCTGGCTCCACCCTGCTGGAGTTTATTACTAGGCCAGTATTCCAAACAGAAGCTCCATTCACTTCATCTCTCTTTCAGCTGCAGAGGGTGGCAGAAACACACCCTGGGCAATCCTTGAACCTGGGTAGGCTTGTTAATCAAAGTTTCTTCAGCTCCATCTAACAACAGGGGTGTGTTGAATAAAACTCCCAGAGTCAAGTGTTGGCTCTACCTCCTTGAAAGGAAAGAAGTGAAACAGGAAAGGCATCCAACTGAGATAAAAGCTAAGCTAACAAATGATAGCATTTCCAAAACAAATCATTGGACTTGAATGTCCTGGAATGAAATAGAAGAGAAGGGAGTGTCAGAGAAGAGTACAGGCTGAACTCAACCCTCTGGTCAACAGAAGGCAGGGGGCTGACAGAAGACCTTGATATGAAACGTATGTCTTTCTGACAGATTTCCCAAGAGCCCACCCTGCCTGTATCATTCTGTTCTTTCTGTTTCCCCGTCTTCTTCACAAGATGCATGCTGAGAGGACATGTTAGTTAGGCTGTCACTCTGTGTTTGAAATTGTTTCCACTGTTTCGACTAAGAAAACAATGTATTAGAGAGAAATACAGAGCTGATTGAGAAGAAATAACCTCATTGTTTTAGCATGGACAAGGAGTGGGGAGAAATGTGGACCAAATGAGACAATGGAAAGCTGTTTGATAGTAGAGCCAAAATCAAACGCAGGCCCTGAGGGTCCAACACTTGCTCCTTTATCCTGGTCAAGTCTCCACTATAAATCACTGGTGATAAGACACGTGCAGGTGATCTCTGAATCAGAGTGCTGAAGAAACACAGATTGGCCACTGGGGTGTGCTGCAGGAAATCATCACAATGCATGTATTTTTTTGTTTGTTTGTTTGTTTTGTTTTGTTTTGTTTTGTTTTGTACCTTCTTTGTACCTTCATTGTGCTAATTTGGAAAGGGCATCAATATAAGCAAGACACTATGTGCCCCCCAGAGACACATCACCCAGCAGAGGAAATGGAAAAACAAGAACATGTAATCCAGTCATTGAAGAGTTTCAACAGGATTTGGTGACTCTCTTCATTAAAATTCTTGGTTTCAAGGATGACCTTAAACTTCTTCAAGTTAAGATGGATTTTATTAGTGCTATATTATGGGGAGAAAACACTGAGTATTGAAAAAGGCAGTGATATAGTGGAGTGTCAGAATCAACTGAAACCTAAGACTTAAATGCTATTAAGAAGTATTTTTCCATCTTGAGCAATAGCATCCTTCTTTTCCTCTTTCTCTGTGACCATCCTCTGCTTCTTTAGCAGAGTCGTGGTAGCATTCAGCTGTTGGAGGGAGACTATTTGTATTTTTTCTTGATTCCAAGTCTGAAAGTACTGGGAAGGCTGTTATTCCCACTTCTGACTAATGTACTGAGGTGAGAAAGCAGATACATATAAGAGCACAGAAGCTCCAGTGAAAACCTCATACCTACCCTCTTCATCTTGGTAAATGCCTCCAGGATTCACCTCACACTTTTGGTTGTCTAGTTTTTCTGTGTTCTGTTTTTCCTGCAGTATCCAGAATCTCCTTCTCTGCCCAGATTACTCAAAATGATGAGGGATTTGAATGATCTGTATGGTTTGAATTGCCTCATGGATCTCCCACCTCAACTCCATGAACATTGGCCATAGGCTCATGAAGTATATCTACCCCAGACTCCCTGATGCCAGGCATCCTTGCCTACATAGCAAAATTCAGATGTCCATTGAATGACCACATGGAGCTATTATTCTATCAAGAAGGCTGGTAGAAATGTGTGTCTAGAACCCAAAGAAGCACTGGGATTGAAGGTACTGATTATGGAGAATCCTGGAGATGACAGTTGAAGTTCTGGACGTATAGAAGATTACCAAAGAAGAAAATGGTACATGAGAAGTGAAAAGGATCAAAGAGAACCTGTAGTATCCTACATATATGGGATAAGCGAAGTGTAATAAGTCTTTAAAGTAACAGAAAGAGAAAAGATGAAGAGAAGGGAAGGAATTTGATTGACTTAGAAGTTGTCAAGCTTGTGTTATGCTGTAGGCAACTCTTAACTATCCAATGATCAGCCAGTGGTACACTTTCCAGATCCATGATTTCTCCCTCTTTTTCTATTTATAGTCCTCTATTTTATTTCTTGATAATATTATCCCTTTGGGACTGAGAAAGCAGCATTTTGCTTTCAAGCACTAGACCCAATAAAAAGGATTGACTGGGTAGGAGAATGGTTAAGGTGCAAAGTAAGGAATTTTATTTTATTATTTATGGATTTTTATTCATCCCTCCAATCATGCATTAACATTTTTACATCACTCCAAAGTTGCTAAGATTCTAAGCAGCAAAGTGACAGACTTCCAAATTTAGGAACCAAGGCACGTAAGATTGCTTATTATTCTCTAGAAAAATCTTTCAGTCATTCTGTTGTCCTTTTATTTACACTCTTGGAATTTAAATCATATCAGGAAATGGATAACTCTACTGAGAAAAATATGTCTGCATTCATAATGGCCTTCATTGCCTAACTGCTTTGGCCAATTTCCAAGCTTCTGAGTGTATGTCTAAGATGGTCATGCCCAGCAGCTGTGAAAGGTTGTAACCATAAATTAACATAGTTGTTGGAGGCCATAAATGATTTAATAAGTAGTTCTTCTCTCATCAATGATGTAAAATCTTCCCTAAGGTTTTAAAAATGAAATCCTGTGGGTCAGATTATGGTTCTTCACTAGGCAAGGTGCATGTCCATGATGTGTTTTTAATAAACAGCTTATACAAATGTTCTGCAAAAGCCATTTGTCATCGACTCCTGAAATTAGAAATAATGGAGATTTTCCAGTGCCCTTCAAAAATTTCTTTCTTTTTATGCTTTGAACTATGAGCCAACTGAATACAATCAGAAGAATTCTTCCAAAGAAACAATAATAGTTACAATAAGTAGAAGTAGCAATCATAGTAGTGGTAGGACCACCCTGTAGTATCAATACCAGAACCACACTCAGAGTAGCAATACCAGAACCACACTCAGAGTAGCAATACCAGAACCATACTCAGAGTAGCAATATCAGAACCACACTCAGACTAGTAATACCAGAACCACTCACATAGTAGCAATACTAGTGTCACTCTCAGTTGGGCACTTCAAATATTTAATGACAGGGATTATGGTAACTCCTATCATGCCTGCACTGTACTAACCTTCACTACCCTACTTATCTTAGGCATTCCTCTTGTGATCCATTTGAGGACTACCTTTTAAACTTGGGACTTAACTAGAACAGAAGGCAGCAGTAGGATTTCTATTTCCTAGAGTCTGAATACTGTGTTTTGGTTTTTTTTCTGCACAAACTTAGTGATCTACTTCTTGTTTATTAAAACACATTTGATAGAATGTTTTATGCAAATCATCACTCTGCATTGAGGAAAATCTGAAAGTTGAATGCCAGGAATTTGGGGGGTACAGAGAAATTAAAAAAAAAACATTTCTTCCTGAGGAGCCTGGACAATGAGAGAGGGAGTGGGTAAAATAGCTTACTACTTTTAAGAATTATGGGAAGGCAAGAATGAGTTAAGAAATAGTAGTAGGAGAATTTGAATGCAAGGTGGGGTCACAAGTGAGTTGTGAGGGAGAATAGCGGAACCAAACGTGAGCCACAAATAGATGGTGTATCCCAGAGCATCCTCTTTTCACAGTATCCTGTGAGTGTTTTGGGAGTAGGAAGCATGGTTTATTAGATTAGACTAGACTAGATTTACATGATTAAATATTTACTACAAAATCAGATAAAGCACTTATAAACTTCATCTTCATTGGTGGTTTCCAAATGCTAAATAAAACATTTGATCCTAAGTGGGCTTGATCAGTAGTGCTATTCACAGATTATTTCTAGCTTTCATTTTCTAGGCATTGCACTTCCACTTGGAAGTCTGATGTGGTCATGTGACCACCTTCAGCTATGTGATTTGTGAGTGGGAACCTAACAAGTCAATGTACAGTTGGCTACATTTCCTTCCCACTGCTGAAATGACTAAAGCCTGTGTTGAGATGATGCGTCTACCAGTTTGGGTCTCTGAGGGTTGCTAGTGGGCTAAACCTTTCTTCTGACCTACTTTAGACATGTAGCAGAGTTGAGAATTATGAT
Organism: Cnephaeus nilssonii; assembly: GCF_951640355.1. Taxonomy (NCBI): domain Eukaryota; kingdom Metazoa; phylum Chordata; class Mammalia; order Chiroptera; family Vespertilionidae; genus Cnephaeus; species Cnephaeus nilssonii. The sequence goes on along the minus strand of NC_137074.1, from coordinate 31,058,366 downwards.
TAAAAACTGGACAACAATTTTGAGAGTGAAAGAGACAAAAGGCACAATTCATAAATGTGTGGTCATCCTTGGGAGATCTAAACTTGTGTTAAGCCACTGAGATTTATGGGTTGGTTTTTACTGCAGCATAATTTAGCCTATCTTGATTAGTAAATCAAGGCATGAATAAACAGTTTATAATACCCTATTTCAAGAAGGCTAACAGGTGAACCATGCAGTTCTCACTATAACTATGAAGGGTTAATAAGAATTTGAGTTCCAATATCTATGTCTAAGGTGACGTCATCTATTATTGGTTCTGAGAAGTAAGTAACCTTCTGGGATCCAGAGCCCTTGGTCTCCAAGTGAAGCCTCTCCTCATTTGGATCTTTCAAGGACATACCTGTAGAAGCAATGCATTAGGTAGAAGGCAGCTGACACCAGCAAAGGGTTAATATTGCCCAGAAAGACAAGTCTCCATTTTGCCTGTATGTCCCTATGTGGCTCTGCTTAAAAGTATAGCACCAAATTTCCCCCAAAGAAATCCAAGTCAACTAGGGGATGTTTGATTTGGCCAATAGAATATTGTAGAGGAAATAAATAAATAAATTTGCATGCCTTTAGGTTAAACAAGCACTTTCAGGTTTGCCACTGCATTCTGTTCCTTTCTGTTGTTATATCTTATTTTTTCCACTTCTTCACTTCAATTACATTACATGCGTGGCTCCTGAAGGCATTTGAATTTGGACCTCTGCAGAGAGACTTTGTGCCTAAGATGGAAAGAGTACATAGGGCCAATATTCAGGTGTTCAGTGTGACATAGGGAAAGCAGACATAAATGTTAACAACTTCACTGAGATGATCTCTCAGCACTCCTCAGTACCATCAGTTTGGCCTGTCTCTTTGTCATTCCTGGGGCCAAGTTGATATCCAAACCCAGAAGCAAGGTAAGCTTAACTAGATGTATATGACTAACTTCTTTCACATGATGTAGGGTAGGAAAAGAGAGGGTAATCACATGTCTTGGAATAGCCAGTAACATCTGCTCTTGCTAGCACATGCAGGGTAACTTTATTCCTTCTTCTGTGGTTAAATAGTAAAATGAGAAAGGAGATATAGGCCTTAAGTATTACCAGAATCAAAGCAATAGATTCAAAATATCCTACTTCGCAATTATGCTCCAGTAACAATGAGCACACCCGTGTCAAGATCTTGGTTTTCAATACCATTTGTCAATAAAAGGAACCAGGATTCCTTAGAGAAATATCTGATTCTAGGTCTGGGATAGAGAAAATATAAGATAATTCTGGAGCATCTTGCAGTACCAAAAAACATCTCCCTCACATCTCTCTCTCTCTCTCTCTCTCTCTCTCTCTCTCTCTCTCTCTCACACACACACACACACACACACACACACACACACACACACACAATAGGAGCAAGTTAAAGGTACTTTGGAGCCAACTGAAAGAGCTCCCAATGGCCAAAGCTGGAAAAATTTGAGAAAGAAAATAAATAATATGGTATTGGATTATAACTGAAATATAAAATATACATGAGTCATACTGATAGAAATAAATTATTGAACAAAATAAATGAGAAAGAAGGAACCTTCCTTTCAAACAAATTCCATGAAAGGAAGAAAGATATAGATAGATAGATGGTAGGTAGGTAGATAGATAGGTAGGTAGATAGATAGATAGATAGATAGATAGATAGATAGATAGATAGATAGATAGATTTAGAGAGATGTTCCCCACTTAGGAACTTAGTATCACACTCTCCTGAGAGTGGGATGGATTTAGTGACATTTTTCCAAAGGTTAAAGTATGGAAAGAGGAAAAGGGTAACTTCACAGTGGAATCTGGTAAATGCTGTCTTAAACAAGTGATGAAAGTAAGCATCAACAGTGGTGCCACGTGGATCTCAAATACTCTCTGAAGTGAGAACACCACACACTTCTATGTGGTGTTCTTTCCAGAAACCCATAACCTCAATCTAATCATGAGAAAGACATCATACAAATCCAGTTTGGAAGATATTTTACAGTACTCCTCAAGACTGTCAGGTCATGAAAAGTAAGAAAAGACTGAGCAACTATCAGAGGCGAGAAGAAAGTGGGGAGACACAACAACTAAATGCAATGTAGTACTCTGGATTAGATTGTGAAACAGAAAGAGGTCATAAATGAAATAACTGGCAAAATCTGGATAGCGTCTGAAGTTTAGTTAATAGTTATATACCAGTGATGATGATGATGATGATGATGATGATGATGATGTGTGTGTGTGTGTGTGCGTGCGCGCTCCCGTGTGTGTGCCTGGATTGTTTGTTTATTATTTATTTATTTGTGTGTGAGCGCTAACATCTTCTTTTTTTAATGGTGGTTTCTTGGTTGTGACAAACGCACCATGATGATGTAGGATGTTAACAATGGGAGAAACTGGGTGAGGATTATACAGGAATTCCCTGTTGGTTTTATTTTCAACTGTTTCTTACATTTTCAACATTTCTGTAAATGTAATTTTTATTCTAAAATAAAAACTCTACTTTAAAAAAACATCTTGGCTTCATTCTAGAATCAGATGTAGACAACCCAGCTCTAGACCTCTTCTAGTCACGTCTCTTCTCAGAAGGCTAAGAATGAGCTTACACAGAACCCATGTCTTCCCTTCTTTACCATGTTCCAGACACTCTAGACCCTGTAATTCCTTATCTACATGTCCCAAACTTGTGCAGGCCTCTTCTGGGTCTCCATATTCCAAAGGGTGAACTCTGTTGTCTTTTAAGCCCACCCAGGCCTTGGTGCTGGCCAGGGGGAAGCTGTTGGCAAGGTAGTGTGGACAGAGCTTTGGCAGGTAAGCTAGTGTGCCTACATGCAGCAGGCTTCCTGTGGGGTGAGACAGAGTGAAGGGATTGCAAAGGAAGGTGGGTGGGCTATCATTGTGGATTGTGAGCCAGGGACTAGTTGCCTCATGCCATCATATTCTGGGGAAGAACTCTGAGGAGTCCAAGAATTCTAAAGTTGAGCCTGGCCTCCCAGATCTTTCTAAAGACATATTTGTGAGAGTATACTGATTTATTGGTATCTTATCTTGATGTAAAACAACTAAGTAGTGTATTTAGACATATGGTATCTTGCTTGGGCCCTGTGTATACAGGCTGAGAAAGCACGTGGGATGGTCTCTGTGATGCTTTCCCTGCACCCACTCAAAGTGGTGCTAACGGCTTGTTGACCTCTCATCCCTGCTCTGCAGTAAGTATATCATAGTAAAGGGTGCAGACACCCAACTTAAAGGGCAGACACCCTTTTCTTCACTTCTCCTCCTGCCTACTGAGCCTAGAGCAATGGAAAAATTGAGAGATTTGGAAACATCATGTTTTCCCTCTAACACTCTGGTGCTTGCCCAGGTTCCTCTTCCACCTTCCTATCCCTCCATCCACCCTGATTTTAGTCTCTGCCTCTACATGGAGAACAAAGAAAGTTAATCTGAAAGGATCTTAAGAAGGGGTGGAGTGGAATGGTAGACTAGGAGGAAGAGAAGGAGTCACTGAACCAGAAGATAAAACCATCCAAAGAACTGTTTTTCAGTTTACAGTGGCATTTACTCTGTGATTAACCGGAGGCTGAAAAACAAGCCATTTTCCACTTCCCTGGTGATGAAGTCACTACTTTTACTCCTAAGAATGACCATTTTCATGTTTTTCTTTTACATAAGTGAAATTATATAATCTAGTCGTATTTAACAATGTGAAACATTCAAACAGAGGTCTTAGAAGAACATCTCTCTTTTAGCCCAAATAATATCTTCTCAAGAATGTGTTGATTCACTATGGAAGTCACTGTATGGCAGCTCATCAGAACCTCTAATATTCCAATGCCCAGGCTATGTCTCAGACCAGCTCACTCAGAAACTCTAGGGAGAGAATCTAGGCATATGTATTTGGGATTCCCCAAGAAATCCCAATGTGTAGCCAAATTTGAGAACCACTGAAATAATGTGTTAATTCACATACCTAACCCGTTAACCAAGCAATCAACAGCTTCACTTTCCCTTTATTGCTCTGCCTCCTGGCTGCTTTACACCAGCCCATGATTTGTGTCAGACTGGACTTTCAGTCTTGGCCCGCAGTGGGTCCACAGGACATATATGTGTAAATTAAAGCAGGTACCCCTTCCTTCCAGACACATTGCCTCATTCTGTTAGAAATTCTCTTAATATTGTAAACTGACTACACAAGAATAAAATCTGTTCATCTCATGAAATTGTTGTAACAAATATACAGATCAATGATGTCTGCAATGCAAATAAAGAATCTTTGTATGCAGCAGCCTTATACAGTGTGCAACCTGTACAACCATCCTATCTAATAAAAGAGTAATATGCAAATTAACCACCACTCCACTACACCCACCAGCCATGCCCACCAGCCAATCAGAGTGAGTATGCAAATTAACCCCAACCAAGATGGCTGCAGCCACAGAGAGCAGGAGGGAGGCTTGGGTTTCCCTTGGCAATGGAGGAAGCCAAGTTTTCCACACACCCTGGTGGGCCCAGGCCTCCACTCAAGGGTACAAAGTTTCAATTATAGAAGGTAAATAAATTCCAACAGAAATGGCGGCAGCCACGGAGCTGGAAGAGCAGGAGGCTAGGGTTGCCCTGGGCAATGGAGGAAGCCAAGCTTCTGCAGCCCTGGCAGGCCCAGGCCTCCGCTCCAGGCTACAAAGTTTCAATTGTAGAAGATAAATAAATTCCAGATACCAGGGCCTCCGCTTGGGTCACCGGGGGCGTGGCTAGCCTGCAAACCACCACAGGCCCCTCGCCCAGGTCTCCCCATGCCCCAAGGGAACCCCCACCCTGATCCAGGACACCCTTCAGGGCAAACCAGCTGGCCCCCACCCATGCACCAGGCCTCTATCCTATCTAATAAAAGAGTAATATGCAGATTGACCATCACTCCAACACACAAGATGGCTGCCCCCATGTGGTCAAAGATCCTGCCCCCATGTGGACACAAGATGGCCACCAAAAGATGGCCGGCAGGGGAGGGCAGTTGGGAGGCACCAGGTCTGCAAAGGAGGGCAGTTGAGAGGGACCAGGCCTGCAAGGGAGGGCAGTTGGGGGCAATCAACCCTGCAGGGGAGGGCAGTTAGGGGCGACTAGGCTGGCAGAGGAGGGAAGTTGGGGGCAAACAGGCTGGCAGGGGAGCAGTTAGACATCAATCAGGCTGGTAGGGGAGTGGTTAGGGGGTGATCAGGCTGGCAGGCAGAAGCGGTTAGGGGCAATTAGGAAGGCAGGCAGGCGAGCAGTTGGGAGCCAGCAATCCTGGATTGTGAGAGGGATGTCCGACTGCCCGTTTAGGCCCGATTCCAGTGGGATCGGGCCTAAACGGGCAGTCGGACATCCCTCGAGGGGTCCCAGATTGGAGAGGGTGCAGGCTCGGCTGAGGGACATCCCCCCCATGCACGAATTTTGTGCACCGGGCCTCTAGTATATGATAACCCTCATTTAATCAGGGGAGGTGTGTGATTCCAACTCCCTAAATCCCTAATCTGAGCACAACCAACTTGCTTTTTGACTCCTTTCCAGTAAGGATAATCCATCAAGCAGGGGCATATATTTCCAAAGCTTAAATACATATTCTTAACACTGAGAAAGACTTTTATTTATTTTTTGATTAGTAGATTACTTAAGTGAAAAGTCCTATAAAAGGCATAAAAATTAAATCACATTAAGTTATTTAATGAGCCATCTTTATTAAAAATTATGATGTTGCATGAAATTGGAGCTGTCCTGGAAAATCTGAGAAGGATGGCTGCCAACCTCTAACTTCCAGATTGAAAGCCTGCAGCTCTGCTCTCCAGTCCCCCATGAGGGAATGTTGTGCCCCATTTTGCTCTCTATGTCCAGCAGGCTCCTTGCAGAGTAGAGGACACTGGTGACTATGCTGTGCTCTCCCTCCATGGCCTCTCATGCACAGAGATGGCTGCTCAAGAAGAAACAGCTGATCCTTGTATCTCTCTTCTTACTAAGCCTTGGTAAGCACAGCATGATGGCAATGCCATGGGGGAACCTGGGCTCACTGATGGCTGAGGAAAGGAGAGACAGAAACTGACAAGGGTGATGATGGTCCAAGAGACCCACACGGAGCATTTGTCCCACAGAAGATCAGGAAATGCACCTTCAGAAGAGGAATGTTGGGAAATACCATTTGTGGACTTGAGCAGAGCATCTTCTCCACCCAGTTTTCTCTCTTTGCTTTCAGTGAAGCAAAGTCCTTTCCCAGTGGCTCTTTCCTGAGAAGTTTCACATTTCCTTCCTTTTCCCCAAATTTACCATCATTTTCCTCAAGTCTCAAGATGACAGTAACTCCAGTGTCTTTTTGTCATTAATGTTTGCCTGGTTATGTAAGTACATCCACACTGATAAGCATAATAGAGAGTTGATTCTAGAAGGATAAGGTACATTTATCATGATGGAGGAGGAAGTAGTTATCACAATGGCAATTCAGTGTGGATATTTACACATTTTTAAAGAATAACTATGCTTCAGGTAATGCTTTATAATAAGGTGTTCAAGTGGCTGTTCACACAGATCTTCTTCCTGGATAAACTTAAGGCCTGGCTGCTCTTCTGGGACAGAGACGTCAGAGAACAAGCTCATGTCAGACACAACAAGTCTTGGATGCCTGAAAAGGAGTGCTCTGAAGTTGAGAACAGAACATAAGAATATATAACTCCAGGATTACCACAGGGGACAAGTCAGATGTCAGAAGCAGTTCATAGAGCCGTGAAGAGGCCCTAGAATCTGGATACGGGAGCCAGAATTTATATTACAACTTGTGACTTACTAACTATATAACTTGAACAATTAAGATCTTGTAGGCCTAATTTCTTCATCTGTAAAATGTGATGTTAACTATTTCTACTTTTTAAAGTACATAAAGAATAATTTTTATAAAAAGATGTTTAAGCAAAACGTTGTACACAAATCTTAATAGTGACACTATTTACAATAGCCAATTGGTGGACTTAACCCAAATGTCAACAACTGATGAATGGATAAACAAAATGTAATAGATCCATACAATAAAAAGGAAGAAAGTATTGATACAAATTACCACATGGATGGACCTTTAATATTATGTAAGTGAAAGAAGCCGGACACAAAAGGCCACATATTGCATGATTCATTCATATTAAATAACCAAAATAGGTAAATCCATAGAGACAGAAAGCAGATCAGTGGTTGTCAAGACCTAGAAGTAGGGAGGATTGGGAAATGACTTCTTAATAAATACTAAGTTTCCTTTTGGGATGATGAAAATATTCTGGAACTAGATAGTGGTAATGGTTGCACACATTGTGAATGTTCTAAATGCCACTAAATTGTACATTATAAAATGGTGAGTTTTGTTACATGTGTTCTAACACAGGTACCAAATAAAACATGTACTAGTAAAGCATCTTGTACAGTTTCCAGCACTTGATAGGTGTTCAATAAATAGAATTTCTTATTTTTCTTTAATTGACAACATTTTGTTACGTTTGCTTGCTGCTCTGGAGGCCCACAGAATGGAGATGAGCACACAGTGCATATCATTGGCAGAACCAGATTTGCATCTGGAACCAAACTTGCATCTGGCAAGAAAGTCTAGGAAATGTGCTACTAAAGGAAGTATCAGCAAATGGCTAATCCTATATAATAAAAGGGTAATATGCAAATAGACCAAACGGCAGAACAACCGAACAACCAAAGTGTAATATGCTAATGATATGCTAAGGTTGCTCAAAAGCTCGCTATGATGTGCACTGACCACCAGGAGGCAGATGCTCCAACCTGTAGGTTAGCTTGCTGCTGGGGTCTGGCTGATCAGGACTGAGCGAGATGGGCCAGACACACCCTGGAGCCCTCCCATGGTTCCTCCCCAGCCCGATCATGCACTGGTGGGGTCCCTCAGCCTGGCCTACACCCTCTCGGGACCCCTCGGGGGATGTCGGAGAGCCAGTTTCAGCCCAATCCCACAGGCCACGATCTCACAGGCCACTCCCCTTGGGAGGGTGCCAGATGCAGGGCTCATGGCTGGCGGGCACTGCTGCAGCAACACGAGCCTCTCCTGATTGATCGGGACTGATTGGACATGAGCCCATGGCGGGGCCGGGATGAATGGGAGCAGCAGGTAGGAGCTGCAGGAGGCGTTGGACTGCGGGTTTCGACCTGATCCCTGGAGGCCACCCAAAGGGACCCCACTCGTGCACGAATTCATGCACCAGGCCTCTAGTAACTAATATGGAGCATAGCAGGGCACTATGTGTCCCCACAAGGATGACATTCTCAAGGTGTTTGCAGCCTAGTACAGGAGTTTTCGCTACACATCACTATGGTCCCATCTTAGGACACAGTGCTGGGCTGCATCATCAAAGATTCTTCTTCAGAAGGTCTGGAGTGGGGCTTAGCACATGAACTTTTAAAATCTCTACAAGTAACTGCACAGCCAGGGCTGGGAACCACAAGCCTAGAAAGTAGGTCAGGACAGAAAGCCTAGAAAGTATGAGTAGAGAAATGAGAAGATAAAGAGGAAGTATTATACAAGCTCAAGACATGTCTTTGGAACTTCCAGCTTCCATCTGGGGGAAGAATGGGAAAGGAGTTCAGGAAAGTTTTGTGGAGGAGATGGCATCTGTAGCAGGGAGAATTGGAATATGAGTTGACTGGACAAAAGCTATTCCAGGTAGACAAAATGGATGGAGCCAAGCCCTGGTGGTAGGAGAACCCAAGCCCTGTTTGGGGATCAGCAGCTTGTGTTATGGACTGAATGTTTGTGTCCTTCTTCAAATCATATTTTGAAACCCTTACCCCAATGGCTGTATTTAGAATAAGGAAGTAATTAGAGTTAAATGAGGTCATAGGGTGGGGCCCTGATCTGATAGGATTCTCTCTTTCTCTTTCCTCACTTCCCCCTCCCCCACCTTCCATTACAGGCACGCACCAAGAAGAGGCCATCTGAGGACACATGGACTCTGAGAGAAGGCAGCCATCTATAAACCAGGAGGGAAGCACTCACCAGAATCTGACCATGGTGGCATCTTGGACTTCTGGTCTCCAGACTATGAGAAAATACATTTCTGTTGTTTAAGCCACCCAGTCTATGGTATATTGTTATGGTGACCTGAGCTGTCTATCACATTTGGTCACAGCGTAGTATGATTCAGTAGATAATGACTGAGTCTGGAAGGTAGGTTAGACTCTGGAAGGCTTTGATGAAAGTTCTTGGGTAGATGATTTCATAAGAATTCCAGTTTTTATAATGATGCTGAGGTATTGTTTGGACTCCCACCAAAGAAAGATTCAGTGTAAAGATAAGCTTGTTATTTCTGAGTAAATCTTTATTTGAAAATGATCTGCTGGCCCCCAAACACCCCGGAGAAATCTGTCCAATGAAATTCTAGCTCTGAGATATGCAAGCTTTGGGTGATTTACTCTGAAGTCTAGGTTGAGTCTGCAAGTGAACAGAGAGTCTAGCTTATTAGGAGAAACTGAGTTTGCACCAGAGCCTCCCAATGCCCCCTCTTCAATATTCATTGTTCCAGAAGGACATAGGAGTCTCATTAAATAGCTTTTCCTCCTGGGGAATAGTGATTGTTGAAGAACAAATAAAAAATCAATAACCTTTTCAGAAAGAACTGAGAAGACCAGGTGATTAGGACTTTTCTTCATAAGCTCTGGAGAGAGGAACCAGAGTTTATCATCAGAGTGATCATCACCAGAAATCTCCAGGACACTAATGGTTTCTAGGACATGTAACAATGACTTTCATGCAGTTCCCTCTATCTTCACATGTGCCAGATACTGTGTTCCATGCTTTGTTTATGTTTCTTTTAATCTTGATAACAACTTTATGAGTTAAATATGCTTATACCATTTTGTAGATGAGTACATTGAAGTCCAGAGAAGGCCAGATGTGTCCTTTGGAAGGGAGCCAGGCAAGCAAACCCAGATAGAATCTTAAGGCCACCTCTACTCTGACAGGCCATAGGCTCCCTCTCCCTGTCTCCATTTCATTAGACTGAAAGGTATCCAGAAGCAGCCTGGAACATGTTATCCCAGCTATTCCATCATAAATGGAGATGCCCAGTAAGGAGTCAATACAAAAGGAAGGACAGTAGATGTCAGAGACCTTGCTTCATTTACTTTGGGTGTGACTGGGGCACGTGTATTTCACAAAATCTCCCCATTCTCATGTGTTCCCCTAGTTAGAGGCATCCTTACTAGATCAGGTAGCCTCCCACCAATATTCATTTTGGCCAGGTGCTGGCCAAAAGTCTTCATATAGAGAGTCCTGTTTGTGACCTGAATTCATATACTAGTACAGTGAAATTCTCTCCACTAAGGACACTCAGCTCACAAGACATTCTATTCAGGGACCCTCTCATGAGGATGGATAAACTGTTGGTGGTTCAATTAAATGGAACTACCTATCTCAAGTAGGTTGAATTACAATTTTAAAAAATATATCCTTGGCTTTTATTACTGTGAGAAACAGCCTTTAAAAATACTCATTGTTTCCCAGAATTGTTGTTAAATGCTTTGTGTAGTGAGTTGAATAGTGCTCCCCACCACCCCCAACCCCTCCAAAAATATATGTCCATATCCTAACTCCTGAAACCTATGAATGTGATTTACTTGGAAATAGTGTCTTTGCAGATGTAATTAAGTTAAAGATCTTGAGATGAGATCATCTTAGATTTAAGTTGGGCCCTAATCCAATGGCTGGTGTCCTTACAAAAGAAAGGAGAAGGAGTTTTGAGACACAGGGGGAAGGCCACGTGAAGGCAGAGGCAGAGATTGGAGTGATGTATCTACAAGCCAAGGAACACGAGGAATGCCAAGAAGCTAGGAGAGAAGCATAGGTTCTCCATCAAGCCCTCCAGAAGGAACAACCCTGCCAACACCTTGATCCTGGCCTTCTGGCCTCCAGAACTGTCAGAAAATAAATTTCTGTTGTTTTAAGCCACAAATTTGCAATAATTTGGTGTAGCAGCCCTAGGAAACGAAAACATTTAATATCTGATATTACACTTAATGCCAGGGATGAGACAACAAATTCCCTTTTAGAATTCAGTACATGGAACTATGTGTCTCTCCGGTAAGCATGCATACTTCCCCTTACTGAACAAGAAATCAGAGGGTTGCAACCCGACACATTCTGCACCCTTCTTGTCAGAAAGCTCTGATGGGAGCTAGGGCTTACATTTTGTGATTGCCCATCCTGGATCTTGCTATAAACATCTCCTTGCTTTCCTATGTTCTTGTGCCCACTTCCATTGTGAATTTTATTTTTAATTTGCTTACTCTCTGTATATGTAGTTTTATTATAAATCACCTAAAATCTCTTTTGAAAAGAAATGGTCACAAAATTATACATAGCAGAGTGACTAAGAGAGTGGGCTCAGGAACCAAATGTCCTAGGTTCAAATCTCAGCCCCATAACCGAGGAGCTATGTAACTGTGGGGTCACTCCATGCCTCAGTTTTAATTGTGAAGTGGGAATAATGCTAGTAGATGTAAGAATTAAGTAAGTTAATACATCCATACAAAGAAAGCCCTTAGAACAATGCCTGACATATAAAAGCATTCAATAAAGGTTAGCCATTACTATGATTTATCCATATCACTGCCTTAGTTAAAACTCTCTACTGGACGTTCATTGCCTACAGAATGAAGTTCAAGCTCACTATCCCAGCACACAAGACTTCCTTCCTGGGGCTGTAGCTTGTCTCTTGACACGGGTGTCCTGTCTGACCCTCCAGCAACGCTAACCACATCTGCACCCTTCCTTGGCTGTCTGCTGTGCTGGGGATGCCCTGGCTGGCTCCTACTCACCTTCCAGACTCGGCTCTGGGGGGCCTGCTCCAGAACCTGGCCAAGTCTGTGGCAGATCACCCTCATCTGTTTTCCTCGGCTCCCTGGGCCTGCCTCCATCTCCAGCCTGGCTACTTCCCCGACCTGTTAGAGAGACCTGCGCTGTGTCTCTCTAGTCCAGGCTCATTTCAGGTGTCTCTGTGGGAAGAAAAAGGAAGCACTGAAGTCCTTTGAAGATTGACCTGCTAGTCTGTGAGGGCGGAGTCTGCTCCCCCTTACCCCCACTCTCCCCCCGCCCCCGCTCCCCCCACACTCAACTGACCAAGATGTTCCTGGAAGGACGGATAGCGGGTAGCGCCTGAGGAGGTAAAGCTCTAGAGGTTCCACAAACCACACCCAGCCAGTCAGTGCTTGAGATAAAAGCTGGCTTTCCATCAGGGCCTTTGCCTCTCAGGACTGGTGTTGCTCAGTTGGCTAAATGTCACTCTGCACTGAGCAAGCACCACTGGCCTCTGCTTTTGAGGGGGTTAAAGAATAGCAGCCTCTGAGAGAGAGCTTCCAGGTGGCTTTGTTTAATCAAGTTTGGAAGTGTGACATCATTAAACCGCCTGAGAAGTTTGCCCTTGTGTCCTTCCTCCCCCCCCCCCCCGCCCCCCGCAGTGTTATTGGGGTATAATTAAGAAATAAAATTGTTATTTATTTATTTATTTATTTATTTATTTATTTATTTATTATAATTTGTTAATCCTTCCTGAGGATAGTTTTCCATTGATTTTTTAGAGGTAGTGGAAGGAATGAAGGGAGGGAGGGGGAGAGAGAAACACCAATGAGAGAGAGACACATTGCCTCCCTCATACACCCTGACTGAGCTCGGGATCAAACCTGCAACCCAGGTATGTGACCTTGACCAGGAATCAAACCTGTGACCCTTCGGTGCGAGGGCCGATGCTCTAACCACTGCACACACTGGCCATGGCAAAATTGTCAGCTATTTAAAGTATACATTGTGGTGATTTGCTATATATATTTATTGTGAAAGGACTACCACATCTAGCTAATTAACACATCCATCACCTCACAATTGATCTTCTTTTGTGAGAACATTTAAGTTCTACTCTCTGAACAAATTTGAATTATATAATAGTATTATCAACTGTTGTCACCATTATACTTTATATACTCAGACCTTATTCATCTTATAGCTGAAAGATTGTACCCTTTTACCAACATCTCCCTATTTCCTTCCCACCCCCAGCCCCTGGCAACCACTTTTCTACTTTGTTTCTAAGAGTCTGACTTTTTTTTTTAGACTCCACATATACTAGTAAATGATACCATGAAGTATTTGTCTTTCTCTGTCTGGCTTATTTCACTTAACATAATGCCCTTCAGGTTCACCCATGTTATTGCAAATGACAGGATTTCCTTCTTTCTCGTAGCTGAATGATATTCCTCATGTTCTTAGGGAGAGAGAGAGAGAGAGAAAGAGGGACAGAAAAACAGAGAGAAAGAATTGGTCAGGCCTTGTCCTGTGGTATCATAGAAAGATTCTCGTTTGAGAATCAAAGAATATCAAACTCAAGGAAAAGACCTGCATATGGCCATATGGACCTGGGTTTATCTGACCTTGGTTCCCACCCCCACCCATAGCCCAGCTCTTCAGGGTCTCCCCACATTTCTACTGAGACCCCTTATTTCTACCAAGAGCAGGAAACATAGGTGTGAAGGCCACAGACCTGGTGTGTGAGGCCCTGCTCACCTTCTGGGATTGGGGTCTGAGCCCACAGATGTGTGTGTGTGTGTTGGGGGGGTGGGGGGGCAACCAGGTTGCAGGTTCAGACCTCCTCCTTCCCCAGGGCCCTCCCAGGGCTGCACCTTTGACACTCTTCACCACTCAGGAAGCCCTTGGGGGGGGGGGCGGTCTCTGTGCCTAGTATGCAGATGTAGCAAAGTGTGGAGTTATTCCAGCAAGAAGAGGCAGTGTTGGTGGGAAACTGTGAAGAAAGCACAGGGAATTCTCAGGGCAGCCTGCTCTCATCAGTCAGGGTGGAAACAAATGAGCCTGGAGTCAGGCAGACCTGGATTAGAGCCCAGTGTGTGAGCAAGAGGGAAATGGGAACCTGCTGCATCTGGGTTAGATTGAAAGGCCGGTGGATGGGTAGCCAGCACCAGGCCCTCCTCTCTGCACCCACCCGTGAAGGCTGTCACAGCACACACTGTCTGGCACACAGAAATCCTGGTACATCATTCTCTACCCACCCCCACCTCCCAACTGCTCCACCATGCAACCCAGACTGCCAGGAGCAAAGGGATGGGAAGGTTGGTCCTCCTTTGAGATCACTGCGTCTAGTTTCCTCATTCAGCAGGTGGGGAAATGGAACTCAGTGGTGCTCATAGCAAGATCAGACCTGTTTCAAGCTTGAGTTGCAAGTGAACGCATCTCTGACTTTGGAGCAGGGCTCAGATGGTTTACAGAGAGGACACAAGCCAAAGTCAAGTGCAACCCAGGAGGCAAGGCATGAATCAAAGTCAATGCAAGTGCAGGACAAAAGGCAGTGGAGCAACCCTCAGCCTGAGTTGTGGTCTCAAGCTAAGGTTGGACATCATCAGAGCAAACAGGTCAACAGGGAGTTATTGAGCGTCTAGTAAGTGTCAGGCACCCTTGTAAGTGCTGAGGACAGAGCAGGAATCTACATTCCCTACTGAGAAGGAAAGGCTGGTGGGCCAACCCAAGTCTGAAAGGTGCACTGTGGTGCAGTGAGGGGCTCGGGGTTTGTTGGAGTTTGACTCCTCTTTATCTCTTACCTGCGTGACCTTAGGCAAACCACAGAATGCTCCGTGCCTCAGTTGCCTCATCCATAAAGTGGGGATAATAAGAGTAACAGCCTCAGAGAGCTGCTGTGAAGACTATATTGGTTAAGCAAAGCACTAAGCATGGTGAGAATTTAGTGATTATCATCCTGGACACCATTCTTATAAAAATGCTGGGGATGCGCACTGCTTGCCCTGCAGAGCATTTTAAAAAGGCCACCCGGGGCCGAACAGCTTGTGTTTCATCAGTGTTGACAAATTGCTGCCTGGCCTCAGACAGGTCACTAATTGTTCTCAGCTTCCATTCCATCCCCCTGCCTTGCAATGGCAGAGGAGGGATGATGCCAGCTTGCTCAAGAGGAGGGATGATGCAGGCTTGCTCAAGAGGCACCGGGAGGCGATATGAGGTCACCTCCAGCAGAGACAGGGTGAGCAGCTCCGTGTTTGCCATGGAAAGAGGTGGCAAGGCAGCCTGATTGCAGAGAGAGTGCCCAAGTCTTCCTCTGGGTGGGAGCTCAGGGCTTCAGGAGTGTGTGCTCTGGTGAGCTGCTGGAAGGGTAGCGTCTGGAGCTGTGAGGCCATGATTTATTGAAAGCTGTGCTCAAGTTAAACCGAGAGTGAAAAAGTTAATTTTTAAATACATAATTGCCTCATTTTGATGAAGTTGGAATAAGAACAAGGAAGGAGAGGATTCAGTGTTTTGCAAATACAACCCAGAAAGACTTTCACTATTTATCTGATTTGCTATCTCCAGGCTGCAGTCTAAAATAATGTGAGTGTCCAGCCATTAATAAAAATAAAAACGCCCTTTGTTGTATATCTGTACTGTCCAATATGACAGCCACAAGCCACATGTGGCTATGGAGCCCTTGAAATATGGCTAGTCCAGGTTAGATGTGTTGTATGTATGTACCAGGGATTTAAACATCCACTGCATGCCAGGCACGTGTTAGGCCTGGGAGACAGGGGGATGCAAAGGTCTAAAAGACAGAGGCTCCAGCCAAAACCGGTTTGGCTCAGTGGATAGAGTGTCATGCCTGCGGACTCAAGGGTCCCAGGTTCGATTCCGGTCAAGGGCATGTACCTTGGTTGCGGGCACATCCCCAGTAGGGGGTGTGCAAGAGGCAGCTGATTGATGTTTCTCTCTCATCGATGTTTCTAACTTTCTATCCCTCTCTCTTCCTCTCTGTAAAAAAAATCAATAAAATATATTAAAAAAAAAAAAAAAGACAGAGGCTCCAGCACTCAAGGATCTGGCTGTCTCCTAGAGAAGCCAGAGTCACAACAAAGAGGCCATCAAATAGCATGGTGGAATGCTGAATGCTGTGGTGCTCACCTGCTCTGTGCAGAAGTTCCACTTTGTAAACAGATAGATGGCCAGGCCAGGCTGGACAGACTAATCATTTTCTCTCAATTTTTATTTTAAAAAGGTAAAAATTTCAAACAGAAAAGGTAGAATAACAGTGCAATAAATACTTATTTATACACATATTAAGATAGATAGATGATAGATAGATAGATAGATAGATAGATAGATAGATAGATAGATAGATAGATATAAGTACACACACACTCTTTTTTCTGAACCAATGGGAAATAATATTGAGACATCATGACCTCAGCTAAAAGCATCAGCATTCACAGCACAGACCTACTGATTCAATAGGCCTGCAGCAGGGCCCTGACATCAGTAGTTTTAAAAATTCTCCATTTGGACACACAGCCAAAGTCAAGGGATTATGGGGATCAGGTCCCTCTTGAGAAAAAGAGAGGCTTTTTGGAGGCAACAAAGCCAAAGTTGCGTTTTTAAAATAAATATCCCCAGGTAAATAATAGAGAGAGGGAAGTTCTAAGCAAAGACAATAACACAGATTCAGAGGCTAGAAATGCCATGCAGGTTAGTACTCTTGGAGCACAAAAGTACAGGAGGTGAGGCTGAAAAGCAGGAGAGAGTCACGAGAGCCTCAAATGGCAGTTGGGGGAGTCATGGGGGAGCCACTGAGTGTTTCAGGCCGAGGAGGGACATGTCAGTCGGGCTGCCAGCTGGAGAACAGGGTGAGGGAGAAATGATGGAGAAGGGGACACCAGGTAAACTGTTGCATTAGTCCTAGGGAGGACCATGGGAGTCTGAACCGGGGCAGTGGTGGGTCTTCAGAGAGAAGAGGGAAGGATTGGAGGGGAATTTGTCTAGGAGGTCATCAGAACCCCCTGGCTTCTGGTTCACTTCCCCCCACGCTGGGCTGGAGTGTTCCTATCTGCAAACTTACTTCTCCAAGACAGGGTGATTGATGCAAGGAACTGCTGCCCCAAATCAAATCACTCTTGCTGGAGACCCAATTCTGAGAGCTGCACTTCTGCCCTGTCCATGGGGTGCCACGTCCTGGAATCTTGTCCTTGCCTTGTTCCTGCCCTTGTGCCCGCATCCTCCTCCCTCTGTCAGAGGTTCCTGAGCCTTTTGCCTGGGTCTTTGAGTTCTACTTGCCCCTCCCCCCCAAAAAAAAAAAACACACCTAACAACTCTATTTTCTATGTACTGCTGGGTCCCTCATGGATGCCAGCTATGCTGCTGGGAAGTGAAGACCTGTGGTAGAGCCTTCAGGATACCTTTCTCTACCTGCCATCACGGACATCCCACTCACTGCCCCATCCACCCACCGCCAGCCCTTTCCCTCTCGGTTACCATGGCCGTGGCGCACTTCCCCATTTCTGGTTTCCATTTCCTCATTTGCACACCAGCTGGAGGCTTGCTCGAGTGATGCCAAGGTGTCTTGCAAGTCACACATTGTCTCGTGCTCAGCTCTGATCAAGGATAGCCGTGAGTGTCAGAGCACGCGCAGGACGCTCATCCTTGGGCTGTGGCTAGCCTAAGATTTAGCCTCGCAGCCACAAAATTCAATATTCAGTAAAAGCAAAACCACCAGACAGGCTTGTTTTTAGTCACTATACCAACAAACATGCATTGGTCAGTTGCTTATATTGTTGAATAATATGTTAAATATCTCATTGCTGTCCTCATACGCCCAATATTCTGGCTAATGCTTCCCCTTCATTTATCTTAAGTATGTTTAGCTCTTTTCATTTCCCTCAATTTTGTAAATTGAAGCAGAGTGCCTACCAAAGCAGCTACCTGTAAAAAGGTCAGGACAGAAGAGAGACATCATTTGAGGACAAACGAAGTCAGGCCTGACCCTTGGACTTGTGTTTTCACGTTCTGCCCTGTTGGCTGTGCTCAGAATGAAATTTGGCTGCCATCTGGCTGTGGTGGCCTGGACCCAGGGACACTGTGTTTGTGGGCAGATCACAAGGGCCAGAGGCATCTTTGTTGCCAAACTCCTCCCAGGTGGGAGGTTGTGAATCCCCGGAACCCCCAAGGTGAAAAGGACGCGCAGGCCACCTACATCAACCCCCCTTCATATAAATAAGAAAACAAGGGCCAGGAATACCAGTGCCTTCTCCAAGGTCATCCATCCAATTAGGATGTGCTTGTCTGTGCTGCCTCTGTCTTTCTGTCTGACCCAGAAATTCCATTTCCTGGACCTCAGAGCCCAGATCTGCTCCCACGCAGGCACACTGGTGTGTAAACAAGGTTATCCATAGCAGCTGAGGCACAGGAAGCCTGGGAACAGCCTCAGTGTCCATCGGGGCAGGACTGACTGTTCAGCAGAACACTGAGCACCTGCAGGGAAGAGGAGGCAGGTCTACGTGCTGATGTAGAAAGGTCCTGAAATGAGTTAAAAGAAGAATGCAAGGTGCTCAGCTGTATGTGTCGTGTGTCATTATTTGTATGGAATTGGAGGGAAAGAGCATTAATCTGTGTGTGTATACGAGTGTGCGTGTGTGTGTGTGTGTGTGTGTGCGTATCATCCTGGGAGATAATACTTTGACCTTGTTGGGGGATGAGAGACAGACATTTTCAATGTAAGCAGTTTAAAGGTTTAGAATTATATTATTACTAGAGGTCCAGTGCATGAAAATTCATGCACTGGAGGGGGGTCCCTGAGCCCAGCCTGCCCCCTCTCACAGTCGGGGAGCCCTCATGGGCAGGAGGTGACCCATTGATCAGGTGAAGGCGACGCACCATCACACCTCTGCTGCTGCCACTGCCGGCAGCACAAGCCTCGGCCGGCCCTGGTTACCTGAGCCTCGGGTGGCCCTGGGCGGCTAGGCAGCCGACATCTGAGGCTTGCCTGTGCCTTGGGCATCAGCTGAGCAGCTGCCATCTGAGGCTTGCTTGCACCTCAGGCTGGTCCTGTGCGGCTGGGGGGCTGAGGGGACTGGGGGACTCCGGAGGCAGGTGCACGGCAAGGCTGGCAGATGTGCCTGGTCTTGCCACGTGCCTGCCACCCCAGCAGGGCTGAGGGGACTGGGCACCACCATCTTGTGGCTTTGGGCGCCGCCATATTTGAGGGCGTGACAGTCAATTGGCATATTCCCTCCTTATTGGCTGTGGGCGCCGCCATCTTTGAGGGCATGTCAGTCAATTAGAATATTCCCTCCTTATTGGCTGTGGGTGCTGCCATCTTTGAGGGCAGGGCAGTCAATTAGCATATTCCCTCCTTATTGGCTGTGGGCGCCACCATCTTTGCAATGACATGAGGGTCAATTAGCATATTCCCTCTTTATTAGCTAGGATGTAATCAAAACTTGAAATAAACACATAGGCCACATGGCAGACTAGAGGCCAGTTAACTTGTCCAACCTGATACAGCTGGCAAAATGCCAGAGCTGCTCCTGAGACCCAGGACTCCTTACCTTGGCCCACACACACCAAAACATTTTCCAAAACACTTCTGAACGTCTAGAACGAGAAAAGTGGTCAAATCAGAAAAAGTGGGGAGAGATGTGAAACTGGAGGGAAAAGGTAAAACGGGACTAGGTGAAGGGAGAAGACAAGAGGAGAGGGAGAGGGAGGCTGGTGGGGATGGAGGGTGGGAGTGGAGGATGGGTGAGCAGGAGACCCCAGAGCTAGGGGAAGACTTGGAGCCTGGGCCCTCATGGACTGGAGGGGGCTGGAGTTCAGCTGTCCCGGTCCTTTACTAAGTGGCAACAGCAAGCGTGTCAGGAAAGGGCAAGAGGTTGCTGGGGCTCTGCCCTTCCATGGAAGGGTCGTCAAACCCACCAGACCACACCCAGGCCAGGAATCCATCGCCACGTACTTCCTCGGTATTCCTCAGGTGTGGCTGGGCCTCAACTCAAAGCCCCCAGCGAAAACCCCCTCAGGGTCACTGCACCCCACCATGCTGTGCGCATTCCAAACACACCCCAGCCTCACCCCAGATGGCTGGGCATTAACCTTGGAGCCTCCTGAGAGTGACGCCCTCCAGGTGGCACTTATCTCTCCCTCAGAAGTCTGACAACCTTGTGAAGGCACTGACGGGGGGCCTGCCTGGGCTCTGCCAGCGTGGCCCTGGGCAGGGGTTACTGCTGAGTCGGCCATGCGCTCTTCTCCATTTTCTAAATGCGCCCCTTCGGGTGAGAGAATATCTGTCAGAAGGCTATTTTAAGTGCTCTCCCTCCTCAGCTTTGGCCTCCTCAGGGCGGCAGAGAAAAGGTGTGGGGGTCAGGCCCTGTGTCTCATGCTCGCTCTCTCGTGATGCGGAATGAAGCTATGGTTCCCTAAAAGCTTAAGTGCAGGCCCCAATGCCTTCCCTGTGCCCCACACCCTTTGGGGCCAGGGCCTCTCTCTCTCTCTCTCTCTCTCTCTCTCTCTCTCTCTCTCTCTCTCTCTTCCTTCCTCATTCTAAAATCAATTTTTAAAAAATGAGTTGGGAAGTGCTCCCATCTCTTTAAAAATAAAAAGTTTGTGTACATCCTACCTTATTTTATGTGTTCCTTCCCCATCCACCCCACACATCCTACATATAGAGAAGTCATCCTAAAGAACAGCTCTCATCATGTCACTTACCTACCAAAAACCTGTAATGGCTTCCTGTTTGGACTATAGAATGATGACTAAATGCTTCGTGCTGAATTTACTTAAAAATATATGTGGTGAGAGCAATTTCCCATTTTCTTATGTCTGTGAAGCTGAGGTCTGCCCTGGGACTGTGGCTGGGAGGTTTCTCCATTCCCGGTGGATCACCGTTCCAGCATGTGTTCCTAGCAGCTGCTCTTTAAGGTGAGGCCTGGCATCGTTAAGCCAGGGCTTCATCTTGTCTGGCAATTACCATTGGCTGCTGGGATAGTCATTATCATCAGTTTTGAACATCTGATCTCACGTGGGTATGAGAAAGGGAATTGATTGATGGCACCCGTTTCTAATATTTGCCATTCATACTTATAAAAATCAGAAAAACGAGTGAATATGTGTGTGTGTGTGTGTGTGTGTGTGTGTGTGTGTGTGTGTACACATTATCACAATCCAAACAGAGCCCTCTTCATCACTAATGTTGACTAACCACTAGGCCCCAAAGAAGCTATTAGTTGCCCCCTAATTGTAAACAGGGCCTCTGGACTCAGGGCTAGAAGCTGGAACCAGAAGATATCAGTACACATGGGGAATACCTGCTGGGAGTCCAGGCCCCACAGTTCAAAGGACCAGAGCTCAAGCAGGAGCAGAAAATCAAAGCCAGCTGGCTTTTCCTGTCTTCCCCTGTCAGAGGGCGAAGACAGGAAAAGCCAGCAACAAGTGAGGAGGTAAGTGCAGGCTGAGCAATGAAGGGAACGGAGGCAGACAGAGGGAACTTTGAAACTGAAGAAAGCCCAGACATAAATCTCTCCCAGCCTCCTGCTAGGAGGCTCGGCTTCCCAGGGTGAGCCCTGCCCCAGGCTCTGCAGTGTTGCTGTGCCATCCTGGCCCCGCACCTGGCCTGCAAGGTCAGCCAGCCTGTTCCCCCAGCAACAGGAACCTGCCTCCCTCCACCATGCCCAGTTCTCTGGTCCAATCCTTCCCATCCCGCTCAGAGGCCTCTGCTTCCTCCCTGCGGAAGAAGCTGCTGTATTCCTCCTGACCTCATTTCCACAAGGTTTTTAGTCTTCGCCACTGAGTTCACCTAAGCCAGAGGCTCTCAACTCTGGCAACACATCAGTGTACCTGGTGAGCTTTTATAGGACAGTGATGACTTCACCGACAAAGATCCTGATTTTCATGGATTCTGGGTGGAACCTGCTTTGCAGACGTGGCCCCATTCACTTCGATGTGAAGCCAAGAAGACTGAGAATGACTAACCAATTGTTCCTCAGCCAGCAAGATCGCAGCCATAGGAGACACTCCTCTAACCCATGCCTTTTACTAAAACTTCCCAAAGGTCTCCCTCTCACACTTAGAGCAAAATACAGAGTCCTTGCCACCCCCTCTCCCAGCTGTTCTAAGGTCATCAAACTCCCACTGCCTTAGGGCTTTTGCCTTCGCTGTTCCCTCTGCCTGGAATGCCCTTCCACCACAATCCCATGCCTTATTCCCTCGCTTCATTCAGGACTGCTGGGGTGTCACCGGCTCAGAGCGGCCCTTCCTGATGCTCTTGGCTAAAAAAAAAAACTAAAAAAAAAACCCAGTTCTTCTGACTCTCCGTCCCTTACCTTGCTTATTGTGATTCACAACACCCCTCTCTGCCTGATAATACATTACATTTCTATTTAATTATGTTTTTATTGTTTATCCTTTGACAGCATCTGAGCTAAATATGGACAGGGATAGTTTGTTCACTGCAGTATCCCAAAAGCCTGCAACAGCTTCTAGAACATAGTAGAGTTTCACTAGATATCTGTTGAGTGAATGATGAACTGATTTAACAGATGAGGAAACTGAGTCTCAAAAGAAAGGAATGACCTACAGAGGTGGGCGAAGCTGCTAAACAGCCTACAACACACAAGATGGCCCTCCACAGCAGAGCCAGCATGTCGCTGGTGCTGAATGGAGAAGCACTGGCCTGAGAACGGGTGGGAAGGTTAAAGTGAAGAGGGGGAATTAGCGCTGGACCTAGAATGATTTGCACGTAGGGAGATAGGCAGGAACTGGTGGGGGAGGACATTAAATGCCTGGTTCCATCACTTCCAAGTGTATGAACTCTGTAAGTCACACGCTCATTTTGAGCCTACCTCTCCCTACCCCACCTCACCCCCCCACCCCCCACCAGTTGTGTTGACCAAAAACTCCAGACATTGCCCTGGTTGAGAACCACTGAGAGCCAACCCTCGGCCTCCTCAGAACTTCAGCCCCGCTTGGCAGGAGCCCTTCTTCAAGGCCCCGGGTCCATCTCAGGTTCAAGAGCACGTCTTTCACTGTGGACCTTCTCTCCTGCTGGACGTAGGCTCTTCACCCACCACCTTCCTGACTCCGCCCTGTGCACACCTCTTCCTCTACCCCATGCCCTTTTCTTCACACACAGGAGCAAGGGGCGGCCCGGAGAACCCCTTCCTAAAGTATGTAGCAACCTCTGGAGAACAAATAACCTAAATTAGGGCCAAACAGAAATAAGTCTTAGTCCAGAGAGTCCTGATACCACTGGCTGCCATAGAGGTGTAACAATATGAAATGGTTATGCTGGGCTGATTGGTAAATCACTAGCATAGCTCTGACATTATAGGGAAGGTTTTTGAAATAAAGGTTAACCCTCTATTAGTCACCGCAGAACATGCGAAGCTGAGAAAGAAAAGGAGCACGGAGGGCAGCAAACCAAGTGACTTGATTGGCAGTTCAGACAACAGTCCCCGAGGGGCACCTGAGAGGGCTCAGGGCTGCCTGATTTAGCATTGAAAGCAGTAGCTGTATGTTCATTCAAAGGGGAAAACAACCTATGTTTGTTTGCTTTGGTTTTCTTTCTTTTCTGGTTTAAAATTCAGCACATCGCCAAGGTTGGTGGATTTCACTCAGATATTTCTTCCTAATGACCTACAGTTTCATTTTCTAAAATGCTGCCACCCACCCACAGCACAGAAGTCAGTGATTAGTATTCTATAATTTTCAGCAACTAGCTGGAGCTTTCCTGTGCTCTTCATGAAGTAATACTGCTGCTCGTTACAGGTGGAAATACAGAAAGCGATAATTATGCTGGTGAAACACTCCGTTGCAGCTCAAAGCCGATGCAGAAGAATCAGGGGGCTGGATTGAGCAAATACAGCTCAGCAATTTCACGTTAAAATTGCTCCTTGCAGGGTGAGGCGGGAAGAGCCTGCAAAGCAAATTCAATTTGCCTTGAAAATAATTAGTGAGATGCAAAGGCCTGGAGTTGGAAAATTTTCTTTAAAATTAATTATTGCTGCTCGAATGGAGCCAGTCTCTTTCGGCAGCAAGGACAGTCTGCAGCTGGAGATTTCATCTCCTTGAGTGCTGCTGAAAGGATCTGCTGGCTTCTCATCTCAAGTCAGCTGGAGGCTAGCATTACCAGGGAAGCCCGCCCTGTGCAAGGAGCTGAATAGTCAGAGGATCAGATAAGCTTCAAAACACACAGGGAAGAGAAAAATAGAAAGCAGTATCTGAACTGAATGATCAAGTCGGGTTTAGAGGTCCTTAGCCTGGTCTAGTAGCCCAGGTAACTGCCATTCCTTTGTGTGGATGAGGGGAGATGAATGTCTCCTTCCCTCACTATTCCCAGCGCACCCTAGGTCCCTAAAGAATAAAAATCAATGGGAGGGTGGACACATCCCATTTCTAACGTGCAATGCACGCCACCCTTACTTGGGAGCACTCCAGGCGCCAAGGCAGAAGTTGTGAAGTCAATTAAAATCATCAGCAAAGATTGGCAAGGAGGCTTGAGCAACAAAGGAGCTGGATGGCTAACCCAGCCCACAGGACTGGGCCTCACATCCCACAGGGGCGGGTGGGAGATAAGGCAGATCATTTCATTGCACGGAGGTAGCCTTTGTCCTTTAGAGCTGTTTCCAACATTCACACTAAAGATGGGAGTGATAAGAACAGGTTCTGCCAAGTGTGCTGTCAGCCCTGAATCACACAGCCTCCCCTGAGATTGTTAATACCAGTACATTACATTTCTATTTAAATTATGTTGTTATTGTTTATCCTTCAGCAGCTTATAAGCTAAATATGGACAGGGATATTTTGTTCACTGTGGTATCCCAAAAGCCTGCAACAGCTTCTAGAACATAGTAGAGTCTCACTAGATATTTGTTGTGTGAATGATAAACTGGTGGGGTGTTTTCTGCACGAAAACACCACTGAAGCCCTAGCTGGTCTGGCTCAGTAGATAGAGCGTGGGCCTGTGGTTGGATTCCAGTCAAGGGCTCAGGGCCTGGGTTGCAGGTTCGATCCCCAGTGGGGGGCATGCAGAAGGCAGCCAATCAATGATTCTCTCTAATCATTGATGTTTCTATCTCTCCCTCCCTCTCCCTTCCTCTCTGAAAGCAATAAAAATATATTAAAAAAACAAAAACAAAAAACACCACTGAAGGAACAGGTGGTCTTTCTGCTTCTGGGTGAATAGCCAAAACTAGTCAACACGTGGAGAGCCTTGTTACTGCTTTTGTGGCTGCAGCTGTGGCTGGAGGTGACTCACTCAGGCTGCAGGCAAAGCTACAACTCAGAGGCTAAGGGGGGAGGGAGGGACAGCAGAGAAAATGGATCATCAGCAGATTGCCTTTTTATAATGAGCTGAAGCTCATATCCATACATTCAGCCCAAGGTGGCACCGGCCCACAGTATGCACATTGGGAAAAGGCACCCTTCCTCTGGGGCGCACAGCACGGTGAGCAGATTGCAGGCTGAAGCTCAGGGCTGCGCCCACTAAACCAACATGCACACACCTCATGGCCATCTACATCAGTAGTGTTCCAGTAGGAAAGCGATGGCACATTCAAATTAGGCTGATTACAGGGGAGTTCAATGAAGGGACATTTACTAAGGGGTGGGCAGGGTGAAGGGAAGGGATCACAGGGATAGCACAGAACTCCTAGGCTGAAGGAATGAGGGTCAAGGTGCTCTTGGAACCTAGAAAGGAAGGATGGGGTAGAGAGGTTCATCTGACAGGTGCTATGACCTCTGGAACGCAGCCACCTGTAGGCAACCTCACAGGGAGGAAGTCAAAGGAGTAGATACCCCAACATCACTCTCCTCCATCCTCCAAACTGCTTCTGAGACTCCTCATTGGATGAACTCCCCTGAAAAGCCAGAGATGCCCATGGATGTGGCCTCATTGGGGCAGCATCCAGAGCAGAGAAGCAGGTAGAGGGTGGAGAGTGGTTTTGGGGTACACACAGGAGGTGACCACCATCCAAAGCAGGGCTGCCCCAGTCATTTTTTTAAATCTTTCAAACGTGTATTTGGAGCCATCTTCTAGGGGCTGCATTAGCTTCTAGGGATCCGTAATGGATCCCTAACACCAAGAAGCTTCCTTTTAGTCAGGAGATGGGTGTTGGTTGGTTGGCTTGCTTATGAATCCAAAATCTTCTCTTCCAAAGAATAGATCTAACAGCCTTGGGAAGTGGGAATTCTTTTCTCTTGATCTCCAGCCACGTGACTTAAGCTTCCACTTTGACTAGAGGAGACTGCTGTTATCTGGAAGGCTTCTGACAGCTTGTGTTTTATGAGTTTGTCTGCTTTATAAAATATTAACCAGAAAAATATTACAGTTTGCAAATGCAGCAACAGACCTAGAGGGACAATGGGGTGATACACTTTTTTAATGTTGTTTTTTTTTTAAACGTGAAAAGCATATCTGAGAAATAAAGGGGAGAAAAATCAAGGTGAGTATTTTTTTTTTCCTTTCGATGCAGGCAGGGTGGTGTATGTTTGTTTTCTATGGACAGCACTGATTCACCAACAGTTTAAGGATTACTAATGAGTGTTTTCACTTCACATTTACAAATGGAATATATTAAGAAATTACTCAGCCTCTCTGTGTGTCTTTTAATTGAAACCAACCTCTCTGTATAGATGCGAATTTATTTTTTATCACATTCAGGGGCTGGTTGACCTTTCAGCTTCACAGGGCCTGAAATGTGATCAACATTTTTGTCTCTTCTCACATGAACAACCCATAAATCTGTTTAAATAGAGTAACCAAATTGTCTGACTTTTCTCAGAATTCAGAACTCCTTGCCTCAGAATTTTCTCTCCCCTCCCTCTTTTTTCTCAGCAGGAGATGACACATTTATTAGCCCAGCTTCTACTCTCTCTATAAAATATGGAGTGAGCCACAGACTGGAAGGAATTATTAGCCCAAATGTGACAGGAAAAAAGTTAATATCTCATATTCAAACACCAGGAAAAATCAATAAAAATATGACACTGATAAATAAGTGAACAAAGGACAATGAATTCAGAACAAATGTGGGGGGAATATTCAACCTCATTTACTCATCACTCATTCATTTGTTAAATAAATACTTATTGAGCACCCACTGTGTGCCAAGCATTACACAAGATCCTAGGAACCTATAGATGAATAAAATACAGATCTCATCCTCAAGGGGTTCCTGTTTTGTCAAGAGATTTTTACAAGCAAGATCCATGGGACAGGCTGCTGTGCCCAGAGAACTATAAGCAGTTAAGAATTCTAACATGCTGAGGGTAGGAAGAGTGAAGATGTCCGGAGGACTCAGCAGCCATAAAGTAAAAGAGAAAAACAAGTGCCATTTTTAATGAGGAAATTAGCAAATATTTTAATGACAATACTTAATGCTATAAAGCAATAGTAAATTGGACTGACCCTGGGACTATGCAAATAGTAAGGAACCATGGCTATCTGATTCTATTTCTGGATTTCCACATTAAAGGGATAAACTAACAGAAAAGCCATATGCCATAATATGTTTAAATATCATATGACATTGTTATGTATAGTAGCAAAAAATGGAATTATCCTAAATGCCCACCACAGAAACTTTCAGGGTATTGTAGTATATCGATTCACTTGAATATTCTGCATCAATTGGTAATTCTTGTAATATATTAACTGAAAAAGCTAAAAATTATGTATGTATTAAATAACAATTATTTTGATCTATGCACAGAAGAAAACCTCTGTGAAGCAATTTGTTAAAGTGCTCACAGTGATCTCATGCATGGTATTTTTAATTTTTCTTCCCAATTTTAAATAGAATAAAAAGCCAAACTTGTATAAGGTGAATAGTTAACAAAGAAAACAAAATCTTACCCATGTCAAGCAGTTCTCCACTAGCTTGAGTTCCAACAGCAGGAAAAGCAGTGTTGTCCATCCTGAGGCCTGGGCAGTAAGCATCTCTGATCACTGTGTGATTTTGGGAAAGCTCCTTACTTCTCTAGTTTCATTTCCAGAAAGTAAGAGAAATGCATTGAATTTATCTCTGACGCTCTTGCCACCCCCTGCCCACCCCTCAAAAAAAATCCATGAATCTTGACATTCCAGAAGGAAGAGTATATGCCTCAATTCGCTGAAATCACAGGCAGGCAATGACACTTTCTCACGTAAATCACGTGCAAAATGTCAGGCACAGAATCAGAAAATAACGTGTGTTCGTCTCATCATACATTTCTCAGAGAAGATTAAACAGTGTCTTTTCCCACTGAATTCATTACATCCTTTCATTCGTGTTTTTAAAACCAGTCTTTGTGGAAGAGCACGCTTTATAGTTTATTTAACACATCAGTCTATAGTTAGTCGGCCACGTGGAGAGGATGCCTTTTATGTAGGATTTGGGTTTCCTTAAGCCAGTACAAAACCCATCTCTCTAGTTTTATGGTCAGGTATAATATAGCGTGCTCAGAGACTCCACAGACTCTGGGTCTCAGTCTGAGGTGATCCTGGATAACAGAATCTCCCTCAACAGGCTGGGGGAAAGTGCAGCATTAGGAGGGTATTAGTATATCCTTGATTCGGGCCTGGAAATACTATCGACTTCTTTTCTCTTTTTTTAAAAGTATATTTTATTGATTTTTTTACAGAGAGGAAAGGAGAAGGATAGAGAGTTAGAAATATCGATGAGAGGGAAACATAGATCAGCTGCCTCCTGCAACACCCCCTACTGGGGATGTGCCCGAAACCAAGGTACATGCCCTTGACTGGAATCGAAACTGGGACCCTTCAGTCCGCAGGCCGACTCTCTATCCACTGAGCCAAACTGGTCAAGGCTCGATTTCTTTTCTTAATTAGAGAGCCAACAGTTTAAGGAAACAATGCATTGGTCTTTTCTTAGGGGCCACAGTAAATAAGCCTTCTCTCGGATTGAGTGAAGACTGATGGGCTTCCCTTGATCAAAGAAGTTGATCAGTGATTGGTGAAATAAAATCTGACACACCTTTCATTTCATCGGTGGCTGTGGGTGAGTCAATTCCCTCATTTGTAAAATAAAAGGCTTGGACTTTATACTTCCTAAGGTCCCTCCTCACTTCCTGGTCTTGCTATAGAGCATCATCTATAGCTGTTAAGTACTGACTCTCGAGGTCCTGGAAGATGCAGGGGTGAGAGCTTGTGAGATTCTGGGTCTCATGGAAGGCCCACAATAATTACTTACACCCATTAAAACAGAGAAACAAGTGGTAAAATTCTTTGGCAACTGTACAGAGCTTCCAACATATAACTGCTTAAGGTGACAGCCCAAAGCACCACTGAGCTTGAACATCCTCCCCCCCATTTGCCTTCTCGTCTTCTTATAGGAGGGTTCCTGGAGTTCAGGGGATACCAGAGTTAAGAGAGTCAGGCAAAAAAGAAAATGAAAGATCTAAAGAAAAAAATGCCCTTGGAAATTTCCTCGACTCTCGATGGATCCATTAATGATGAATAGATGATTAATCCTTAGAGATCCTGAGGTTCCACCAAGTGGGGATTTACTTCTGGCCATGACTGGGCACCCCTAGGAAGGTTACAGGTTCAGACCAGGACCCTTTTCCTTCCCCAATTACACACTCTCCTTCCGAGTCTCTTCCAGTCTTTGAGCTTTAAATACCATCGGGCTGCTGACAACTCCCAGATGGATCTCAGACTCATGAGTCTAACTGCCTAGCAGACATCACCACTTGGATGCCTCATCAGGCCTCTCCAACTTAAATACCAAAGAGAACACTTGATGTCCTGGCTTCCACTTGTAAATTTGGTGTCCCCACAAATCCCAGAGTCATTACTGACACCTTTCTTTTCCCTCATTCTTCGTAGCCATCTTAGCTGTCAGCTCTCTCTGATTGTGATCCATCCTGTCCCTTCGTTTTCATCTCCACTGCCACCATTGTCACCACTCATTGGGGAGAGACTAAAAACCTCCTAGTTACCCTCTTCACTTCCACTCTTGCCCCCCATCCAATCTATTTTACACACAGCAGCCACATTTTTCTTGAATTACATCACTTACCTGCTTAAAACTTTTATCTGGCTTCCCATTGTACTTAGAATGAACTCTTCACTTCCACTATGGGGTCCTGGGCCATGCATGACGGGGCCCCTGCCCTCCTTTCACCTAACCGAGGGCCACAGTTCCTTCAGCCCCGTGTCCTGCAGTCCCACTGGCCATAGTCAACATGCCATGTTTGATCGTGCCTTTGAGCCTTTGCCCCTACTGTTCCCTCCTTCCCTACACTTTGTGTGGCTGACTCTCTTTTCCTTCAAGTTTCAATGTCAATGTGACTTAGAGAGACCTTCTCTGATCAACCAACTAAAGGATGCCCCACTTTCATTTCTATTGGTGATAGTGCCCTATTTATTTCTTCCTTAACACTTAATAAAACTTGTAATTATCTTATTACTAGAGTCCCAGTGCACGATTTGTGCACCGGGTGTGGTCCCTTGGCCTGGCCTGCGGGGATCTGGCCAAAACCGGCTCTCCTACATCCCTTGGGGTCCCAGATTGTGAGAGGGCACAGGCCAGGCTGAGGGACCCCACCATGCACAATAGGGGCCAGGGAAGGACTGCAGAAGGGCTCCAGGGTATGTCTAGCCCATCTCACCCAGTCCTGATTGGCCAGACCCCAGCAGTAAGCTAACCTATTGGTCAGAGCATCTGCCCCCTGGTGGCCAGTGCACATCATAGCGACTGGTTGAATGGTGGAACATTCAGACACTTAGCATATCAGGCTTTTATTATATAAGACTAGAGGCCCGGTGCACAAAATTCATGCACAGGCAGGGGGTTCCCTCAGCCCAGCCTGCATCCTGTTCAATCCAGGACCCCTCGGGGATGTCCGACTGCCTGTTTAGGCCTGATCCTGGCCCGGCAGTCAGATATCCTCTCACAATCTGGGACCACTGGCTCCTAACTGCTCACCTGCCTGCCTGCCTGATTGCCCCTAACTGCCCCCCCCCCTTGCTGGCCTGATCACCCCCAACTCCCCCCCCTGCCAGCTTGGTCGCCCCCAACTGCCCTTCCCCCCCTCCCCCCGCTGGCCTGGTCACCCCACGCAGCCTGCTGCTCGGTCGTTTGGTCGCCCCTCACTAACCCCCCTGCCAGCCTAGTTGCCCCACTCATCCTGTTTGGTCATCCATTCGGTTGTGATAGATAGATAGTCAGGGAAATCAATCTGATTAATCTAATCTGGGTGAGACATAATATTTTGCTCCCTCCACCTCTGTGCAAATAGAGGTCCAGCTGCAGAAAAAGGAAAAGGGAATTTGCAGCCTCATTTCCTGAAGCCAACCCTTAAAGGAATAGAAAGGACTAGTTCTTTTCCAGGAGGGTATCTGAGCAGTTTCCTTATCTACAGCATCTCCCATAGGAAGTTTTGATTTCATAGCATATAGAGAATACTAATTATAATGTATGTGAGCTGCTCTACATTTTATAGTCAATTACCTTGCAGCTCAATAACATTTATGTATATCATTAATATGTACCAGATTGATGTTCTTGTAAGTTTTATTTCGTTTTAGCTCAGGTAATAATTGCCCCTTTTTAAAATTATAGGAAACAATACATCAACTGATAGACTATTATGCTACCACATAAAATTATTATTATGCAAATGTAGTAACAAACAATGTTTATAATTCAGTTGAAGAGGCAAAAGCAAAATACATAATTGTTCTGAGTTGTAATTAAAACTATCAAAGTATGTATACAAATGAACAAGTGCTAATAGGAAACAGGAAAATACACCTTGTTTTTCTAGTGTGGTGGATTTATGTCTGATTCTTTAAAAATTTATTATTATTTCTTGGTACAATATTAATTGCACAGTAAAGTCAGAGGGAATATAGGCTGTAAACATGATTGCTGGTGTGAACCTTCAGTTACTGTACTAGAAACACATGGGTTAGTCAGAGAAACTCTCACTGTTACTATCCCTGCTCCTTTGGACTGCCTGAAAACTGTGCCATTCTCTTTAATGGCCTGTGCCTTTAGTGCCTGATTAAATCCTTCATTCAAATATCCCAATCAGGAAACGGCAGCAAGAATGAACTTTAAAAGTTATGTGTCCTATTAGTGCACCATGTGGGTGTCTTGTGAAGTGTGCATTAGGGTAGAGGAAGTGGGGAGGACAATGCATTTAAAATAAATGCAACTGCCCTAGCTGGTTTGGCTCAGTGGTTAGAATATCGCCCGAAGACTGAAGGGTTTCAGGTTGGATTCTGGTCAAGGGCACATACCTCTCGGTTTCATCTCAATCTACTAACCCCACCACCACCACCGTTGGGTGCCTGCAGGAGGCAACCTATCGACGTGTCTCTCTCACTGATGTTTCCCCCTCTCTGTCTCTTCCCCTCCCTTCCACTCTCTCTAAAAATCAATGGGAAAAATATCCTTGGGTAAGGATTAACAAAGCAAATATATTAAAATAAATGCAACCAAATAAGTTACAAAGAATAAAATGGATTAGAATGTCATATATGGAGTAATCCCCAAGCTAAATTGTTAAGTTAATTCTCTTTAAAAATATGTGCATTATGCTACTGTTTGCTAGAAACAAAATAAAACAGAAAAGGAAAATCAGACAGAAGGATGCATACTTATATATATTTACAGAGAGATTTTCTATAAATATGTTATATATAATATAAATGTGTATGTTGTACACATACACACACACATGTTTTGAAGCAAAGATGTATCTGGAAAGATAGACAGCACACTGGTAACACTGGCTGCCTCTAGGGAAGAGGACTGAAGGATTGAGGTGTGAGTGAGGTTTACTTTCACCATACAGTCTTTCATACTGTTAAAAATCTTTACCACGGGCATTTATCTTTTAGTCTAATACGTCTTTACATGAAGCTAGAGAGCTGTTTGCCAACAAATCAAAATAACTCCATATGAAGTAAATTATGTTAAATACATTTTATTATTATATTTCTAAATACATAAAAGCTAAAAATAAAATAAATGCAACTGGTGTTATTAAGTGCTGTCTCAATTGTGTGCTAAGCATTTTGTCAAGCACAATGGGGCAGAGATATGTCAGAGAAGTATTAGCTGTCAATATCTGTATTTGTTTCTTAATGCTGCCATAACAAAATGCCAGGGACTGGGTGGCTTAAAGACCAGAAATTTGTTTTCTCACAGTTTTGGAATCTGGAAGACCAAGGTGTTGGCAGGTTTGGTTTCTTCCGAGGCCTCTCTCTCTTTGGTTTGCAGATGGCCTGTCCTCACATGGCCTTTTCTTCGTATGTTCATCCCGGGCATTTCTTTGTGTGTCCTAGTCTTCTCTTCTTATAAGGACACAGTCAGATTAGATTAGATACCCTAACAGCCTCATTTTAACTTTATTACCTCTTTTAAAGCCCCCTCTCTAAATACAGTCCTATTTTGAAGGCTTCAACATATGAATTTTGGGGGACACAATACTATCCGTGAAGTTTTCAATTTAGTCAGTGAACTAAGCCATATAAGGTTGAAAAAAGGGGAAAGAAACAATGTTAGAGGCAACAAACTATTAAATGTCAAAGTGGATAATAATATAGAAGCTAATGAGATAAGATTGTCTAAGGACTCCCAGGCACAATTTTTAAAATTGTGCCTCAGTGATTGAGTGTTGACCTATGAACCAGGAGGTCTCGATTCAATTCCTGGTCAAGGCACATGTCGGGATTGTGGGCTTGATTGCCAGTGTGGAGCTTGTGGGAGGCAGCCGATTAATGATTCTTCTTCATCATTGATGTTTCTATCTCTCTTTCCCTCTCCCTTCCTCTCTGAAATCTTATATATATATATATATATATATATATATATATATATATATATATATATATATATATAAAAGAAGATCAGAAACACACGAGGAGGAAAACGACAGTCAGTCCTCGCCAGAGTCGCTGTGCACAGAGCAAGGGCTTGTCTGCATTGAGTCTGGGAAAGCAATCAGCTCACTAAATTATTCTATGGTAGGCACGGAACTAAAGCAACTCACTAATAAAATCAATTTATTGGAAAAATCTTATCCTTAATGGTATTCGAAATTGTCTAGGCAAGAAGAAATTAGATTGTTGGAATGTTTTATTTATTACCAGTTATTTTATGACAAAAACAGGAGAGTGGAACCCGTACACATAAAAACACAAGAATTCCTCCATCCGGGAGGAGGAATTATACACCACCTCCAGTCATGCAGGCAGCAAAGGCTGCTGGGAGCACTCGAGGTGCTCAGGCCATTTCAGGGCTTTTGGTCAGAGAAGGGAAGCACCATGTCAACAATGAGCACTCAGTCCAGCCAAGTGGAACTTCCTGTTGGTTACATGCTTTGCCCATTATTTTAATACCCTGCCCATCTTCCCTCCGTGCTTTCTCTCGCCCATTCCTCCTCCTCTTCTTTATTTGCTCATGTTTGTCCCATCCTGTGCATTTTTTTTTTTTTATCAGTAAAAGGGCACATGATCCAGAACCACACCAAAGCAGCTTGGTCCCTGACCTCTCAGATCCACACGCTATGATGGTGAAACCGTTATCCGACCTGCTATATACAGGGGCTCCGAATAATATTCTGCTCCATCTACTCTGCAGAAATTGTGAAGGTTTGACTAGGCAAGGCGTGACAAGCCTTGTAGGAGCAGTGAAGCTCTCTTCGCATGTGGGCTATTACTGCCACGGGGAACTAAACACAGTGGAGATCTAAAACAAAAGCCGGGTCCACTGGAATGGGTCAAATGGCCACGTGTCCAATGGCCATCAGGTATCTTGACACCACTAGGGCTAAGAAGGTGCTTTTGTTCCTCCTCTGGTGAAGTGAGAGGTCATGTCTTGAGGGACTGCTTCACTAGTAAACATAGGAGCAAAGCTACAGAACAAAGGGATTTTCTGTATCTTCTTGCTTTTTGTAAACTATTTATAAATCAGTGTTGACCCTAACGTTTTCTACAGAATGCCTGTTTTGTAGGCATCTCAAAAGGATTCATTGTGAAACAGAACAAAATGGTATTTGGGGCACTCCGAATGCCAGGAAAACAAAGAGACCCAAGAAACTCAAGTGCCAATCAGCTCCTGACTGTGATCAATCACTTGGGGCAGATTGCATCATGGCTCACAGATAGTTTAAGAGCAAAACGAGTGATGGGGCTGGTGCCCTGCAGGCTGACCACACATGGAAATCGTGCTCAGAGTATTAACAGTGGACTCGGCCTGCACTGCTGTCTGCTCCGTGCTCTCTGCTCCCTCATTGCCTGGTCCCTGTGACAGATGCCAGGGGAGGTGACTCTTTCAGACAATTCTCCAGGCCATTGTCCCCCGCTGGATTTTCCCTGCAACACGGAACCCTAGGCAGGGAGTCCAACAAAGGAAGGGTGTATCAAGTGATTTTCTCAGTTTAAATCCCTGGAGGAAAAATGCTATAGGTGTGTGTGTGGGGGGGGGGGGGGGGGTGTTGGAGGACTGATCCTGAGGAGAGACAGTGGACCCATACGCTGGCTTGTCAAGGTCTACTCACATCACTTCCAGTTATATTTTACTGACCAAACTAGTTCTATGGCCAAGTCTGTCACCCACAAAGCAGGGATGTTTAACCCATCCACAAGGAGTGACAGCAAATATACTGAACAATAGAGAATTTACCACAGCCTCTTACTAACTGTGTGTCCTTTTGCAAATTAGTGTGAGGAGAGAATAATGATGTGAACCTAGGTTTGATGATAGGAAGATTAAATAAAATATAGATTTAAAAATGAGTATAATAGAAAACACAAAAACTAGATAAATTAGTTCCCTCCCACATTTCACAAAGAAATTCATATCCCTTCAGAATTAGCTATTCTAATACTCTAATATGCAGATGTGCCCATGTTAATTACTTCTCCTGGGAAATACTTACATTTTAATAATGGCTTTGTACATTATTTTAACCTAAAGTCTTAACTCGAATGATGGGGATTTCAGACCCCACAAGGTGTTGATCTGCTTGACCAATTGCCTCCCTGCATCCATAGCCCTCTGAGCTTTCCCGTTTGGATCACTTAGCCTTTACCTGTGGTTTCAGGCCTGGGATGGGCTCTGGGACCATGCGTCTCTCACCAGAGGGGGTAACATAACCCCAGAACAGACAATCAGTGACTCAGTGCCAACACAGCTTGCAAATAGTTCCATGCAGCCTTTTTCTGGGGTTCCTGTGGGTTCTAATGCCTGAGCCCCCATCGGTTTTCCTACCCTGCACATTTCTTCTAAAGCCTGACTTACCACCACACTGGTCCGCACCTTCTGGAAACTAGAGTCTTCCTGCCGACTCCCAGCCTGGGATTTCTAATCTTTCATGAATTCTTCTAAGAATTTAAACAATGCCTCAGTTCTCCCACCTTCCAGAGCATTCACCTTTGGCCTCCCACAGGCCCTCCTTGCTACCCACTATTTACCTGTTTGGATTGCTCCCTGTTGCTAGCCGATCATACCTCTCATACACTAGCATGCCAGTGACATGGAATAGAGGTAACACAAACAAAATCAAGTACTCCATGTCTGTGGTTACCAATCTGGGGCTTCTGGCTCCCTCAAGGCTTTGTGGGGACGATTATGACTGGTCCATGAACACACTTTCATATTTTCAAAAATTCCTGTCACAAGATGTTGCGTGGAACAGTTCCTATTTCCCTAGAATCAGTGAATAGGTATCTTTACTTTCTGATAGAGCCATCAACACTTGGCCCCCCAGCAAACTGAGAGCCAACAAAACATCCCTTCCTACTCCCAACCGTCACTCCACCTTCAGTTTATATAAGACTGGCAGTTGGGGAGGAGAGTGACTTGTTCCATATGAAGGAGTTCAATTTCATGGTGAGAGGCTTCTTTCTCCCATTACTTGGGGAAAAGATCAGTGCTTCTTTGTCACATATCATAGTTAATGTAACATTAGCTGCCATAACCAATGACCCAAACTCTACAATAGCTCAAACACAGTAGTTTATTTCTCCCATAACAGTTCGAAGCAGATGTTCCTGTTCAACAGAGAGCTTTCATCTATAAGTCGTTCAGGGATTCTGGCTTCTCCCATCCTGCGATTGTGCCCATTTCCTGGGTTCCATCATCGAAAACCAGCTATTGGAAGTGAAATAGTGCCCAGATCAGGCGCTATTATAGAGACTTCTGCTCACTTCCCAGTGGTGAGAACCAGTCATGAGGGCTGACCTAGACACAAAGGGGACTGGGAATTGTAGAACTTGGTTGGGAAGCTCTTTCCCAAAGACATCTTTCCATTGTGGAAGGGGAACTCAAATTTTAGAGGACATCTACCCACAACTACCACATTAGCTAGTGCATATCATGGAGAGATAGCTCCAAAGGAATCCTTTGTAGAGACTGGGGTTGCTCACAAGAAGTAGCACCTATCATCTCACCCCCTAGATGGATGCTTGCTGAGCTACAGAATCCAACTGCTGCTTTGATATTGCCTTTCAGACAGGGTCAGAGTGTGAGGACAGAATTCTTAGGGCATCTCGACATACATCCACAGTTAGGGAGAGGAGATGCTTCTAAATCTAGAGACTGGTGCTTGCTCCTTGCCTGGATATTTCTAAAGGAGGGTTATAGAATGAGAAGGAACTATGATGTGTTATACCATGTCAAAAAGTGATAGTTGAAACACCCTCAGTCCAATGCCCCAGAACTCTCAGAGGGTATGAACTATAACTCAATGGTTCTGATGGCAAAGAAGCACAGAAACTGTAGCAGGAGTGAGAAGTTACAGGGTTGCCAGGACTTCCACCAGGCCAGGTGAAGTGATACCCCATCCGGAGAGGAGGGTGCAGACATGGACCACTGGTCACATGAAAAGGAGACCCAATTCTCTCTCTCTAAACAATCCTCTGTACCAAGTGAGCAAATCAAACAAAATTTGACACCACCCTCAAAGAAATCTTTAATAGTTTCTGTGCAAAACCACCCCACCAGCAGGGCCCGCCAGCATCAAGCAGAACCAGATCAAAAGATAGGTTGGCCAGGGACATCTCCCTGCCACACACCTGTGGCCGGTGGTGGAAGATGATCCCTGCCTGCACCATCTCTCCTTCTAGCCCCCTACTTCTCCAGAGGATGGAGACCTAGAAGAGGAGAGGGCAGGCTGTGTGCATCTTTCCCCCCTCTGATTCCAACATCCAGAGGTCACTGCTCAGGCCTGTGCTGTGGGGAGGGGACAGGGTGAGCTTTAATAGACTTTAAAATTGAACTGGGCTCTTAATTAGCAAAAGTGACAAGAAGTTATGGAATCAACTGAAGATGCTATTAAGAAACAAGAAATGGAGAACTTATCAGAGCATAGTTTAAAGTGTTAATTGGAAAAAATAAAACTGTTACACTCTACTGAGCTGAATCTCCTCAATAAATTGTTAAACCTGTTTCTGAATCATTATCTTTGTATTTGCCTGACTAAAATCATCATCTTTGTATTTGCCTGAAATAAAGGACTAACTTTCTAAGTTTAGGCATGGAGTTCAAAGCAGGTTCTTTTTCTTTTAAATAGTGAGTGTTAATTCAGGGAACATAGCCCTGTAAGCACAGGTAAAACCTAACCAAGCTTTAACTTTAATTCTGCCTTTGCATATTCCTTGTCCCAAAGGGGTCCCTACAGGGAGTGGTCTCCCAACCAAAGAAGAGTAAAGTTTCTTCTCATTCCAAGCAAGATTTCACACTGACAGATGGTAAAGAGGGGATGAAATGGTTTCGACTCCCTGTGGTTTCCTAAGAAAACTAGGTCTGCTTCCTCCAGTCAGGGGAAAGGACAGCATAAGAGATACATGGTGGAAGCTGGACTGGGTGGAAGCTGGACTGATATGTCCCAGTACCCAAGATTATCCTGGCGAGACTGGGTATAGCCCTGAAACTTAACAAGAGTGGCAAGGCCATTTCTTCACTAATTAAGCAGATAGTTCATTCTGCAGATATGTACTGAGTATGTCAGGTCCTCTACTTCTCTGTTGGGATACCTCAGGGAACAAACAGAAAAATCCTTACCCTTGTAGGGCCCAGATTTCAGTGGAGGAGAGAGAGAGATAATAAACAAGATGTTTTTTGAATCAAGGCTCTGTCATTATCTAAGGGAAGAACATTCCAGACAAAAGCTGTGAGGCAGATGCTTGCCTGTGTTTTGTTTACTTTGTTTTGTTTTTGTGCTTTTAAAGAACAATAAACAGATCAGCATGACTAGAGTAGACCTTGAGGGGAGGGGAATTTAGTAGTAGGTGTGGTCAGAGAGGTAAAGATGAGGCCCATCATAAAGACTCTGGCTTATACTCTGAGTGATCCTTAGAAAGAGATCATTCTGGCTGTCTGAAGAAAATTCTCATTGTGAGCAACTTGCATTTTATCTATTATGTTAGACTGGGAGCCAGTGTAGAACACATGCCTCAGTTTTATCCCTCACCAAGGGCATGGATACTGGATCCTTTATCCTCCCAGTTCCATCAGTCACTGGTTGAGGGCTGCTTCAGGAATGAAACAAGTGTTAATTCTCTGGTACTTGCAGCCTGACCTGCACTCAGACAGAGGAGCCTCCAGTGAAGAGAGAAAACTCTCAGGCCAAGAATCACAGATACCAGTATTGGTAGCCTGCTAAGCATGGGCAGAAATGGTTCATTCACAGTGAATATGAGCAGGGCACAAATAGCACCTACTACTGGAGCTAACTGCATTGCTTTCTGAAGCAGCCAGAGAGGAACTGAAGATTCTAGCCAACAGCCACATCAGGTGGCCTTTTTGGAAGCACATCTTAGTAAAGCCCTCGGATGACTACAGCCCTGCCAACATCTTTGACTGCAATCTTGTGAGCTCCTGCATCCAAAACACCCCACTCAGCTGCTCTTGGGTTCCTGACATTCAGAAATGATGTGAGGTAATAGATGTTTATTGCTTTAAATCACTAAGTTTGGGATAATTCATGGTGCAGAAATAACTAAGACAGTTGTTAACTTTGGGGAAGAAAGGGAGTAATAAAGAAAAGGAAACAAAAGGGAGACCTTCATAATGATTTATTTCTTGTCTTGCAAGGTGAACATAGGAGTGTTCTCTTTGTGATAGCTACTAACCTATACTGTTGTAATCTGTGCAAAAATTTAAGTCTGTTATATTTCAATTATAACACAATCTGAAAGTTTTGCTAAATCCAACCATGCCATGCAAATATTTTTAGTCATTAAAAAAACACTGCAGTCAATTAATAGATAGGTGACTATCCAGGAGAAGATGTTTATAATGTCCATGACTGACAACAGATTAATATCTGAATTACACATTGAATTCTGAATTACAAAGAAAGATAAGAAATAGAAACATGGTCAAATAAGAATAGCAATTCACCAGAGAGAAGGAAGTGGGAGAAACTAAAGGCTAAAGGGAGCCAAATATATGTTGTGATGGAAAATGTAACTTTGGGTAGTGAGGACACAGATCCTGTATCATACAAATGTACACTTGAAACCCATATGGGTTAGTAACTACATAAAGAAATGATCAGTCTTGGCTGGGTAGTTAAGTTGGTTAGAGTGTCATCCTGATACACCAAGGTTGTGGGTTCAATCCCAGTTCAGGGCATATATAAGAATCAACCAATTAATGCATAAATAAGTGGAACAACAAGTCTCTCTCTCTTTCTCTCTCTCTCTCTCATCAATTTAAAAAAATATTTAAAAAAAGAAATGATCAGTCTCAGCAGTAATCAGAGAAATTCAAACAAAACAATAGAAAGATAATACTTTTACACACATCAGACTGGCAAAAATTAAAAAAGCAGGTAATATCAAGTGCTGAGGAGGGTGTGTTAAAAACAGAGACACTCTTACACTGCTGGTGAAAATGCAAACTTGAACAGCCATTTTGTAAAGTAATCGAGTCTACAGAGCTTGTACTTGACAACTTTGTAATTCTACTTCTGGGTATATACCCACAGAGACTCTCATATAGGTGCGCAAGAAAACATGAAAATAAATATTAATTGGAGTGTGCTTTAAACAATAAGGGATAAAAATCAACCACCAGAGGATTCTATAAGTAAAAAGCAGCAGATACATAAGAAAGACAACTAGGCAGGAATCTGATAGAATGAAATAGAGGTGCATATTACAATGAAAATACAGCTCAAAACATAATTCTGGACTTTAAACTAAGAAACAAAATGAGACATCTGACAAAAAGCAGTTTCTGTACATTTAAAATACACACAAAACACTATGTATTTTTATTTATATGCATGCATAAATAGATATATGAATAGCGAAATAGACATTCATGAAATTAGTCATAATGGGTTCTTCGAGTGAAAAGGGAGTTAGGGTAAGAGGAGAGAAAATATCGAAATAAAATACAAAATAGGGAGGGTTTTCTATGAATTAATGATGATAGCGATAATGATGATAGCGATGTATGAACTTGGGAAATAGTGAGGCATGAACTTAGGAGTAGGTATGATGGACTCAGGTCTGTATTTCAGAGGAGAAAAAGAAATGTAAGAATAGTGGATGGCCCATTTTGAGACTATCCTGGATAGGAAATTTAGCTTCAAAGCCATCGAGGGCTCATTCCTGATCTCCCCTGCCTCTGCCACATACCTACAGGCAGCTCCTTTCCCAGAATGAATAAAAGGAATAAAGGTGCATAGTAGTGTCAACAATAAATAAATAAAATAAGAAAGGAAGATGCTCTGCATCTAATGTGATGAGACTGTACTGGCTGCTATCAAAAGAATATATCTGCCGAAACCGGTTTGGCTCAGTGGATAGAGCGTCGGCCTGCGGACTGAAGGGTCCCAGGTTTGATTCCGGTCAAGGGCATGTACCTTGGTTGCGGGCACATCCCCAGTGGCCCGTGCAAGAGGCAGCTGATCGATGTTTCTCTCTCATCGATGTTTCTAACTCTCTATCCCTCTCCCTTCCTCTCTGTAAAAAATCAATAAAATAAAAATAAAAAGAATATATCTTCCGCTTCTCTGCCCCCACCCACCCACCCAAGAAAAAGCAAAAACCTTACTGAAAATAGTAATATTTAAGTTTAGTAACTCTTGTTTACGGGGTACCTACCCTTGTCAGTAACTGTGCTGGCACTTGATATGTATTTTGCCTGTAAAGCTTCACTACAATTCTGCAAGTTAAGTTTATTAACCCATTTTATATATATTAGCAAACAAATGCATAAAGAGTTAGTTTCACCCTGGCTGGTCTGGCTCAGTGGATAGAGCATCGGCCTGTGGACCCAAGGGTCCTAGGTTCGATTCCGGTCAAGGGCACATGCCTGGGTTGCGGGCTCAGTCCAACGTGTGGGAGGCAGCCAATCAATGATTCCCTCTCATCATTGATGTTTCTGTCTCTCTCTTCCTATCCCTTCCTCTCTGAAATAAATAAAAATATATATTTTTAAAAAAGAGTTAGTTTCCTCAAAGTCATATGGTTGGGAAATAAATAAACTGACCTTCCTGGTCTGTCTGGCTTTCTACTACTCCAGGCTGCCTCCACACTGGTCTTAAGAACATAGATACAAGCCCTTTGAGACAGAAAAATCTAGAAATTATATGACTAAGGGATGGAAAGCAGCTCCGTCTTTAATAATTTCTATAAAAAGTATAGCCTCAGAATTGGTGCATTTATAAAGACAGTCTCAGCCACAACCCTGACAAGAGCTGCTGGGAAAGTGGGACCAGGAGCAGCTGCTATATTGTGTGTTTCCAGACAGGAACCCCGCCCCCCCCTCCGCCATGGCATCTGCTACATCAGGACATGGGGGCAGAGAGCACCTCCACTTGCTGTGCTTCCCCCACATGAGTATGGTGAGCCTTCCTTGAAGCCAATGAATCATAAAAGAAATTAGATGATGAAGGACCTGTGCTGCCTCACAGTAATGACTGCTCATGAACACTTCCTTATCTATTAGTCAAAATGAAATCCACCCACCCTCTGGTCAGCCTGCCTTTTAGATAAA
Source organism: Cnephaeus nilssonii (assembly GCF_951640355.1). Lineage (NCBI taxonomy): Eukaryota > Metazoa > Chordata > Mammalia > Chiroptera > Vespertilionidae > Cnephaeus > Cnephaeus nilssonii. The sequence continues at coordinate 31,015,545 of NC_137074.1, read as the reverse complement.
TATCTTCATCCTTCCGCCTCCCGCCTCTAATTTTAGAAACCAGTGCTGTTTATACTATCGTCTTTACCTACGCAAAAAAAATCTGTTCTGAGCACCAAGGACAGCAAACATTGGTTTCCCAGGTGCCTGGGTGGGAGACTCTATCATTCTAAGAACTACACCCCGTTTAAGGAAAATAAAATGTCTTCAGCCGGTGAAAGGGGCTTATAAATATTGTCTGAAATATTGTATGATAGTTCCTGCCTAACTGACCAACCTTACTTTATTTCCAGGCCAGCCTATGAAATGAAAGCCAGAAACACTAATGAAGGTTTGATGCTATCTCTGAGTCTCTTAGAGCTTTTCAGTAGCACCCACCATAGAGAACTGTAATTTTCATGTACTTCTCAGCCTCCTCCTTTAGATAGTAAGCTCCTGGAAAGCAGAGATTGTATCTTCTGCCTGTTTATTCTCAATAACTAGCATGGCACTGAGTACGTAGAGCCTCTACAAATGGTTGCTTAAATAAATGAGATCCAGCCCCTGCTGATGAGTTACTAGTAAATAAAAACCTAGAAGATGCACAAGGTTTTAAAACTAAAATCAAGGGTTAAATTTGACCATCTCTTCCTCAGTCCTCCGTTGGCTTCCTCTCCTACCCCACACCTTCCCCACCCCATTCACTCAGGCCACCATCTTAAACGGAAAGAAGAATCATAAGACAATTTTTAGTCATTCAAAAATGTGGTCTAGGAACTGAGTATGGCTGGAAAGATGGCGAAAAAGGAACTCAATGGGCCAGGAGCTAAAGGGGAATGATTTCACTCAAGGTAATGTCAACTCCCAAAATCAGAAGAGAAATCATAGGGGAGAAAAAAAAAAAAAGCATGCGAGAGTGCTCTGTGAAAAATGCCGGGAGAGTGCCCAAACCAAAGGAGCCACAGGCAAGTATTGACGTAAGAATACAGACTCAGTAAGATGGAAGCAAGAGCAAGCATAACAGAATGTCATTATCTTTGATCATGGACGCAGGAAGGAGAAAACAAGTCATTTTCCATTTGTGGGTGATATAGATCTAGATAGTTTAAGAGAAACTGAATACAAATATCTCAATGTAATTTTTTCCAGAAAAATATTTCACAAATAACCCCTGGCCTGAACACAGACAATTTCTAATCAAAACACTTGGTCATTTCTGAGTGTCTGCAGAAATACTTTAACGGCAGTTCAAATTTAACATGACAAGATATTTTAAGAACTGCTCACTTCGCTTTACAACAGCACACAAGTGCTCCCCTCCAAAATGATTCACTTTTCCATGAAAAATTGGTGCTGAAGTATTAAATGAATCATAAACTCTAATGCAGATTGTTGCAGAGTAAAGCAATATGGAGAATTCTACTCATTTTTTCCCCTGTTAATTCAGTCTCTTGTGCATGCTCTTATTTTCAACTATTCATCTGTAAATGAATAAAAAGCATGATAACTTAATTGTATTATAATTTTATTTCATTTAAAGTCTCCATTGGAAGAGGATGATATTTTGCATGGGCATACGTAAGCTGTGACGGGGCATCCATTTGAGTGGCCATGACTTGTCGTAGTGATTTCAGCTTTACTAACAAATTACTATACACTGATGATTGGAGATGACCATTTAAGTAATGTGTTCTACTAATAACAACAAATAAGAGTGGGTTGAAATATTTATAAGTTAGTTTTTCTCTCACATAAAAGAAGGGTCTAGGTGGATGGGCAAGTCATTGGGTCTCCATTCTCCAGGTCACCTCCTAGTCCAAAATGGCTGCCTGGACTCTAATAATCACCTCTGATTCAAGGTAGGGAGCAAGATAAAGCAGAGAAAGTCACATACCGACTGTTAGCTCACCTTTTAAGGCAATTTCCCAAAAGCCTGAGAGGCAGACTAGGCTAAGAAGTATAGACTTTAGCTGGCAATTTTTTTTTTTTACTAGAACAAACAGAAACTATTGTTACTAAGGAAACAAAAAGAAACTATTTTTACTAAGGAAAAAGAAAAAGAAATATGAAGTATGTGAGTAGACCTGTTATTTGGATAAGAAAAATAGAGCTCAAAGTGGCTAGCTGGCTTGCCCAATCTCATTCAGCTGGTAAGGACAGGGCACAGACTAGTGTCTGGGCATCCATTCCTCCCATTCTTCTGTTCTCCTAACAGAACCATGATTTTCTTCAGGTATCCACTCCTCCCACACACAGTGCCCTTGTATTGGTAGAACCCCTCCACACATCTAGCCCAAGAGGTGAGCTTGATTCGTTTAAAAATTGTGGTACATTTACACAATTAAATACTACTCTGCCATAAAAAGAAAGATATTTTACCCTTTGCGACAGCATGGATGGACCTGGAGAGCACTATGTTAAGTGAGATAAACCAGTCAGAGAAAGGCAAGTACCACATGATTTCACTCATATGTGGAATCTAATGAACAAAATAAACTAACAAACAAAATAGAGACATATTCATAGATAGAGAGCAGGCAGACAGCTCTGGTAGAAGACGGGGTTAGAGTGGAGGGATTGAGCAAAAAAAGGGGGGAAAAAGAGAACTCATGGACAACAGTGTGGTGATTGTGGGGGTGGGTAGAGGTGGAAGAGGGCATAGAGAAGATACATGGTGATGGAGAAAATGAAATAAAATTAAATTAAAAAAATAAAATCATCCATCTTGCTTGCTACAATTGACTCCTGAGTAGTCACAGGATGTCAACTGGGTCAATTAGAGGCAAAAATAAATTTTCTCATGTCTTTTGGAAAAGTTATTTCTCAATCCTCTGGAAGGGAGTTCCAGAAGCAATACTTTATCTTCCTTTGTATTCTCCCAATAGTGGACATGACATCTAATCCTAGGGCAACCCCTCAATTCCATTCAAGGGGGGCAGAGGGAAGAACCAAGAAAACAAGGATAAAGTAAATGAATTAAATTAACATACAAAAGGCCATCTATACTAATAAAAGCATAATATGCTAATTAGACCGAACGACCTTCTGGATGTCATTCCAGATGTCCTTCCGGACAAAGCCACGGTGATGGAGGCCGAGGCAGTTAGGGGAAATCAGGCAGGCAGTGGAGCAGTTAGGGGTGGTCAGGATGGCAGTGGAGCAGTTAGGGGTGATCAGGCCAGCAGGCAGAGGTGGTTAGGGGCGATCAGGCAGGCAGGCAGGCAAGCGATTAGGAGCCAGTGGTCCCAGATTGCAAGAGGGATGTCTGACTGCCAGTTTAGGCCCGATTCCACAGGGATCGGGCCTAAACCGGCAGCTGGACATTCCCCAAGAGGTCCCGGATTGAAGAGGGTGCAGGCCGGGCTGAGGGAGCCCCCCAGTCCTCCGTGCATGAATTTTGTGCACTGGGCCTCTAGTCTATATATATAAAAGCCTAAGCGACCTTTACGACTGGTCGCTATAATGAGCACTGACCACCAGGGGGCAGATGCTCAATGCAGGAGCTGCCCCCTGGTGGTCAGTGCACTCCCACAGCCAACCTCCCATGGCCAGCCAACCTCCCACAGTTCCTCCCCCTGGCCGGGGGGCGGGGGGGGGCGGCTCAATCAGCCCTGATTGGGACTAGGTGAGATGGGCTCCTATCGGCCCCCATTGCCAGCCAGGCTGAGGGACCCCACCCGTGCACAAATTATCATGCACCAGGCCTCTAGTATAAATAATAAGTGCTTTCCTGAATTTAGGTTAACCCTACAGGGACACTTTTTTTTATTGTGCTTAGCTTTAATGCACTTCATGGATGCTGTGTTTTATACAAACCAAAGGCAAAACCCTGCACCAGCAAAAACATCATAACTGACTTTATTGAAATATTTGCTTTGTTGTCATGGTCTGAACCCAAACCTGCACTACTAGTATCTCTGAGATATGCCTGTATTTCCATATTTAACTATTCATCACAGTAACTAAAACTAAAGTTTCCTTTTATTGTTTTCACAGATCTTTCTCCACTAAATGCTTGGTGTCATAGTAAGGGTCACAGCATGTCATCTCTACCTCAACAATCATGTCAGTTTTGCTGCTTGACATAGATGGGGACTCTCTTGACTTCCCATTGCTTGAGCCTGAAATACATTCCTTACTGCGTCTGATCTCCAGCTCCTCTAGCATGTCAGCTGTCTCCTTCAATTGCTACTTGCTGGCACATATTTAAGGCATCAACCTAATCAGCTGAAATCGATGCTGCCACATTTACTCCTGGAGGAGTTTCTGTCACAAACACTCCTGCCGCTTGAGTGAGCATGCCATGACCAAAGTCCAGCAACAGGTTAACAGCTATCAATGACTGCCTTTTTAGAATTGTACACAAACCGCCTTTTCTGATGGCTGTTTACACATCCTACAATGTTTGTTGATCCCAAAGCTTATCGTAATTGGACATTGTAAAGCTTTTATCATTGTGCTAAGTATTTTTATGATTAATAGTTAAATAAGAATCAGGCCATTAGAGGATGTAAGCAGATGTGTCAATAAAGGCATAAACATTGATTAGAGGATTATTAACAGTTGGCGATATTTGCTACAACAGCAAATACATATATAGATAACAGTGTCCGTAATTGAAGTTATACATTTATTCAATATTGAAGAAAGCATTTGATATATTTATTAATAGAGGCAGAATACTAGCAAATATGCTCAAACAGACGTGTTTGCATTTCAGTTATCAGTGTAGCTTGCTGTAGTCATAATTGCCTATATAAAATAATGTACTTCTATCTTAGAAATAATTACAAATTATATGTTTAGAGTTTGCTACCTGAGGTCTGTCCTTACTGAATATTTTTAAACAGTGGTTGTTTTTGTAAAGGTACACTGACTTGGGATTCAAAATAGTAACATTTGGACAGGAACTGTTAATACATTTGCTACAAGCTCTTCTCAGTTTTCCAACTGTAGTCTAATTTGGTTCTTTATTAAAAACATACTACATATTACAAATGAGAATAGAAGTATAAAATGTTGAAATGTTGACCCTCAGAAGGAAGGCAGGGGGAGGGTGGGTGGGGAGAGATAAACCAATGAACTTGTATGCATATATGCATAACCCGTGAACACAGACAATGAGGTGGTGAGGGCCTGGGGGTAGGAGGAGGACGGGAGCGGGCTGGAAGAGGTTAATGGGGGGAAAAGGAGGACCTATGTAATACTTTCAACTATAAAGATGAAAAAATAAATAAATAAAGACATCTCAGCAACTATCTCATTCAACTTCCTTATTTTACAGACAAAGAAGTTGAAGGCAAGGAGGTTAAGTGATTTGCCCAAGATTGTAAAGATACATAAGGTTTAGAACTAATACCTCCTAATTCTTATCCTCTGATCTTTCTGCTAACCCACAGTATTGAGTTTTTATCATCCTATATAATAAAGAGCTAATATGCTAATGGTTGTCACCCTATCATGCCATAATGACTGATCAGCAGGAGGCTGTGTGCATGGCAGGTGCATGTGCGTGGGCCGGGACTTGACTCTGCGTCCTTCCAGACAAAGCCGCCGTGGCTGCCTGAGGCTCAGGCAAGCCGTGGATGCTGGCTGCTGCTCCCCACGGCCTGCCCGAGGCTCAGGGCCCGAGACTCAAGCAACAAGGGCTGGGCTGAGACTCAGGCAAACTGCGGTGGCTGCGAGGGCCAAGGCTCAGGCAGCCGTGCAGCTGGCAGTGGCAGCAGCAGAGGCGTGATGGGGGTATCGCCTTCCCCTGATTCCCAGGTTGTCTCCCGCACTGTGAGAGGGGGCAGGCCAGGCTGAGGGAATCCCCCGCCCCCCACTCCAGTGCACAAATTTTTGTGCACCGGGACTCTAGTTGTTCATAAATGTTTACAGTCATTCTTAAACATAAACTTTGATTCATTTGCATAATAAGTACAGCTCATTAAAAAAATAACTACAGCTTTTATTAGAGTATAAAATCTACTTGAAATCCCCAATTGGATTGAGACTTCTGCATTATTTCCAGGTCCAGAAACAAAGTATTCAAGTTCAACCTATAAAAATATCTAGTGAAAGATAATATTTGTGCCACAGATTTCAAAGAATTCAAATAGAACAAAGTGCACTTAATACTAAAACTATTTGAATGTTACTCAGCCTATGTCTGATGACTCAGAGGAACTAGCTATGTCTTGAGAATTATCATTACAAATATTAACCAATACTGAACTATTAATTCATACATATACCCACCAGCAGAAAGTTCCAGTATATAAAGGCCAAAATTGATTTTCCAAATTTCTAAGAACCATTAAGTTTTCTTGAATTTTGAAAATGAAAGGTAGTTATATTGCTTAAAAGAAGCCCCATAAACTTTTTAAAAGGTAAAAACTAGCTCTATAAGTTGACATATTGATAACTAAATAAATGGCTATCTGTTAATTTTTATATACAATTCACTCTGGTAATAATATCAACTTAGACATTGAGCCAAGTATTCTAAAACACTTTAAGAAGTTCAGAAATCACTGTCTGGCTTTAAATAGCTTTGTGTCATTTCCAAATCATTTTTCCTGGGATTAAGAATATTAAAAAAATTATTTAAAATGTTTATGGACTTTTGAGGCTTAGAGAGGGAAGCTTCCGAGATAAGATCCTCCCATTATTATGTACTTGTAAATTTACTGGCTGCTGGAGGCAGTCAGAGGAGTTATCATTTAGTTAGCAGCTACTATGTTCCAGGTACCATTTGGCACTGTATAGTCACCAACTATAATCATCTCCCAAATATTATGAGGTCAGTGCTATTACTCCTTTGTCATATGAGAAACTGAGAAACCTGAGGGTCAAAAAGGTTAATGATTGACTCAAGGGTACATGACGATTTGGTGTCTGTGTGTTTGAAACCCATGTTTTTTTTTTTTTTACCTCTGGATATTCCAAGGAGAATAACTAGTACAGTACTTTATATTATACTGCAGAGCATAATTTCTCCCCACATGACACTGTCCTAGGATGCGGAACATGTTTCTAAAAATAACTCCTTTGATCATAGAGGCATCCATCTGGTCTTTCTCCAGCTATTCCAAAGTCATTGTTTCCTGTGCTCAGCACCGTATATCTAAAAGCCAGTACTGTGGGGGGAGGGGGGCGGGCAGCGGGGGGAGAGATTGCAACTGGAGATTTGGAATAGTATGTTTTTCAAAGCAAGTCTGCCACTCTGAAATTGGTATTCCCCATTAAGTGATGCCAGCCATGCAAAAATAGTAATAACTTACATTTTCATTGTAAACTAGAAAATACTCCTAAAGTCATGATGTTTTCTTGTATCACAACAACATTGTGAGGATGAAAGGGCACTTATTATTCTCATTAACCAATGAGAGGGACTGAACTTCAGATATGAGATATAGGACTTGTCCAAGGTCACGGAGATGGGGTCTGGCATCATCTAATTCCAAATCCAGGGCTCTTTCTGTTATCTCAGACCACACCTATGGATGGCCATTGCCTGCCTGAAATCCTCTGTAGAACGAGAATAAATAGATAACATCCAAAGGGGAGACACAGAGAGAATACACTGATATAATTCCACACTAAAGAGCTTTGTTTGACGTTGCCTCCCCCATATCTAACTCCCATTCCTTAGTAACCACCCAGTTCACTCAGCCCACATCTGACTGAGAGGAAACTAACCCCAAGTCTGGCTTCAGTGGTAGAATATTAATCAACATAATCCAAACATCTGGTTAAAGGTCTTAATCAGGAAGGGGTATTTGACCTATCAGGCCAACAAGGTTGGAGAGGATGTTTGTTGCTGGGGACTCATGGGAAAGAAAGGCTATCTTTCCCCCTGGATGGCATATGGTGCAGATGTGAAGCCTGGAACCCTGTAGCCATTTTGACGCCATGAAAACTCTTTCTGATGACTGTTAAGCCACAGAATCAAACAAATCTTGAACTCTACCCTCCATGTGATCTACTCACCTATATATCTATTTATCCATTCTTGCATTAAAACAGATCTAAGGCAGATATAGGGTAGGAGCCAATAAATTCCTTTTATTTTCAAATCAGTTTGAGTTGGGCTTTCCTTTATTTCCAACCAAATGCAGCCTCACTGGGACATGCATACATACATTTATACATTCTTGGGTAAAATAAATTACCCAGTGCTTGGTGTCAGCTCCAACTAAGCCATCCCAATGCCACTGCTCTTGAACATAAATAACGTAAGGCCTGGACCATTGCCTTCTGTCACTTCTGCTGGGGTTGTTAACCTGGTAAGCAGTGATCCTGGAGCCTCCGGTGGCCGTTTGCCATCCTTGAGGAGAGCTTGGCTGAGCATAAAGCTGATTCAGAAACAAACAGACCTGAGAGATGTCAGCAGACGCCTAGTGATATTTTTCTCAGCACCTGGACCCAGCTGTGCCTGAAGTCCCTGACTTTTCAGTCACATGAGCCTTTCATTTAAGCTCTCTTCTTTTATCACAAAGGCCCAGCTTGGTCACTGTGCCCATAGGAGGCTCTTGGGGAAAACCTATTTAATGTTCATTCATTGTTTTCCTCAGGGTAGCTGCTCTGAAATCCTCCTTGAAAATTCATACATTAGATTCCACCTCTAATTTGGTTATTAAGAGTTCATTTTGACTAACTTAGTCAACAAATGACTGACATCTATGACCTTCTTATAAGCACCCAGTAAGTGTTAACCATTATAATTTTTATTTTTAAAAGTCTTCTAGCCCTAGCTGGTTTGGCTCAGTGGATAGAGCGTTGGCCTGCGGACTGAAAGGTCCCGGGCTCAATTCCAGTCAAAGGCAAACACCCGGGTTGCAGGCTCAGTCCCCAATGGGGAACATGCAGAATCAATGATTCTTTCTCATCATGGGTGTTTCTACCTCTCTCTCCCTCTCCCTTACTCTCTGAAATCAATTTAAAAAATTTAAAAATTTTAAAAAGAACAATTCATCTTGATTTTCTTTAAAAAAGAAAAAAGTCTTCTAGTTTTCTTGACCAGGCTGAAATCACTCCCCCCGCCCCCCCTCCGCCACCAAATGATGCATTTGTCACTTGCATCTTTCCCATTTTGTTCAAATAAACATCTCCTTCAACAACTGCCCTACACCAGTCCAAGACTCAGCAGGGGAGGCCTTAGGGCATAGCAATCATTTCCACCTTGCACATCACTGAAGGTTAGTCTACCCCCTCCCACCCCCGACATAAATACATTATGTACTCTTTGGAATTACTTTATCTTGTAGTTCGCTTACCCAATGTGGAAAAAGGACTTAATTCTCAAACTATTTAATGCAGTTCTCTTGACTGGACACACATCTTTCGCAAAGCCAGAGGTCACTTCACCTTCCTGAACAGGGCAAACATTCTATTGTTGTTCTCTTTCATGTTGACCCTTTTAATCTTATTTTATGAGGATTCCTAATCAGCAAAAAGCATCAGTTTGTGTGAGATAAACCAAGTTTTATGGAGAGTTCTTTTAATAAAGAATCAGGGATGTTAAAGCTACTTATAGAATTCAAAAGAGATGGGCACTTGCTTGTTAAACCACCCATTATCCACATCTGTATTGGACAAAACAATTACAGGCTTGAAGCAATTGTGAGATGGGGTTAAGTTTGCCTCATTTCCCATTATAGATTAATGTGTTTCTCTTGATGATACATTAATTGGTGCAAATGTTCCCAAGACTAAACATAGTGAAAAGAGCAGCCATTGATTCAGTCAGAGTAGGGACTTGAGGGACTTTTAGGGGGTGGGAGGGTCAGTTGTTTGTTTTGTTTATTTGTTTGGCCCTAGAAGCAAGTCAGTGCCCTTCAGCTTTTTTGGGAAAGAGCACTGAACTGAGGGACAGGAAGCCCCTGAAATGAGTTTTAGCCCTGACAATGCAGTAACAATTTTGATGGTACTAGGACTCAGGGAGTGGCTGAAAAGGCATAGACATTGTTACTGCATTGTCATCATCATCTTCATCACTGCATCGTTACGTCAGAAGGTAGAGATCCCAGTGAATGAGCAGAGAAGCTCAAGATTGGATCTCATGGGTGAAGCAAAACTTTGCAATTACTTATGGGGCAGGGTAAGGATAAAGGGAGCCATCCTTATTTTTCATAGCAGTGTTGTTATAGATTAGATAGGTAGCTTCTGTTTGATACCCATTTAAATAGAGGTCCAAGGCTCGATTGAACATAGATATATTAACATAGATCAGAGCAAGAAAAAAAATCAGTGCATCTCCTGTGCAATAACACAGGGCTTAGCTAGATCACTAAAAGTGAGGGCGGCAGAGTCAGTGCCTAAAGAGCAGTGAGCTGGTATCTGGTTCAGGGCTTGATCCAAGAAGTCGAGTCATGTTTCGAGATCTGGAAGTTCACTAGTAGTTATCCCAAGCCACATGGAGAAAGTGTCCCAGACCAAGCTGAACACAGAGCCAAGGGCCAGTGCTCACAATGATCCGCCAATCTGAAGACAGAGGGCTTCAGGATGACGGAATCCTCCAAGCAGGACACACTGAGTCTTGCCTTAAATCATCTTAAAGACACTCCTGGTGCCTGACACAATGAGACATGGGAAACCCTAATGCAAGTATAATTAAACACTCTAACATTTTGTGAAAGGAGGCAGCAGGCTGTGAACTCTCCCTCCCTGGGAATTCTAAAAACATATATCTTCAGTCAATGATTTAGGTCTTCCCCAGCTGGGACCTGCAGGAGATAAAGACTGGAACTTCATTACTTTTTTAAATTGTCTCATCACTTTCATCTAATGTGCTGGAATACTTTACAGAGTATTTGGTGTTCTTAAGAGCTTTAAGAAAGGAATAAATGGAATAAAGTCTCCTCATTTTCTGAAAGTCATTGAATTAGCAGATAACATGATACTGAATATAGAGAACCCTAAAAATTGTCATTGAATTAGCAGATAACATGATACTGAATATAGAGAACCACCAAGAACTACTGATAAATGAATTCAGGAAAGCAGCAGGATACAAAATAAATACCCAGCAATCAGTTGCATTTTTTTATACACCCACAATGAACTATCAGAAATGGAAAATTAAAAAAATAATTCCATTTACAATTGCATCCAAAAATAAAAATAAAAAAATACCTAGGAATAAATTTAACCAAGGATGTAAAAACCTGTACTTGGAAAATTATAAAACACTGAAGAAAGAAATTGAAAAAGATACAATAAGTGGAAGCATATACTGTGTTCATGGATAGTCATCCCTAACTGTGCCTATTGTAATGGGTCATTGGTTGGTGCAATGGCAACAAAATGAAGTTTGCTACTGTTTGGGGCTCAGGAACTCTGTTGGTGAGTCCCAGACCTCTTCTTTTAGCATGAGCTGTTCCCCTTCCCATTGCTGCACTGGGTGTAACTGCTCACCAGGACTATTCCCTAGCCTTCCCCGGGAGAACCACATGACTCCTAGCTCATTGACTTGAATCTATGGAAGAGCTCTTAGAAGAAATCTGTTCCTATTCCCTCATTTTTCTGAAGAACAAATGGAGGTTCAGAACAGGAAACTGCCATGGCTGAGCTCACTCAGGTAGGTGGAGGTTGAGCCTCTCCAGTCTCTTTCACATCCACCTTCTCATTACTGAGAACACTAAGAATAGCCATTGACATTGAACAGCTACATGTGCTGGGCACTTAATGTATGTCATTTCCAATCTTCACCACCATTCTGCAGTTAGGCATCATTGTCCCCTTTCACAGATTGGAATATTAAGTCTGAGAACTTCAATGATTTGTCAGATACCGCATCACTAATAAGTATTTGAGTTTGGATACAAACCCAGGTTTGTCTGACTCAGGAAACCCTGCTCCTTCCCACCATGACCTCAGCAGCACATGGAACAATTCCCATCACTCTCTGTCTCTAGAGAAAGATTCCTCAACACCCACTCTGGTCTTAACTATTATATCCTTCCCCTCAATGGCTTCAGAAGAAGCTTGGTCTTCCACAAAAACTGTATAATCACATGTAGTAGCCACTATGAAATCAGGATGTTTCCACTATTTGTCTACATGTGCCTACTACAGCAAAGCCAAATCTCAGGAATTCCAACATCAGTATGAACAAGCAGTCTATTCTTCAGGACCAATCCTTCTTTGCTTTGCAAGAGTGACTTTCTTAGACTTCCTAGGAGTACCTCTAAGTTAACAGTCTGGCACTGATCCTGACTTACTCTCATGTTGACCTTGGCAAGTTATAGAAGCTGTCTGAGTATCTGTTTCCTTGAGTGTAAACCAGACAGACTACCAACAACCTGATGGGAAAGTTATGAAAACAAAATCATGCAAATGTCCTAATACAGGGCCTAACATTTAGTAGGCCCTCAAGAAATGATTGTTTCTTTTCCCTTAATTCTCTTGTTCTCTGCCCCCCACTCCCCCGCCCGCCGCCCCCTCTCTTCTAGTCACCATGGCCACTTTCCCTGATTGGCCAATCTATTTTCATGCCTCTGCTATTATCAAAGTTTCCTGACATTCTGTGGTCCTTTTGCCGTTATACTGCTTTTTCTTGCTGTCTGACACAGAAGGACCCAGGGAAAAAATGGACCAACCATGGACTCATTGGCTTGGGACACTTGGATAAGAGAGATCATGAGAAGAGGAAAATGACTGAGATGACAAAATCAAGTATGTTCATGAAAGAAAGACTATAGATTTGGTAGAGACTTTTAATGTTCATGGTATCTGATTCAACTCTCATTCCAGGCATATGGAAGTATTATTCTTCTCCATCTCCCTTGTAATTACAGTTCAGCAGGTCATCTATGTTCTGGTCAGTGGCTTGTGGGCAATAGTGATGTGAATCACTTTCAAGCCAGAGTATTTAGTTGATGGTGCAAGGTTTTCCAGGCTTGGTCCCTCCTGCCAAGGTGAACTCTGAAGCATCATATTGAGATGAGGCATAATAAAATAATACAGAGTGACTACACAGAGCAGAGCCTATAGTGACCTACAGTGGAGACATGAGTGACCCACAGTTTGTTATCTTAAGCTCCTAAGAATTTGGGCAAAGCATAGAATACAGCAGTTCAAACCTTGGCTTTCATGTCACAGGATCTTGAAAATATTTTGTTTCACTTTTTTTTTTTTTGGGGGGGGGAGAGGGGTCAGTTGTTTGTTTTGTTTATTTGTTTGGCCCTAGAAGCAAGTCAGTGCCCTTCAGCTTTTTTGGGAAAGAGCACTGAACTGCGGGACAGGAAGCCCCTGAAATGAGTTTTAGCCTGACTCATCTACCAACTAACTGTAGGACCTCAGGTTATTCACAACCCCCAAGTTCTCACTTTTCTCATCTATAAAAATAAGAGTTAGTATATCCCAAAATTTGGGATCCATAGCATCACTGGTACTTTAGATACTTGCTACTCAAAGACTGGTCCAAGAACCAGCAGCACATCAGCAGCACTGAGATTGTGTTAAAAATTTAAGTCTTTGAGTCCCACCCGGACTTACTGAATCCAATTCTACATTTTTAACAAGATCCCCAGGTGATTTCTATGTGCATTAAAGTTAGGAGAAATACTGATTTTGATGGTACTAGGACTCAGCACTAAAAGGCCTATAATTACAGAGTTAGGAAGTTATTCCTTTTCCACTTATCTTTCAATCTGTTTGATTACTCCACACGGAGAAAGTCTCAGTTTGATGCCAATGTGTCTTAATACCTCTCTAACAGTTGCTAATTTTTTTTTTTAATAAGGAGAATGAAAACACATAATAATTGCTTTAATGTTTCCTCCCATGTCCTGGAACTCCATTGGTCTGACACTACTGACTTCTCTCCACAACTTTATCAGTAAGCAACTTTATTCACTTTGCATGGGATGTGTGTGTGTGGTGTGTGTGTGGGGGGGGGGGGCGGGTTGCTATATCTGTTTGTAAATTTGGGGAAAATAAAATGAGCATGCTCAGGTGAGCATCCCCTTTCTTCCTCTTGGAATTTAGTCAAAGAATACACATAGATAATTTAGCCTATAAATTAGTAGAATCCTAGCAGTGGGTTATTTATTCAATATATCTTTATTGTGTGCCTGTGATATGCTAGGATGTAGTTCTGTATCTTCTCCTGCTGCTCAGAGTCACCTCTCCCTTTGGAGAGTTCTGGATCAACCTCTGGCCAGGCTGATGCATTGTCACTGGTTTCTTAGCTTTTGAATCTGCTCAGAGGCAAAAGTCAGGTGCATTGATGAACTAAGAATTCTTCTAGAAGAAAGCGGCAAGTACTCATTATCATGAATCATGAGATAAAAACAGGTTTCTAAGGCATCTGGCCAATACCCTTGTGACTTAACCATAATCCATCCAAGCAAGTCAATCATGAAGGATTTTTAGTGATTACCCTGCTAATGACAGACTTTTGGCAAAAGGCCTTTAAAAAAAGGTCACTGCTCCTTCCTTAGAGAGTAACAACTTTTGTGTCTGGGCCTTGCACTTGCTTTTGTCAGTTCTCTGCCACTCAGGGAAAGTGGTACCCCTTCACCTCTTATTTCATCACTCTATTTTGTTTCGATTGTGGTACTCGCCCCCAGTTTTTTGTTTATTTGTTTAGGGTCTGACTCACTCCACTATCTTTAAGCTCAAGGAGAGCAGGAACTATTTCTATATTGTTTATGGCTGTTTCTCAAGTCTGGAACCTGGTGAATAAAAGAATCAAAACTCTATATTCCAATTGCTGGGGTAAGAAAACAGGGATGTGTACTTTCAAGATCTAACTAGCAGTTACTCTGTGGTACCATTGCTTAACCCCGAAACTGAGATATGCATCAGTTGTTGCTCCTATATGTGTCCCTAAATGTTCAACTACATTTTATCTATAGCATTTGTATTCATTGGTTCATGAATGCTCTACCAACAGCTGAAAAGTGTCTATAGTGTCTTATAAAGGTAACAGTCAACAGGTAAAAGACAAGAGCTTATAAGTAGCTGAGTAGGACTCAAGGGAAACCTTATCAAGAAACCATTGTTAAGGTGTAACTTTCTATTGTAATCCATACAAGATCTGTTCCCCAAGCTCTCTTCCCTGCCCTTTGCTGAGTAAAGTTGACTTGGGCATTCAAAACTAATTTGAAAAAATTATTCAGAGTCTCAGAGCAATTTCCGGTGGAACTGTCCAAAATTTTCTGAAATTTATAATCATTCATTTATGCACCATTTTCTTGAGTCAAAATTAAATTATTTCATTCTTACTTTTCCATTTCTCATGTTTCTGCATGACAGCACAGAGGTGGGTAGGAGTTAGAGGCAGCATCTGGAAAAATTTTTAAGTGATATGTATAGAACCATGGGCTGGTACTTTCTGGTCTTTTGGTCTCCCTAAATATAAAGTGATCTATGTTGAAACATTCTAAAGATCATTAAAATGAAGTAAACAAGGAAATTGGACTGGCATCTGCTTTAGTGTGAGGAAGCAGATGGCACCTGGTTTGTATGCAATTTTTACTGGGTGTATTGGCAGTGGACTGGAGAGTCTTTTCACCATTCAAGGTACTGGTGAGTAACCAGGAATTGTTCTTTGATGCTAAATACTTTTCTTGAAATCAAACCCATTTTGAATTTGCAACCCAAATCAATTTTACCTAGCAGAGGCAGAAAAGTCTCAAACCTGCTGTCCTAAAATACAGGCACAAACTTATCTCAGATAATTAAATACTCACAGCCACTGTGGTTGTGCCTGGTGCTGTTCTAAAACTGAAAGGCCAGGAAAAATGAGATTTAATC
This sequence comes from Cnephaeus nilssonii, assembly GCF_951640355.1. NCBI lineage: Eukaryota > Metazoa > Chordata > Mammalia > Chiroptera > Vespertilionidae > Cnephaeus > Cnephaeus nilssonii. Next base: position 30,999,840 of record NC_137074.1, on the reverse strand, counting down.
TAGAAATTCATCACAGAAGAGAGTGAAAATACAAAAATACAGCATTCATAACGCTGTACCCCTTGAATTACAGGCACACACATAGACTTACAGAAATACACCAACATTTTAGTATCTGCCCAATCCACAACAAATCTCATCCTTTCATGCCCAAATGCATCTGGACTAGACTAAATTTAGGGTTGTCTTTAGTCTGTAATATTAATACCTTACATTTGTTTACTCTTTACCTCTTAATGTGTGAGTCTGGTTTCTCTTGTATTATTTCATTTGAACATTACAACTGTCTCATGGAGAAGGCAGATAGACAGTCTATTCACATTTTAAAGATGGGACTCTGAGAGTTTGAGCGATTTACTAAAGATTTTAGACTAAGTAACTGGCAGAGCCTGAATGATGACTCCAAATTTCTATCCTTTAATTCTACGCCTTTCCTGCACTGTTTCATAGCTTCTTGGATCTGATATACCTTGCTCCTGCAAGACTCTCATAAGTTTAAATTATGGGGATGTGCCAAGACTTCAGGCCTGGATGCTGGTCCAAGGCAGTAATGAGCTTGAACTAAGTGGTCTTACCAAGACTGTCCTGCCCTAGCCAATTTGGCTCAGTAGATAGAGCATCGGCCACAGAAGGGTCCCAGTTTTGATTCTGGTCATGTACCAAGTGAGAGTCAACCAATCGATGTGTGAGCTGTTTCTCTCTCTGTATCTCTCACTCTCCTTTCCACTCTCTCTAAAAATCAAAGGAAAGATATCCTCGGGTGAGGATTAACAACAACAAAAGACTGTCCAGGCACTGATCAGTCATTTTTTTTCTGGGAAGAACCCAGGGGCTCTGAGCTAGAACCCACAGCATAAAAGTAGATTTGAACTGCTCTATCCTAGGGAGGGGTTATCAGTCAGCCAGTATTCTTCTCAAACACAAGTCCAGTGAATTTGTTTCTGAGGGCAGGGAGTTACATTTCATTAGCTCCCGTATATTTTTTAGGGCTTGGACCAAAGATCCAAGAATTCATGCAGGTACTTTCCATACAAATCAGTCTACTCAATAAATGTTAAGTAATTCATTCTCTGATGAGACCAAACATGTCTGGTTTGTTACCATCTAGTCCTCATCTTTTAACAATATAACATAGCTCTGGGATATTCATCTTAACAGAACCAATGGGAAATATAAGCCTTGTGTCTTTCCTGTCCCCACTCCAACTGGTTATCTGCCTAACTGACCTCACAGATACCCACCCCCTCCAAGTTTACAGAAGATACCTCTATTCCACAGGCACAAATCACAACCTTCTTATTTTCTGAAATTTATTTTAACAGAGGTGAGAGAAGAACTCTCATTTATTGAGTTCCCAATATGTATCCAGCATTGCATTAGGCAATTCAAGATCGTTATCATTTCTAATTCTCATAACAGTCCTGCGAGGAGATCATTTTCCAGATTTAAAAAAAAGAAAGGCTAAGGGAAATGAAATAACCCAAGCTCACATAGACTGGAATTCCTGGTGGGTCTTCACATCTCAAATCCATGGTCCTTCCACTTATAAGATGTTGAGAACTCAAAGAAAAACTTGGCCTAGTGGAGCTTTGAAGGAGGAGGTCTTGATTTTATTTATTTATTTATTTTTAGGTGAAGAGAAAAATTCAATCTCTCCCATCCTTGCTTTCCAATAATGCTGAGGCGGGGAGGGTAGTGGGAGAAATTTAAGAGCAGCAAGAGCTCAGGTGAGGAGGGGGTACGCTTTCAGAGGGCAGGAAGCAGATCTGAGTGGCCGGCTTTCCTCAGGGCCAAGTCCAGCCGAGGAGGGGCTGTTGACAGACGCCTTCTCAACACACCAACACTGCAGGCTTGCCTGGTCCTTGCTTTCCCAGGGCAGAGAAAGGCTCCTATCTCTGGCCCCTCAGTACCCGGACAGCCTGAGATACTGAAAGCCATATCGTGGAGGCTCAGTAGGCCAGGGAGGGGTTGAGAATGGCAGATAGCTTGGTGTGAGAGTGTGTGTGTGTGTGTGTGTGTGTGTGTGTGTGTGTGTGTGAAAGAGACGGGGGTGCGGGGGGGGGAGAGCTTGGGCTCTGTAATGTGTGTGTGTGTGTGTGTGTGTGTGTGTGTGTGTGTGTGTGTGTGTGAAGGGGGGAGGAGGTGGCCCGCTCACGTGACTTCAGGAAGGCGGAGACAGGAGAGCTGGAGAGATGACAGGCAGGCCCCGGGCAGGGGTGGGGGGGCTCTCTGAATAATTGAGGAGCTGTTCAGCAGCAGCGGCTGCCTTCAGCCTTCCTTTGCCACCAGCGCCCCGCATCACAGTGGGAGAGAGAGCCCGGCTGTAAGTGAGGACCGCCAGCCACCAGTCCCGGCAGCCAGTTCATCGCCGCTAGCCCTCAGGTGAGTGAAAGTCCCCCTTCGCCGCAGTCTGTGCCCCTGCGCACCCCCTGCATCCCGCTGGAGCTCCGCAGATGGGATGATATCTCTGGTTGAATGAACCAGGTAGCCCAAGCCACCGGGAGGGAGGAAGCAGGAACGTGGCGAGGAGGTTGAGTGCTGCCCCCACCCCCCACCCCGGGAAGGGGTCCCCTGGGAGGAGCAAGGAGCTGGGTCGGGGTCTCTCCCAGTCTCTGGCCCGGAATGGGGCCCGGACAGCTTCCAGCGTCTGGGGACGCCGGGCTCCGACTCCCGGGAGCTGCCAGGCGGGGCTGGGGCAGCTGCAGCCTCCCGGCGGCCAGGGAGAGAGGCAGAGGAGGGAGCCACGAGCAGCGTCCGGGCCGCTCGAGGCTCCACAGACACCGGGCCCCTCTTTCCCTTCCCATTTTGGCGCACACCCAGCTCCCGCAGCTCGGTTCTCGGGCTCGGAATGAGCCCGCGGAAAAGGGACGCTTTTCCGCCGCAGCCTGCGGGGAGGGCGGGACGACGTCTGCCCTTTTACCTGCGAGCAAACTCTTCCAAGGGACTCCAGCGGAGCCCGGTGCCCTGACCAGGCCGGTGCGCTCCGGGGACATCTGTCCCCTGGGAGCGGTGACGCGCCGGGCTGCGAGGAGAACGTGATGGGAGAAATGTGGGGCGAGGGGGGAGAGGGCAGCCCCGGGGAAAGGATTCTCACCCGCACTTATTACCCCGTCAGAGCCTCCTCTCTTTCCACATCTCAAAGCACATCAGTTTCCTACGAATCCAGGGGCCCAGAGTAGGGCAGTGTGGCCTCGCAGGACGCAGTCCCGAACTCCTCCTCCACGCGGAACCCTCCCACCCCCTCGGGTAGGTATTTTATATTGTGATTGAAGAATAAGATAGAAGTCCCAAATGACTAGAAGCGAAAGGAAGGTCAAGGGAAAATGGGGGAAAACGGGAACAGCCAGCCTGCTCCTGACACTCCTGACCCCACTACCTGTGCAAAGCTTGGTTCGTGGAGATCCTGAGCTGAGAGGTGCGAAGGAACCGGCTCTGGGGAAGGGTTTCTCGCCCAACTCTGGAGCCAGTCACCGGCCAGAGTTGGAGAAGAATCACAAAATGATAGCCCCTCCTTTGGCAGGATAGCCCCAGGCAGGAGCCTGGGCCGGAGAGCCCACTGCCTTTGTGGGCGCTGTCCGCGGTCCTGAAAGTTCTCCGAGGCGGGGAGCTGACGCCTCCAGAGAACTGGCGGCTCACCGCTCGCCAGGATTTCCCTCAAGCAGAAACGACGTTAGAACCAAATAAAAGGGGTCAGGTGGAGCGAGCGACTTAGAGAGACGGGTAAAGGTGCCTTTGCTTCCCTCGGGTAGAGGAGCAAGGAGCGGGTGTTTCTCCAGGGTCCAGCTTAGCTAACTTCCGATGGGTAGAAGATACGTGGTGCCTCTTCTCTTTCCTCCACTGCGCAGTGAATCTTTCTGTTGGCGGCGGTGGAGAAGCAGTTAGGAGTGCTGTTCTAATAATCATTTCTGTGGCTTTGAGGAACCAGAAAATTGTGAGGTTACCCAAAGGGAGAGGCTGCATTAACGGAGAGACTAGGCTACGGGCTATGGCTTTTTCTCTGTTCCGTACCCTCTCTCCCCACTGCAGGCTGTTTACATCCTCTAGATAAGATCTCTAAGCATCCCTGCGTGTTTGTTGCTTTGACTAGTGTTTTATATTAGGAGTAAGATGGGAAAAGAATTAAGCAAATTTAGAGAGGCAAAATTAAGAGAATATTTACTGAACACATATTATCTGCTGGGTAATATTATCTCATTTAATCGCCACAAACTGCTAACCATAAATATCCCAGAGATTGAAAACAAAACAAAAACCCTGAAGTTGGGCGTCTCAAATCCACAACTTGGATTGAAATTCAGGTCTGCTTTACTCCAAAGTCCAATTTATTTTTCATGCCTTCATTTTGGCACTTGGCTTTGGATAGCTATTATTGGGAAATATCGCAAGAGAATGTCAAAGGAGAAAGGACTGCTTTCTTTTTCACACACACTACTCTCTTCCAACCTTTTCCTCTTTAATCTGCTCACCCACCCACTGTCACTCACTCCCACCCTTCCAACTGCTTTTGTGCATGCTGCTCGAGATAACACTGTTCACACAACTTGAGCTTCAAGATTGCAAAAACAAGTCAGAGGACTAATGCAGCAGGCTTGCCTGAAAAGCAGCAGAGCTTCAGGGAGTCTGGAGGACCATAGCCCACTGGTGATTTCATAGTCAGAATTTTAGGGCAGGAATAATCTTAAGGTCATCCAGCACTACAATTTTCCAAGAAGGGGTATTTGGGGACCAGAAGATGGCCAGTAGTCTAAGTCATGTGAATATAAGGATTGGAACCTAGTTGACTTGATTCCAGGGCCAGCACCCTTTCCACTACTCTCCTTGTGCTTCAAATACTCTTCCATGATGCCTTCCTTGATTATCTTTGACAATAACATCACCATCAATGAACTATACTCAGTAATATACCACAAATACAAACATCTAAAATACAATCAGCCCTCTTAGCTACTTTTTCTTCCTATTCTTTCCCCTCTGGTCTCACTATTCCAGTGTTGTCTGACCCAATGTACCTGAGATATCTGACTCACTTTCCTTGTAACAGTTCTACCTATGACAGCATTTAATAAATGGGGATGGAAGTCTGGCATTTTGTGCCTTTATGTTGTCTATATTTCATCTTTTATGATCTATTCCCAATAAAATAATTTTTCCAAAATTAATTACCTTAAACAACTTCCTATGTTCTCATAGGGATTTAAAAGATGTCTTTAAAAGATATAGGCAGAAATAAATAATCATTATAAGTGCTAATATCTACCAAATGCTTACTGCATGATAGGCATTATGCTAAGTTCTTTAATAAATCATTTTATTGAATCTTCACAATTCTGTCAAGTAGATAATTCCATTGGAGGTGATCCTAGAGTTTTAGTCCACTCTCATATGCAGCAGAACCTGATGTCCTATTCATTTCTTTTTGCTTCTATTTCAGCCCACAGTAATATCTCACCTTCTTTAATTGAATTTTTGTAGCCCTAGTAATTACATTGGCAAAGAGAAAAATTTTATATTGAATTGGACAGTTCTAGTCTGCTTCAAATATGTAGAGTTTAGAAATTAAAATTCAATTCAAATAACACTATTCTACTTTTATTCCTTAATAATTACCACAACATATCCCTTCATTTGTTATCTTTTACTTAAAGATTCCCATATGCCTTTTTAATGTGCATACCAACATTCTGCTTCAAAACCCATCTAGAATCAATTAAGGCATAACTCATAATTAAATACATAACTTCTATTGTGCTAGGTTATTTTGCAAGAATGCTGTTGCTGGGTTGTTCTGGGCCCTGTGAACCAGAATCTTAAATTATCCAGAGCTACTCTGTTCCATATGGTAATCACTAGCTACATGTAACTAAGAATTCAGTTCCTTAATCACACCAGCCATAGTTTAAGTGCTCAATAACCATATATGGCTAACGGTTACTTTATTGGACAGTGCAGATATAGAACATTTCCAGCACTGCAGAAAGTTCTATTGAACAATGTTGCTTTAGAAAGTGCTAAAAACATCCTCACAGCAATTGAGAATTTGGAATTGGGAAACAGACTTGGGACTTTGCTTTGAAACTTCTGCCAAAAAAAAAGAGAAAAAGACACATGTGCCTAGAACATTCCCAGAAGCCAAAAGATGCTCAAGACAATAAGGCTAGCAAAAAGAGCACATGTGTCATTGAAGGAGCTGGTGACCTCTGGGGTTTGCTTCATATGGATTTTAGTTTACCAACAGAGTAAAATGTTCCATAGATGGGTCTTGTTAGTTTCTGGAATTCCATCTTAGAAATAGCTTGAAAGTTATTATACAGAATGCAAGTTCATATATATATATATATATATATATATATATATATATATATATATCAACATATATATATATATATGTATGTGTATATATATGCATCTTGTCTTAGTAAGTATAGTATGATAAATATGGAAAGAATACAGGACTTAAACTTAATAGTATGTGCGCCATTTACTACTTGGTGACATTATAAGACCCTATAGAGCTTAATTTCTTTATTTGTAAAATGTTGATGAGAATTGCTATACCTATCTCAAAGGGCTACAATGAGACTCAAAGTGTAGGTATATAAAAGTACTTTGTAAGGAGCATGGTTGAATCTGTAATGGTTGATAATTTCATGTAGATGGTATAGTAGAGCATATACCTATAATAAACAAATAGGGTAGTGTTAACTAAATGCATTTGTGAATGTTTAAATTTCTGGTATGAATGTACATTGCTTTTGTTGTCATTTTTTCATTGAAAAGTGGAATGCCAAAGAAAATACCATTTGCGTTGTTGAGATTTCTGGTTAGTTAGGTTCTATGAATTGAAATATTGTTTGTGGTTTAGTTTATTTGTCCCTGAACATTTCCTTTAGGATTAAAAAAAAAAAAAGCACAAAACACTAGGATGTCTCAGTAGGTCTGAAACAGCTTTTTCCTTGTAACTAATAGTTTTAAGTCGATTGTCAATAATTATCCTGTCATAGTAATAGGAGTTTAGAGAAAATATAAAAAGTATTATGGATATTCTTCAGTATGAGTGGGTAAGGGAGATTATTTAAAGGAATATTTTTACTAACTACTAATTGAAATGAGCTTCTACCCATCTCATGAGTATGGCCAAGGGCTCTAGATTTTATCTCTAGTTCCATGAGCTCTGGCCGGTTATTTCCTTTCTTAGAGACCTAGTTGGCCTACCTTTAGCTGGAACATACTCTCAGCCCTGATGCTGCTCAAGCATACCATTCTCAGGACTGTGTTGCATATGGAATTATATTACTAAAGGAAAAATTAGTGAGATTGTCAACTCTGGCCTCTGGTGGATCATGTTGGCGTTAATAATAAACACCTTTTGTTGGGAGTCATGGTTTATTTATTTCATGGAACTTGTTTATCTCTTGGAAGGGCCTGGATTTTGGAAAGGGAAAAAATACATTATCTCAGAGCTGAAAAGAGTTTAATTTGTCTTTACTTGGAGTAATTTCACTGATCTTATAACCATGGAAATAAAGAGAACTGGTAATGTGGCTTTGAAACGATGGCTGTAGCATGCATTCATTTAATCAATAAAATAATTGATTTTATTGGCACAGATATATTGAGGTCATGGGGTTTTTAAAACTCCTATAAACTTGGCACAGGGGTGCTCAATAAATATTGGTTGAATTCAGACCATTGTTCCAGATCAGTTCATGCCATGCACTCATCTAACAAGAAATGAATATTCCCTGTGGCATTTTTCTTTAGCAAATAAAACAGGAGACAAACACAGAAAGTCAAATCTAACCCTGACAAACACTCTTAGCCCCTCTGGGAACATAGGCAGTGATGGTCAAGAAAGACTGCATCTGAGAATTATATCTTGCTTCCCTGCTCCAGGGAACAAGAGCTGTGTCAGCCCCAAAGTCTTGCATTTGACTGTGATGAGACAACTTCATAAACACAATGCGTGAATGGAGTTGTGTGCTATTTTTCACTTTTACCTTAAAGAGGTACTTATTTCCTGGAGAAAGTATTTGATTGGCCTTCATGATTGTTGCAGGCGATTACTATTTCTAAATTCAGAAGGAACTTACCTTGGAATGAAAGCACATGTATTAATTAGAGGAGAGCTAGTGACATCATAGTCTGGGAGGTCACAGAATATTATCCTTTTCCAGGGATAATTGGGCCTCCCTTTAAGAGTTTTAACTGGTAATTATTGACAAAAATGAAAGAAAAATAGATCATTTTCTTCTAGCAAGTCAATAAGCAAATGCCTGGAATTAACTGATTCTCATTTGCCAAAGGCAAAATATTCCAACCCAATAAACTGTCCTACAAATGAGCAAGCTGGTTTCCATGGCCTGTTCATTTTTTAAATTGCTTTTCTCTTTGTTTTTAATAATCAGCAAATTAAAACAATGACATCCAGGTGTTTGAACGTTCTAATGACAAAATGGTCTTCATAATTGTAAAGACTTAACTGTTCATTAGGGATTATATTTAAACAATATATTATTGTGCCACTATTTTAACAATCACATAACCCAACTCTCATTTTACAAACAGAAATTGAGACTAAGAACAATCACTCAAGTTAGTAACAGAGGCAGAAGTAAGACTTCAGCCTCCTCTCTTGCAATCCAGTGCTCTTTGCATCTATCTTTTAACATCATGCACCTGTTTATTAGGCATAAAAACTTTAGTCAACGAATTTAACCTCTTCCACCAAACTTTTACCAGAACTGCTAGGAGCAGAAAAGTAGATGTTTTTGGATTTCGGATTATTTCCTTTTGCACTCCCAGGTAAACCAACTACTGGTTAAGGATAGTGAACAGGTAAAAATTTCATTGATGTAGCTATGAGACAGAAGAAAAGGATTTAAAACCCCAGAATCCTTGCTGCAAGAATTGGGGCAAGGATTTCACTCCTGTTATCTTCATCATCTTTATCTCTAAAGTAAGAAATTTAGACTAAGTAGTGTTTCAGGTCCTGCAAGCTATAACATTCTATCATTCTATAAAATGGATCCAAGAACGTGAATAATTCATACTCTGCCTCATTCAGCCCAAATAATAAAAAATAAATCAAGGTTTTTAGTTTTTATGTTATTACTTATTTATTGGCAATTCTGACACTTCTTTCTAGTATTTCACCCAGTAACAATAATGATGATGATTAGCTAATACTTATTTACATTTACTATGACCCTATAATGTTGGTAATGTTATTATCCCCATTTTACAGACAACAAACCTGGACCCGAAAGTAATTAAATAATCTGCCCAAATCTGTACAGCTAACAAATTTGTGTTCTTAACCATCATGCTACACTGTCTTTTTGAAAATCACAGATTTCTCAGATAACTGGTGTGTGCCATTTATAGGCCACTTAACACACAAGCCCCTTCTCTGGGGAATTTCCATTTTACCTACATGTTCTGGCTAGAAGAGCACTCCTCCACTGAGAAATTCTGCTTGGAGTAATGTGCTGTTAATTTCCCAATGGATGTGAACAGAGAGAATTTACTTCTGGTCTTCTCCCCCAGTGAAATCTAGCCATACTCATGTGAGGTCTACAGCAGCTCAGAATCAGTATTGGACTTCCAATAATTTTATTGAGAAGTAAAATACGGGGTCAGAGATTAATGGTTTTCAAACTAGCCCCCAGAAGTTTCTACAAAAAGCCCCCTCCAACTCATTAATCTCTCTGTGCTTTTATCCAGGGTTTCTCAACCACAAACAGGGGCTGTATGACTACCCCTAGGGGGCATTTGTAAATTTGGGGAGCTACTTGTGACTGTCACAGAGACATGGGGTAGGCACTTCTGGCATTTAGTGTAGTGGGCTCAGGTGTCTGCACAAGGAATTGTCTTGCCCAAATCACCATTAGTGCTTCTGATAGATCATCTCTATGGTAACTTCTAGATCTGAAGTGATGTAAAAGACTTTCAGATCTTCAGATATTCTATTTTCTTCCCTGGGAAGACAGGTAGAGACAGTTTGATTTTTCTGCTTTTTTTTTTTTTTGCGGGGGTGGGGGGTGGGGGGGTTCAGTGACCTAACAGGGCTATAAGGCAGGAGGAGAAGGTCTGAGGTAGTTGGCTGTGTAAAGCTGGGGAAGTGGTATCCAGTGACATCTACTGGATGTCTGTCTGTCAGGAGCATGTGTGACTCCAAGGATGGTTGGGACTTGGTAAGTCAAGGGGTCTGTGAAAATTTTCCATTGAGGAGCATGTTACTTTATTTCAAACTAGAAGCCCAGTGCACAAAATCCATGCACTCTGGGGGATGGGGGCGGGGGCGGTCCCTCAGCCCAGCCTGCACCCTCTTGCAGTCTGGGAGCCCGACTCTTGGCTTAGGCTCTCTCCACGTGGGAAGCAGGCCTAAGCCATCAGTCAGACATCCTAAGCGCTGCCATGGAAGGTGGAGAGGCTCCCGCCACCATCGCTGCACTCACCAGCTGTGAGCCCAGCTTCTGGCTGAGCGGTGCTCCCCCTGTGGGAGTGCACTGACCACCAGGGGGCAGCTTCTGTGTTGAGTGACCAGTCATTCCACAGTTTGGTCGATTTGCATATTAGCTTTTTACTATATAGGATTATTGTATTATTTATTTGTATTACAATTGCAAACCTACTTTTGCCCACCCCTGTATACACTCAATGCTGTCACTCAGCTGGAGTTTACCACAGAAAGCAATGTGCCCATGAAGAAAGACGGTAGTGTCCATGGCTCCCAACATTTGATAATGGAGCAAAGTTCATCCAAAGTTCACTGTAAGTGGCAGATTATTAGATTCATAATCCCAGAGACCTGGTAATTGGGTGACTGGGTGAATTTAAGTAAGATTGGGTAATTTGATGAATTTAAGTAATTGGATGAATTTAAGTAGTAACTAAGAAAATGAAAAAAGACAGCTCTCAAACCATTTCTGCTTCAGGGGCAAGGTGGTTTTCCTGAATTGATCAGCATGGTGCATTTAATTTAGTATATACAAAATTTACAGTGGTAGATATTTTCAGAAAATCAATGGAACTCACATTGTCTTCTGAGGAATAATTTTAAGCCAAAAACAGGTGATGTTTCAGTAAAAATTATATTGAAAAGATAACTAAGGGAAAGGGGAGATAGATCCAAGAACTGGTGTCTCAGGCAGGACTTCATAGGGTTGTGGTTGTCTCACAGTCTGACCAGGCTTATTAGGTACAGAAACTCTATCCTATCAGTTCTATAAAAAAGTCATGTAAAACTCAACCATGCTGCCCCAATCCTGAGAGGCTGCCAATATAGTCACGTGCAATGGTGGATGCTTGTGAGTGTTGCGCAGGTGATTCCCTTCCTGGTATTAGGATAGTGAGACAACCAAATGAGTGATCAAAGATGACCTGTGAGCACCATCAGGATTGATGCAGTTCGGCAGTCTCATGAACTGTGCCATCCAGGCTGCAACAGAGACTAGAGAATTCTCCCAAATTCTATCCAAGAATTCCTGTCAGGTTACTGGGTTAGCTGAGCCCTTCAAATAGAGTGTCTTATTTCCCCTTACTCTGGTGTTGGAGAAACTTTGGAAAATTCTTTTGGCAGGTTCTGGAGACTTTATTTAATTTATGCAGTTTGTATCTACTGTTAGGATATTATTTTAGACATGTTATTACTTCTTAACTCATGGCCTATCTCGTGTAAGTTACATGCTAGTCTCCTTTAGGGAGTTCTGGTAGGTGCCCCAGTTTAACCACTTATCATGAATAAACCACCCTAGTGGTTGGATTCATTCTGTAAGGAGCAAATCTCTTGGACTTTGTGCTGATTCCGTTTATTTCATCTTAGAGGGTACCATGATCTGACTTTGTTCTAAGAGACTGGGGTCTAGTTTACCCTTGTCAGAAATCTCCGAGTGTGGACACTGACATTTGAAACTGTCACCATTAGTCACTCTCAGTACAGAAAACATGCATGGAGTGACTATGACTCATCCACAAAATGTCAAAGGAACCAAAGTCTGACCATCCACAATTTCAAAGGTTTTTTCTAAAAACTAGACAACATCGTTGCTCTGAAAGAGGCCAAATAACCATTTGACAATTTTTATTTTTCCCTTGAGCTGACAGGTTATCCTGATTCCACGCAGGCACAAACTACACAGACAGCTTGGGATTCATTTTAAGTTCTTTCCTAGTCACACAGACTTTGACACACTTTCTATCCCAGCATCAGAACACAGAGGAAGAAAATATCTGAATGAGTATAGGCTGTCTTGCCAGAAATAAATTCCTAATTCAGACAACTAAAATATGCCACCATAGAACTTAACTGTCAAAATAGAAGCAAGACTTCCCTGTTTCAATACTACATTAGTGACTAGCCTGTGTTCTTCCTTCCTGCCCCAAGTCCATTACAAACTACAGTTATCAATAAGTACTATGGTGCCATCACAGTGCACTAAGAATCTGAGGAGAACGGTCAATTGAGCATTATGATGTTATCTCTTTACATATGTTATTCCAATATGACAAGTTGGTGCTCTTCTTAAATTTTTTTAATTAATTGATTTGAGAGAGAAAGAGAGAGAGAGAGAGAGAGAGAGAGAGAGAGAGAGAGAGAGAAACAGACAGACAAAGAAACATCAATTTGTTGTTCCACTTATTTATGCCTTCATTGGTTGCTTCTTTTTTTAAAATATATTTTTATTCATTTCAGAGAGGAAGGGAGAGGGAGAGAGAGATAGAAACATCAACAATGAGAGAGAATCATTGATTGGCTGCCTCATGCACGCCCCACACTGGGGATTGAGCCTGCAACCCTGGCAAGTGCCCTGACAGGGAATCGAACCATGACCTCCTGGTTCATAGGTCAATGCTCAACCATTGAGCCATGCAGATAGGGCCATTGGTTGTTTCTTGCATATGCCCACAGCTTGTCATATCAGAACAATACTCTAACCAACTGAGCTACCCAGCCAGGGTGTGAGTGTTCTTCTTAAAGTCAAGGATAACTACATCATAATGCTTGTGATAATAGTAACAACAGCTCACATTTACTCATTTAATCCTATTAAGTAGGTATTATTATCTCAATACTACATATGAGGATTTTTTAATTTAAATGATCCAAGATCTCATAGCCAGAGAGGTTTATGATCAAGATTCAAATGCTGTGCCAACACCAAAGTCTGCCCATCCACAATTTAAAATTTTTTACTGAAAGTGACCAATCCTAATCTATACTAATAAAAGGGTAATATGCAGATTGGTCAGAACGCCCTCACAGTATTGACTGAACAGCAGGCTGCATGGGGCTACTAGGCCGGCAGGGGGATTAGTGAGGGGCAACCAAACAACCGAACAGCAGGCTGCGTGGGGTGACCAGGCTGGCAGGGGGGCAGTAAGGGGAGACCAGGCTGGCGGGGGGTGGGGGGGGCAGTTGGGGGTGACTAGACCAGCAGGCACTTAGGGGTGATCAGGCTGGCAGGGGGGGCAGTTAGGGGCAATCAGGCAGGCAGACAGGTGAGCAGTTAGGAGCCAGTGGTCCAGGATTATGAGAGGGATGTCCTGGATTGGAGCGGGTGCAGGCTTGACTGAGAGGACCCTTCTGCCCTCGTGCACGAATTTCTTGCACAGGGCCTCTAGTGTATCTTATATGAGTGCATGAATAGGAATGACTTTGCAGCTTTACCTTCATGGCCTTATTGGAGGACTGGACCCAGAGGTCCAAAGACTGAGTAGAACTCTGGGCAAGTCATACCTTTTCTAGGCCTCCATCACTCCATCTAAGAAAGAAAAAAAAAGAGTGGCTCTTTTTAAAAAATATTTAGTTATTCATTCAACAAATATGCTAAAAACTAAAGTTACAATGGGGGGGGGGAAATACTAAAAACTATTAATAAAAAGAGGAACCACTGTTCAGGATATTGTTGCTAAAATAAAAACAATACTAGAGCTTATGGAGGATTGCATTCAAGATTGGTTGTTTTGGTTTTCTTTTTTTTTAAAAATATGTTTATTGATTTCAGAGAGGAAAGGGGAGGACAAGAGATATAGAAACATCAATAATGAGAGAGAATCATTGATCGGCTGCATCCTGCATGCCCCACACTGGGGATCAAGCCCGAGACCATGGCATATACCCTGACCAGGAATCAAACCATAATTTGATTTCCTCACTTTATTTTTCCTCCCTACATTTCTTGTTTGTGGGTTTTTTGCATTACTTTTCTGATGCTGTCTTTTTCCCCACTTCCGTTCATAGGTCGACACTGTAGGTCGACACTCAACCACTGAGCCACACCGGCTGGGTTGATTTGCTTTTCTTAATCAGTAAAGTGATTTAAATTCTTCTCATATAACTGTTAAATAAACAAAATTACAGGCCCAATGGGCCAATGTAATGCAAGTTACTACTTTCAAAAACAATGGTCTAGATCTTCAAGGTTCCTGTGAATCAATTCTGTTAGGCAAATTTACCCTAAACTGTCAGCAGCACACACTGTATCTCTAGACTTAAAATAAATTAATATTCTAGAACATTTAGTATTTTCATTTGCCTACAGGAACTCATTACTTTCAGCAAAGGCTGAGATTGTGTGATTAACCCAAAGCCAGAACATAGTTCAGGAAGACTAAAAAGCTATAATGGGAGAACTGATGGCCAAAGGGATATTTATTAAGCAAAACAGAATGGGGATTTGAAAGTAATTTGAAAGGTCATTTTGTTCAGTGTAAGAGAATTCTAAAGTTTAATTTTACTGATTAACTAGAGCATATTAAGAAAAATGTTGAATGAGAGAGTAAAAACAAAAATAAGTCAACAAACAAAGGAGGGAGAGAAAATTGCATTATTTTTAATGTACATTATTTTAATGTACTTCCCCTTAAAGGGGAGAATTGAGGTGGGAGCATTTTCTGGGCAGTGAGAAGAAGCGAGATGGACTTCCTTCCCGCTAATCAAAGCTTTCACCAGTTGAAAATAAGAGGCACATCTTACACATAAATAAACAATTGGCTCTTTCTCAGCTCTGAATCATTCAATTTGGCCCCAATTTTCAAACGTCACTTACAAGAGGCATCATCATGAAGCCATTAACTAATGATCCCAACTTTACCAAGCCTAGAGGACTAATTTATAGTCAGCAAACTATTTGGATTTTTAAGGTGATTTTCTCCTCTTAAGACAAGGGACATCAAGCCTCTCCGAGCATAAGACCAAAACCAAAACAAACAAACAAAAATCACTGTCATTAGAAAACGAAGTAAATTCTCCAGCCTAGTCTCAAAGTCAGTTTGTATGCAAGGCTAATTTCCCATCAAAAAGTAGAAAAATATCCGTTGCCAATTGGAATGTTTAAGGTGTAACTTAAGGGTGTGACTGCGTCACATCACTCAGGGTGGTCCATTGTAACTTTGCTTTAATGTTAAAGCAAAGGTCTCAGAGTTGGCTTTTTGGTCTCCTTAATGAACACTATGGTGATCTCTACCTGAATTTGTTTGGGGCTCAGCTGCTTGGAGTTTTTTAGAGAAGTGTTTCATTACTAGCTCAATGGCTAGAAGATGAGTGAAACTCACCTCTCTTGGAACTTGAATGCCAAGCTAAGGAAATTAGGCTTTAAGCCACAGGCAGTGGGAGCCACGAAAGGTTTCAGTGCCGTGGAGTTCTGACCAGAAGAATTCAGGAAGGTTCTGACAACAGTGAGAGGGATAGATGAGGGAGACAGAGGGTTGAAATCGAAAAGTCAAGACAGGATATTAAACTGGAGAAAATGTACCCTGAAAAAGTTTCATAGCTATAGAACCAGGGGCCCTTTTTACTATTTCTGGGATGATTTTGAACCATGTCACCCACATTTTGTTTAAGATGAGACAAATCTAAGGATTGGGCTAGGGGGATAGTAGGGGGAGAGATTGTCTCTCTCTCCTTGGCTTCACACCTGACTTCAACTGACAGGAGCCACTCTCCAGTGGTGCTGAAAGGGTTGGTGAGGACAGAAGTATAGACAGGGGTAAAATCAGGTGAGCTTTGAATGCCTGGAACCAGAATAATGCAAGGAAATGCCCTGAGGAAATGAAGCTGGGATGGTAGACTAAGGTCCGTCCCTCCCCAGCTGTGTCCCTCACCTTTGCTTTTCTGAACCTGAGATGCCTCATCTATAAGATGATTGCCATGGTTCTTTCCAGCTTGAAAATGTATAACCTCAGCAGCATATTATTAATTTAAAGATGCATTTCATGGATCATGTTCAACTCAATTCAATTCCAGGGTGGACCATTGTACAAAATGCCAGAACTCCTAAAGGCTTGATTTCCTCACTTTATTTTTCCTCCCTCCTATTCTTAGTGTGTTTTTTCCATTACTTTTCTGATGCTGTATTTTCCCCACTTCTGTTTTTTCTTCCTTTCTAGTAGGAAGGGGCTCTTCAATAAGACAAGAAGCCAAGGTTATCTATCTATCGACAGGTCAGGACCTAGCCAGCCAGCTCTTTCTCACACTTTTCTGCTGGTGACCCTTAGCCCTGAACCAGCAAGAAGAGGAAGGTGAACTCAACCTCCCTTTTGATTCCTTGTTTTATCGCTGTTTTGTTTTTTATCTGCCAAACTGCAGGCTCCCAAATACTCTAGGCAACTCTTTCCCTTACTGCCTGCAGGCCAAGCAAGGTGACTGTTGTCACCCCCTTTCCTAGGAAAAGTAACAAAGAAGGAGATAATTTGCATAAGTCTTGCTGTAGTTTAGCTTGACAATAACCACTACACACATGACACATACAGGTGTAGCCCCAAACTCCTACCTGCAACTGCCTCTATTTAACCTTGGCCTGCCCAAGTCCAACAGGTCAGCAGAGTCATGAAGCCTCACCTCCAAGAAAAAGACCAGACCTTGGATTAGTCACTTATCTTCTGGTCCCTTGAGCTATACTGTTGCATTTGAGAACCATCAGCTCCCTGTCTTGCTCGTCGCAGCTGACTCTGGGTTTCAAGTAGGGTCTCCCCTACTTTGCTATCCTACCTCACCCCCACCCCAGGCCAAGACTTTCAACCCATTTCTTCGCTATTTTACTTCCTATGCCAGTCTGGTTAATATTTCAAGGTCAACTGTCTCAAAAGAGTGAGAACCAGGCTGGTATAGGAAGTGAGAATCCATTTCTTCTGGTCCCCAGAGCTTAAGGAGACTAGAGGTTTCCTTCTAACAATCCAGAATTCTACAACAAGAACCAGATTATTAGGTGACTAGAAATGCTTAAAAAATAATAAAACACTCAATTACTAAGAGAGGCCTATGTGGAACATGAACTACATAGAGCCCAAAACTGGAAACATGACAAAAGACTTAGTTACCAAAAAAGGGCTATAGCAAGTGCAAGTTACTCTTAAAATCAGAGGTAGCAGTTGGTCCAACCCACCTCCTAGAGTAATAACAATAATATCTATATTTAAATTTGATATCAACATGAACTAGCACAATCATCCTACAAGGTGGGCATTATTATACCCATTTTTTAGATGAAGAAACTGAGACTCAGGAAGACTACAAACTTGTAACAAGTGGGGCAGTGGCTCTAACATGAATATGTCTGACTTCAGGGACTATGGCCTGTTTCTTCTGCAAAAGGATAAACTGTCAAAACTGAAACTTAACAAAATAAAATCAAAGCCAGTGAACCCCAGCAGACCTCCTGGGTCCCGGGACTATGGCCTCTAACTAGCAGTGTGACCCTTGCTACATCTTTTGGGTTTCCTTTTCCTTTTCTATGAAATGAGTGTCGGGTCCAATTATTTCTTCCAGATTCAGCACCTGGGAGTGTACTTTTTAGTCCCTGCATGTCTCCTTCACAGGGGTCAGGAGCTAAAATCTTAGCACAATAGACCTCTAACAACAGGAAGTGCCTCTTCAGAGGTTCTGGAAATGACTCAGAAAATAATTCTGTTCTCCAGAAGAACCTATAATTTATATGACTGCGATTACCCACTAGTCAGGCTGGCTTAGGTAACCTTCGCCACTGTTTATTCCACCAGCAGTCCACTTCACACACTCTCCCTGGAGAGAGGAACTACACTCAATTTTTTGTCACCCACATGTTCAAAGGGGTAGTGACTCAAAAAGTGAAATGGGGAGAAAAGATGAATATTACACACCCACACATACCTCTTATGTGAAAACGTTACAAGAATGTTAATAGGAGACAGAGCTGGAAATACTTACTGGCAAGGATTCTTTATTTAATTAAAAAAATCACCAGGATTTCTAAATAGTGGGTGTTTACAATCTGTCAGAGATTGAACTTGATAGAGAGATAGATACTAAATCCAGGGCTGACTGAATGCAGACCAAAACCAAAGGAGAGACGTGTGTTGTTTAATGTGAAAATATGATGTTTTGTTTCAGAAAGTTTGCTTTACACACAACCTTTAGGAACTGGTGTTTGTTGAAGTGATGTGAGTTTATCTTTTGTGTGGCCGGAGGCACATTGGTATGAATCAATACAGAGGGCCTGGGTACAGGCGGGTGAGGGAGGAAAAAGGGAAGTGGAGTAAGATGTGAGTGAGCCCCATTGCTGTTTGGAAAGGCATCATGATGGTAAATATTGTATTGACTTAAAAAAAATACACACACACCTGGAAGAATTTTGCTAGAAGAGAGGATGACATTTGATGGATTTTTTTAAGTTAAACATTCAAAAATGAAGCTTTGTCTAAGCCATCTGAGATATCAATCAGCATGTGAACCATTAAAGGGAATTTGACAAACTAAAACAATATTTCTTGTAGCAAGGTTGGCAACCAGACAATGCCAGAATAAGAAACATTTCCCAGAAGGAATCGGGAAATTTTATTACTGCTTCTGTGATTTACTATGTCCTTACTCACAAATAACAACACATTATCAACAATACGCCATAGATAGCCTTTTAAAATGTATGTCACTTTGCCGCATGGCATCCATTATTCAATTCTCATCACAACACTGTAGGGTGAACAGAGCAGATACACTATCATCGTTTTGTAGACAAACTGAGGTTGAGAAAGGTAGAATGTTTTGTCTAAAGACACGCAATCTTTCTCCAACAGATTTGTCTAAAACCCTGGACTTCTGATTCCTAGTTCAGTGATTTCACCACAGTATCACAATAGGATCTGAAGCTTGCAGTCTCCCCAACTATACCAGTTCAGGTGGAAAACAGTTTGTATATTTTGTCTGAAGATACACACATAGCAATTGCCCACATTGGGGAGTTTGTGGATGCAAGAAGCTTGCTAGGTTCTGTATTAACCCAAAAACACACACAAAACATCGGTTATGTCTCTAAGGAGCAGACTGCTGTGTGGCCTAAACTGTGGAAGGACTTATGGTCACAAGCTGTATTTTCAGAAGTAGCATTAGCACCAATTAAGTGTCAGAGAATAAAGAACTAAAAGCATCAGTTCTTGCAGGTGATAGTGAGGGGAAGAAGGGTTATAAGACCCAGGAAAGGGTACTAATCTTAAGGACTTGGATTTGAAGGTCCATGCAGGAGGGACAGTGGATATAGGCCCATGGAAAGAGGGGAGTTGGAACTGAGACCCTCTAGTTAGATTCAGGACCCTCAAAGGACCCCATTCTCAGTGAAATGAGGGACTATAAGAATCCTACTCATTGACCACTGATCATCATGGACAAGAAAGTCTTGCATAAGAAATCAAAACCTCAAGCCTTTCCATGAAAGGGTTTGGAGTCCAGAGTCATACTACTCACATGGTATAAAAATCCAAACACTGAGGATTTAACATAAAAATTGAGCCACAGATACCTATGAGTCATCTGACTTAAAAAAAATGCAAAACAACTCTAAAAGGATACAGTACTTCCACAATCCAGGCCAGATGGGATATTCAAGAGAAGACAAATTCCACTGATGGGCTCACAATCAAAAAATTGTAAAACATATAAGGATATATTCCCCATGATTCAGAATGAGTAAACACAAAGAACTGGAGGTCAGCATCCAAAACCTGAGGTAACCAAAAAATCTGAAGGAGACTAGAAATAGGTAAATTTAAAGTAATTAAAGAGCTAAAAAAAAAAGGGGGGGGAGGGAGGAAATCACACATAAAGGATAAGATGTCATGAGAAAAAAATAAACTGGTTTGAAAAAGAACCAATTGAATATTTAGAAATGAAAGATATGGTCATTGAAATTTAAAGCTTAAGCAGGAGATTACACATAGCTAGAGAGAGAATCAATGAACTAAAAGATAGATTTAAGGCGCTTGCACAGGATGCAGTAGAGACAGATAAAAGAGATATAAATATGAAAACACCATTAAGAGAATGAACGAGAAGGCCACGCATTTTCAAATAGACATATCAGGAAGAGAGATCAGAAAAAATGTGTAGACAACAAAGTTTGAAAACACAATTTCTATGAAATTTCAAGAATTTCATAAGTATATTAATTCTTGGGTATATGTATAACCACCTGTTCTCGGCAGGATAAATAAAAATAAAATCATATCTAGACAAATATAATAAACTTCAGAATCACAAAAACAAGAGGAACAATCTTAAATGTACACAGTGAATATAAAAAAATTACCCAGAAAGGAATGACAGTTGAATCTCAGCACATTTCCAAAAGCAACAGCAGAGACCAGAAGACAACAGAATAGTATGTTCAAAATGATGAGGAAAATGAACATCAATTAGTTTGCTACACACTCTAAGAGTAAGGCTGAGATAAAGACTTTTTTTTTAGCAAATACTGAGTTAACCACTAAGAGGCCTTTAATGAAAGAACAACTAAAGAATATTCTTATAGAAGAAGGATATTGAACCCAGAAGAATCGTGAACAAATAAAGAAATTTGGAAACTTGTGTGCAAACAAGTTTCTACTTGCCAGAAACACACAAATAAATAAATAATTAGGATAATGATCATGGCAGTAGGGACTTAAAAAATAAGGTGGGAATAAAATAATAGGCAACACTAACGTTGAAGAATGAGGGAAATTGCTAAGAGCAAAAGAAGTTAAAGGTACTGTTTCATGCAGAAAGTAGCCAAAGATATTGACTAGCTCCATATTTTAAGTCAATAGTTAAGGGTAACTAACAAAAAGAATAGATTGTATGACAACCACATGAGTAGAAAGGAAAATGTATTCAGTACTATAGAAAAATAAGAAGAAGCAAAGAAAAAACATGGAAAATACACAACACAAAATAATATAATGGAAAGAAGTCTAAATATTCCAGTAATGCAATTTTAATGTATAGGCTAAAGTAAAAGATTAATTGAATACAATGTTTCATTGGATATTAAAAACATTGTCTAACTATGCTCAGGATTTTCTTCTGTTATTAAGAAGAACTGCAAATGCTGGGCCACTTTCTGCTCTTGCTCTTGTTTTCCATGAGCCAAAATCTTGGTCCCTTGTATGCAGATTATGAGGGTCTCTGTAGAGAGGCAGTATTTGGTTTTTCTCTTGGGGAAGAGGCTCATCTCCCAGTTAAGTGATTTCTCTTGGTTTTAGAATCAGTAGTTTTTGAAAGACACTGGCTATATTAACTAAAGAAAATACAATACCATAGCTTTTTTGGGGGAGGGGTAAATTTCTCTCAGTATTTTTATAAAAAAACTAGAGGCTTGGTGCACAAATTCGTGCATGGGTGGGGTCCCTCGGGGTGGCCTGTGGGGATCAGGCTCCAGCTTGCGCCCCCAGCCTCACAGCCCCACAGCCCAGCAGCCCCACCTGGCACCCCGCCTTGGCCTGGCACCACCCACTCACCTGCTCCACCATCCTTCTGTGGTCCTGCTCTCATCAGGCCCATTGGGGCCGGCAGTGCCTCCACTGCTGCCCGCTATGTTCCACACCGCTCCCTGGTGGTCAGCACACATCATAGCAAGCCGTGGAACTCCTGGTCGAACTCCCTAATTTGCATATTAGGCTTTTATTATATAGGGTGGGTGACTTAAAGCTTTATCCCATCTAAATTACCTCCTGAAACAAACTTTACATTAGCTGTCAGGGGTGGAGAAAAACAGCATTGGGGGTCTACAATTGCCATATAATTTTAGCATCTTCATTTTAGGTTCTTTAAACCAACATTTATCAGAAAGAAAAATCCCTTTTTTAATTGAAGGATTCTGCCAGCAAAATAAATGCAATAGTTTCAAGTCTCTTTGACACCATAGTAAAATAAACTTAGAAATTTTTTTAAAAAGAAAAGAAAACCCACAAACCTGGAGAAGATATCTTCAATGCATACAACTAATGAAAGATTAGTATACATCATGTGTATTTTCAAATTTCTACAAATGTATAAGAAAAGAACAAACAACAGTAGAAAATGTGCACTGGTTAGGAATAAGGAATTCACAGAAAAGGAAACCTGTATGGTCAAATAACACATGAAAAGATCGACTCAGCTAAATGAGTAATCAGATACAAATTAAACCCATTGAAGCATGTTCAAACCTATCATATAAGCAACAGTTTTAAAGTCTGATAACACTAGGTGTTCGTCAGGATGTGCAGAAGCAAGAAGTCTTACACGTCACTGGTTGAAGTATACACTTCTCCAACCACTTTAGGGAGCAATTTTGGCAATATCTAGAAAAGTTGCTAAGACCCCAGCAACTCCAATGGCATACATGTAAGGCCACATATATAGCAAGGATAGTCAATGTGGCATTGTTTGTATTCATAGTGAAAGAGAAACAACCAACTGCCAGAAACAGGACAATGGATGAATAAATTTGTATTTTCAGACACTAATATACCCGAGTTAAAATAGAATATCTAGATCTAGAAACAGATAAATCTCAAAAGAAAAATTTGAATGAAAAAGGTAGTAATACGTTTAAACATTTTGAACACATGTAAAACGATAATCTATGTGGCTTCAACTTCTGTGATGAAAAAAAGAAATGTTTTAAACATCCATGGGAATGATGCATACGATCTCCAGGACAGTGATTACCTCTATAGAATGTCAAAAATTCCCAAAGCGGTGCGGAAAGGATAAATTTTAGTCAGGTGAACAGTGGAGACACAGCCTCTGGTGGAAAACCAAAAGTACCTTCCACCGAGACAAGGGGGAGGCCGTCTTTCATAGAGAAAGTTTTTGCCCAGTTTCCCAAATTTTGTCCATTTTATACAAATGAGGTTTTCAAAACACACATTTCTGATTGGTCTGAATTGTGCAGTTCTGATTGTTTGGTATTGTGTGCTCTGATTGGTTGGTAAAAAGGCAAATGAGGATGTAATGGTGCAGTTCTGATTGGATGGGCCAGGTCTCAGCCCATTGATCACAAGAGGAGACCAGGAACTTCCTTACAATGGTTGACTCAAACAGAGGGAGCAGTATAGGAGTTTGAAAGCTTAGTTTATGGCTTTTCCCAAAATGCAAAGTGCATGGGATACTTGTCAGCAGTAGCTGCTATACTCTGGTTATGAATTTGGGCCCTTTTCATCACAATAAATCCCTTTAGACACATGTCTCCTCGGGATTCCCAAGAGAAAGAAGGAGGAGAGGAGCGTGGAGAGCCTTAGCTATTAACTGGTATCTTTTATTTATTTTCAGAGAGAATGAAAGCAAACATGTTAAATAGAAGTGGCTATAATATCGCTTTCTATATTTTTGCCTATGTCCAAAATCTTTCATAATTTAACATTTTTAATATTTGCTTTTAGAGGAGCGGCATTGTGCCTGGCCCCATATCAGAGCAGCAAGATGGCCTTGGTAAGGTCAGGGGGATTAAAATGTTCCCAACAATTCTGAGAGAGAGTGGATTTCCCTGGAGGTTACAGTTTCATGACAAGAGCTAAAGAATAATAACACCATCAGCCCACCCAGGCAGGACTCTCACACAACTTGACCAACTCAATCCTAATCATGCTTGTTTCTTCAGGATGAGATCCTGGCAGCTCAGCCACCAGTACTTTGTAATGGAATGAAGTTCTTCCCAGTTACGACTGATCCCAATGAATGACTCAGAACCGAGAATGGTGGCAAAGCCCCAGCCGGTCCTTCTCACCTCTGAAATGCCAGTGGACTGAAAGGGTTTGGTTTAATCTGATTGTTAATTACATATTGTGTGAGACTAAAGGCCCACTTAATAAAACCAACCTCAGTGTGGTTTCCCAAATTCAAGAGAGAAAGAAAGAGAAAGAGAGAAAGGGAGAGACAGAAACTGTATGTTGTTAGTTTAGTCTATTTGCTTGTTTTTTAATCCAGGTATTAGCATTTGTAATTTAAAAAAAAAAGATATATCGCATTTAATTAGAACCTGGATTAATCAATATCCCTTTTTTAAATAGTACAAGCTAATGAGTGTTCAGGGATTTAAAAAAAGATTTGGCAGAGAAAAAGAACCAAAAATTACTCTGTGAATGTTACATGTCTTACATAAAAACAATTTAAAAACTGGTATAACAGTAGGTAATAAATTATAGGTCTTCTTACTTTGTAAATTTTTATAATGATAGTTAATTATTTTATAGTAACAAAAATTTTAAGAAAGAGGGTAGCTTTGCATTTCTGAAACCAATTTGTTCTACTGATTAAGAGGATTATATCTTTTCTGGTACCCAGAAGACAATCTTACAATTGGCTAAGAAATCAGTTTTAATTTAATAACAACCCACCTCCCTAAAAAGTAAAATAATTATATTCTATATTCTCCCCCTGAACATATTTAGAAGTTGAAACAATGCTTTGAAACCACTGTTTAAATGGGGCCTCTCATCAGTATCAATACTGGCAATTGGCAAGGACATATTAATAATTTTGTGAGGTACAAGTTTAGAAAGCACTATCTGTCTTTTGTGGGGTTTATGGAGACAATTTTCATGCAGTTGGACTCCTATATAAACCTCCCAAGACAGTCACTGAGCCAGGCAGCTACTAGCCTGAAAATCCACAGCTCGTATCCTTCATCAGAGCAGGGCCACACACAGGGAGAACTATTTATACCAGGACTAAGCACTATTATAACAGGAAGGAATTGCCACTCCTTCTGTTTAAGGTGTAAGGAGAAGCTTAAACAAGCCATTCTCATACTATAACCTTATATTTATAGCCACGAAAAAGCCCCGTCATTGAAATCCAACTTTGTAATTCTCCATTCAGAATGACATCGTAGGCAAAACATCATGTTTAACTCTGTCATTTGACGTTTTTCATAGGAAGTGGATGTGAATTTTATTTGATTTCCAGCCGCACCGTCTTATTACTGTGCTATTCACATCGACCAGAGGGATCTGAAAATAAAACTGGCTAGTTGCCCAGGTACCTCGGTGTACAAAACACAGCAAGCTAGAAGTAGAATGGGGATTTAGAACTTGAGAATTATAAATCTGAGAGGAAATTTATGTAGTCAATCCCTCCCACACCACCCTTTTGTTTTCTAAATTTTATATTCTAAACACCAAGGCTTTGGCTGCCCTGCCTGAACTGGACTGTTGCACTTTTCCATAGCTTTAACCACAGGACAGGGAAGTACTGACATGATCCACGGAAGCTCCTGTACTCCAGTGAGTAGTACAGCCCAATTTCCCCTGGAGAGTCAGGACGGACCAGCCCAGCCAATACAGTACCTCCTTCCTTTCCTTTAAAAAAAATAATTTTATTTAGTGTAGTTGGTATACAATTTTATATTGGTTATATTAGTTTCAGGGGTATAATACAGTGATTCAACATTTTTATACCTCACAATGTGATCACCCCCACTAATTCTAGTAATCATTTGTCACCATGTAAACTTATCACAATATTATCCTATATAATAAAAAGTAATATGCTAATTAGACCGAACAGCAGAACAACTGTCCGGACGACCTTCTGGACAAAGCCAGGGCTGCGAGGACTGAGCCCCTTGCACGAATTTTGTGCATCAGGCCTCTAGTTGACTATATTCCCCTTCACTTTTCACTCATCTCCCCACCCTTTCTGGTAACCAACCCTTTGGTTTCTGGGTCTATGAGTCTGTTTTTGTTTTCTTTTGTTTGTTTGTTTTAGATTCCACATATAAATGAAACCATATGGTATTTTTCTTTCTCTGCCTGATTTGTTTCACTCAGCTTAATACCCTCTAGACTAAGCATGTCAAACCCACAGCCCGCAGGCCACATACCTCATTTATTTGGCCCATGTTAGCCTTTGAGTTTGACATTCTTTTTTATTGCTGTATAATATTTCAGTGTGTGTGTGTGTGTGTGTGTGTGTGTGTGTGTGTGTGTGTGTAAATATGTGTGTGTATATATATTACATCTTCTTTATTTATTCATCTATTACTGGACACTTAGGTTGCTTCCATGTGTTGGCTATTGTAAATAATGCTGCAGTGAACATAGGGCCACAAATATCTTCAAATTAGTATTTTCAGTTTCTTTGGGTAAATACCCAGAAGTGGAATTGCTGGTTAAGTTACGAACTAACTATTTTTAGTTTTTTGAGGAATCTCAAAAATCTCAGTTTGTTTTCTCCATATCCTTGCCAACACATGTTATTTGTTGACTTTTTAATAATAGCCATTCTGACTGGTGTGCGGTGGTAACTCATTGTGGTTTTGATCTGCATTTCTCTGATGATTAGTGATGTTGAGCATCTTTTCATATGCCAGTTGGCCATCCCTGTATCTTCTTTGGAGAAATGTCTTTTCATGTCCTCTGCCCATTTTTCAATTGGATTGTTTATTTTTTTATTGAGTTGTAGGGGTTTCTTATATATTTTGGATATCCAAAGCTATAATATTAAAGCAGTATGGTACCAGCCCAAAAACAGACACATAGATAAAAGGAACACAGAGCCCAGAAATAAACCTTTGATTATATGGTCAACTAATCTATGACAAAGGAGGTAAAAATATACACTAGATCAATAGCAGTCTCTTTAACAAATGGTGTTGGGAAAACTGGACAGATCCATACAAAAAAAAATGAAACTAGACTACTCTCTTACACAATACACAAAAATAAACTCAAAATGGGCTTAAAATTTAAATGTAAGGCCTGAAACCATAAAACTCCTAGAAGAAAACATAGGCAGTAAAGTATTTAACATCAGCTTGAGTAATACCTTTTGGATATGTCCCCTCAAGCCAGGGAAACAAAAGCAACAATAAACAAAGGAGACTTCATCTAGCTTCTGTACACTGAAGGAAAGCTTTAACAAAACAAAAAGACAACTTACTGAATAGGAGGACATATTCACAAGTGATATATTCAATAAGAGGTTGATATCTTTCCTTCCATTTTGATTCAGAGATGCGAGTCTTGCCCAAGATTAGAAAACTATTAGTAAGAAAGGGAGGACTAGAATTCAGGGCTCTTGCCTCTCAATAAATAGTAATAAATATTTACTGATACCATCAACTTGCATTTTCTAAACAAGCTCCATGGATCATCTCATTTAATCCTCACAGTAATACTTTTAGGGAACATGCTAGTATTATCCCATTTTACAGAAGAAAAAAAAAAATCAAACAGATGTAGGAGCTCAAGTTACAAGATCACATGGCTGGCCAGTGACAGAACTGGGATTTGAATGGAGGTACTTAGAGGCTGATCTCCACTCTTATCCACCAGGTCATACTTTCTTCTGTTCCACATCCCCCATCTAATGACATTTCTACTACACAGATGACAGCAACTAAACATGAGATCTCTGAGGACTGGGACCTTATCCCCCTTATCTCCTGCCCCAGCACCCAGAAGAATGCTTGACACAGAATCAGCACTTGTTGATAAGATTTTGATAAATGAGATTGAATTTCTCTAGGTAACAAAATTAGGCAACTCCAGATGCACTGTTCCTAAAATCAATATGGAATTACATAACTCAGAGACAGTTTCAAATGAAGGCTGACTGAAAACTTTCTGGCTTGAAGCCATAATCCTAATATATAAAAAGCTAGGGGCCATCACGATCGAAACAACCAGACAGATGACGGAACACAGGCTGCGTGGGGCAACAAGGCCGGCAGGGAGGTTAGTGAGGGATGACCAAATGACTGAACAGCAGGCTGCGTGGGGCGACCAGGCTTGCAGGGGGGTTAGTGAGGGACGACCAAATGACTGAACAGCAGTCTTCGTGGAGCAACCAGGCTGGCAGAGGGGGCAGTTGGGGGCAACCAGGCTGGTGGGGGAGGCAGTTGGAGGTGACCAGGCCAACAGGGGGGGGCAGTAAGGGGTGACCAAGCCAGTGGGAGGGGGCAGTTAGGGGTGACCAGGCCAGTGGGGGGGCAGTTGGGGGTGACCTGGCCAGCAGGGGGGACAGTTGGGGACAATTAGGCCAGCAGGCAGAGGCGGTTAGGGGTGATCAGGCTGGCAGGGTGGTGCAGTTAGGAGCAATCAGGCAGCCAGGCAGGCAAGCGGTTAGGAGCCAGCAGTCCCGGATTGTAAAATACTAGAGGCCCAGTGCACGAAATTCGTGCACTGGAGGAGGGTCCCCTCAGCCCATCCTGCACCCTCTCCAATCTGGGACCAGCAGTCGGACATTGCCTGAGGGGTCCCAGATTGGAGAGGGTGCAGGATGGGCTGAGGGGACCCTCCTCCAGTGCACGAATTTCGTGCACCGGGCCTCTAGTATTTAAATAAGAGAAAGGTTGGTTTGTGGGTTTGTCTGGGTTTATTGCTTTAGCAATTCCAAGGTGCCTGGACTGTGATAAGCATTTACATATATTATTTTATATAATTGCTCAAAACAACCCTGTAAGATAGGTGCTGTTATTAGTCCCAGTTGACACATGAGAAAACTAAAGCTTGGAGAGCTGGAGTAAGTTTCCCTGAGATCACACAGCCAGTAAGTGGTAGAGGCAGGAATGTCTCAAGGTGTGCACTTTATATTTATAACCATAGCATGTGTTAATCCAGCCATTTGACCTCCCCCCCCCCAAAAAAAATCTCTTTAGTAGTTTGTTAACATATTCATGTTGAAGACCCCCAGACCCTCAATCCAGCTGCTGAGAATGAGCCTTGGGGCCCAGCAGCTGGAAGGGGGATGGCACAAAGGCAGTGCCACCTCGGAAAGGAGGCCAGGCCAAGCTTCCTCTAGAGGGCAAGGTTCTGCCCTTTCCTCAGAGATACAAGCATAAGTATCTGAGCAATGCACAGGCAGCAAACATTTATGTTCCTTATAACCCAGCCCTCCCCAGCCACACTTTCTCCTATACTGGACCCAGTTCAGCCTCTCTGCCTCTGCTGGTGGGATACCTACATCTCCCCACCCTCTCCCTGTGGACTAAGCCCAGCTGAGCAGTAGAACAGCCCATTATTATGTGGGAAAGTGGGCTCCATGTTCCAAAGGATGAATTTACCAGTGAACCCTCATAACACATCCCATTAGAAAGTCCTGGCCAGCCTATACTCAGGAAAGGGACCAACCAGTTCATCCCCCCAAAAGCAGGGAGTTAGTACAGAAATACCGTGAACAGAGTTGTGCTCTGTAACCCATCCGGAACCACGGGCAAGATCAGGCAGTGTGCCCACAGGAAGCCTGGCCCAACTCTCTGACTGGTTAAGACTGAGAGACGGGTGAAAAGAAAGGAATTTCTTAAGGGACTAGAAAGGCCCCCAAAACACTCTTTCTTGAAAGAAGCTCCCACTTATTAATTTATTCCTCTGGGTACTTCCAGGGTTCTCTTTTGTTTTTCCCCTTAGTACCTTAGTGGTTTTAATTTTACTGTTGTTACAAAGGTTGTGATGGGAGTGAGGGAGAACCTGTAGGCTATATTTCGGTAAGTATAATGTCGATCTGGATATAATTTTCCTGACAATTCAAAGAATTGGCTTCCTTTGGTGTGTCTGTGTCTGTCTGTGAAGGGGCAAATTCAATACCTACTTCCTTTAGGTTTTCTGAGGAATGCCCTGTGTCTAGATTCTGCTATTAAAAGTACACAGGCAGAAAATAGGCTTATATGGTAATTCACCATTCACTGTTCCAATGTTGAAAAAGAGGATCAATGCCTCCCTCGAAGAATAACCCTAGTATGTCAAACGTCTATGTCACCATCCCAGGGCACAGGATGCTTAAGTGATTTATTGAAGCATGTATTACAATAAGAGCTATGACAATTAAAGCCCACTCTTAAAGAGCTCTGCACAATTATCCAATGTAATCCTCCCATCAACCCTGCAAAGTAGGCATGCTTTACAGAAGAAGACCTGAAATCCAGAGATGCTAAACCCCTCTTGTGCAAGGTCACACAGAGGAGAAATTGAAGCAAGCATTGAGAGAATGCAAATATCATGGACTTCCTAACTTTCCGTATTGCCCCCAACAGCTAGGCTGCGGGCCATCCTGAGCCCTCTAGGAAATCAGTGACCTAGACAGGAAATGGGCTGTGACAGCAACTGTTTGTGAATATCACATCTTTGGTATGTTATTATCTAAATTCTGAAGCCACAAAAACCATAGAATGACATGTCTAAATGATAATACAATTCAACGCCTTTATTTTACAAATGAAGGAAACTGCTGAAGGAAATCGAGACACAGGAAGATGAACTGTCTTTTAATTTGACCATCCTTTGTAGTGCACCTACTATGGGCAGAACTTTTTGCCAGTTGGCACAGGATAGGCACATATTTGGGAGGGGAGATAAAACAAATACTCCCGTTATTAAAATAATAGGCAGGAGAGTTATGTGGTACCATCTTCTAGGAATCTCTTCTAAGCAAACATCAATAATGTGGTTAAAGATTTATACGCAAGCAAGTTTACTTATAATAGTCAAAATTTGATAGAAACCTAAATGTCTAACAAAACCAACAATAGATGAATGATTACAACTATGTAATGGAACATTGAACAACCATTCAAATTGTATTTTAAAAGAATATTTCAATGACCTGAGTAGTGTCCATAACATAATAAGTAGAAACAGCACAATACAATATTGCATGTACAGCTTGAACATAATTTTGGACCATTTTGCACCAACATGTTAGTAAAAGTGGCTAATTTTAGGCGGTGCGATATAGGTAATTACTATTTTGTTCTTTTCACTCGCTGGGCTTTCCAAATTGTCTACAATGAGGGTGATGAAAGTATAACGTTCCTCATTAGCTAAAGAAACAAAATGTTTTTCAAAGCGCTTGGCAGCCCCTTCAGAGATTACTTTCACAGGAGCCATGTGAGAGGAACAGAGTATGTGACTGGGAAGGTAGACAAGCAAACTGCTGAGAGTGTGAACTTCGTTTGTTTTGCATCCGGGAACTGTTGACGGTTCCTGAACAGAAAGGTGATGCCCAGGGTTGGGCTTTGAGAGCAGCATCCACCATGGGGTCAAGCAGAGGCGGATGGGGCTGTCGGCGTGGTCAGGGCAGCTGCGACCCATGAAGGCTGAAGTGGGTGAATGCTGTGGGAAAGAAGGAGGGGAGCCGTGCTGGAGAGGTTGCCCAGGCCTAGCGCTGGCCTTTTGTGGAGTTGGAGCCAAAGCCTTCCTTCGGAGGAAGGAAATGCTGACCATCAGTTAAGGTGAGGTTTCAACAGAGCCCCTGGGACTTCGTTCTGAATAAATGAAACACAGACACAGAGGGAAAAATGTTGAATTGATAAACCTTGACAAAATCTATTTCTCCTTAGCTTAAAAAGCCAGGAGCTGCCATCTGACTCATGGTTAATTTCATTCTGGCCATGCTGAATTACATTACTGACGTCACGGCCGTGCAGGGCAAGATGTAATAGAATCAACACTCTAATCACTCCTAGCCGTGCCCAGCACAGTCCCCAGACAGAGGAGAGCTGGGAAACTCCTCAACATTCTTCATTTGCCCTCTTGTTGTGCTTGCCTTTTTTTTAATTCAGTTCGGAAATGTGCAGTTTTCCCCAATGACTATCAGAGCCACACTGTGGAGGGGCTAAATACTGGAGAGAAACGAAGTGACTGGGAGCGTGTGCCCTTGAACATTCACAGTGCCATCTGTAGGAAGTGGAATTCGTGGTGATGGATGTTGCTTCTTTTTTATTTAGCCAGATTTCTCAAGATTTAAAACTAATGTACATTAATTTTAGAAAGAAAAAGAATAATTTTAAAATATCAAATCATGCAAAATACATTTTAACAATAGCTTGGGCATCGGAGCTGTAACAGGAGGATTGGTGTCCGGGGTTGACTCCAGTGACAATGTTTGCAAACAAGTCACTTAAAGACAGCAGTTGCCACTTCAGACAAATATATTCTCCCGACTGTTCTCTCTTCAGATGTCCCCGCACGGTGGCTTCTTTTAGGTCCCCAGGGCCGCCTCGTCTCTCTATAGCCTCTGCTTATCTTCCATCGGACATTTCCACTGAATATTTCACGTGGGGCCCTTGGGTTTTAACTGCCTCTTTCCTTATGGAACAAAAAGGTTTTGCCCCATTAGAGAATTTTTTAGTATTTGTAAGATTTTTCTGCTGCTGATGATGATAATGATGATGGTGATGATGATGATGATGATGTTTTAAACTGGGAGCTTCATTCCCTATTCCCTGGAACTACACGGACAGACAGACCCCTGTCTTTCTTCTCAAATATAGGCATGTGTATTATATAAATAAATGGCAATAAATCTTCATGAGCTGCAAGGCTAATCAGTGTCTCCAGAGAACTGGAGAATTCCCTCAGGAAGAACTTACAGCAATGCATTCTCTTAACCAAAATTCACTGACCCCCAACAGTGGCCAGGCAGTGCGCTTAGCAGGGAGGTGGGACCTGGGGATGCCAAGATAAACAAGGCAGGGCAGTTAGGGCCAGGGGCAGAAAGAGAATCCAGCTCTGGCATTTCAGAATGATAAGGCCACAATAGAGGTCTCCTGAAGACACTTTGGGAGCTCAAGAAAGGGCACCGCCAGCTGGAGAAGAGACCCACGAGGCTGCCAGAGCCACAAGGCTGACGGAGCTGGTTCTGAGGGATGAATGTGATTTCCAAAGGGCCGTCGGTGTGCCTAATGGAGGGGCAGTACATAGCGGCAAGGCCAGTCCCATAGGCCAGGTGGCGTGCAGGACAAGCTGGAGGGTCTGGAGCTGATGGGCCATGTTGAAAAGTTTGAACTTCAGCTCACAGGGCATCAGGAGCCATTGAAAGTGTTCAAGGGAGGAACAGCCTGGAAAAGACTCGTGTTTTAGTAATGTGGGAGATGGGCTAGGGGAGGCAGAGAAAGGAATAAAGTAAATTTAGAGAAGAGGCTCTCGATCGGAGCATTGCCACCTGAGGGGTGTTCTAGATATTTATGAGTTGTTTATATTGGGAAGCACACTGGCATTCAGTCGACAGGGGCTAATAATGCTAGATTTGCTTCAATGAGCAGTAAACCATAGAGGAAGAGTCGAAAGTCCAGAAATAAACACTTACATTTATGGGCAATAGATTTTTGACAAAGATGCCAAGATAATTACATGGGGAAAGAATAGTTTTTTCAACAAATGGTATGGAGGCAACTGAATATCCACATGCAAAAAAATGGAGTTGGGCTCATCTTATAGCATATATAAAAATTAACTCAGAATGGATCAAATACTTCAATGTAAGAGTTAGAACTATAAAACTCTTAGAAGAAAACATAAGCATAAATCTTTGTGACCTTGGATTTAGCAACAATTTCTTAGATATGACACCAAAAGCATAAGCAACAAAAGAAAAATGAATAAATTAGACTACATGAAATCTAAACACTTTTGCATTGCAATGATACCATCAAGAAAGTGAAAAGATAGCCCACAGAATGAGAGGAAATATTTTCAAATCTTATATCTGATAAGGGTCCAGTATCCAGGATATATATTTTTAAAACTCTTACAACTCAACAATAAAAAGACAAATAACCTAATTTTTAAAATGGGCAAAGAATTTGAACAGACATTTCTCTAAAGGAAATATACAAATGACCAATAAGCTCATGAAAAGATACTCATTAATTATTAGGGAAATGCAAATCAAAACCACAATGAGATGCCACTTCACACTCACTAGGATGGTTATAGTAAAAGAGATAAACTGAGGTTGCTAGTTGCTCCATCCAGGTGACCTCAGCCATGACTACATTTGGGGATCACCTGGGGATCCCTATGATATCACTGATGTCAGGTTCCCACCTCAGACCAATTAAATACAAATTTCTTGATACTGAAACTGGACGTTGTCATTTTTAGAAGCTCCCCAGTTGACTCAAATGGTTCTAAAGGACTGAGAACCCCAGGGAGTCTAACTTCAAAGACCATGGAGATCTATGCATTGTCCACCAGCATGTGATACTATTCATGGTCCTACAGCCCTTGCCACCAATACTGGTTCAAATCCAGACTTTAGGGAGAAAAAAAAAATTGAACTAGTGAATGCTGATCCATATCATCTTCTGGAGCCAGCTGTCGATCAGTGTGAGGGGCCTCCCCTCTGATTGCACACCAGGGAACAGCATGGTTTGACAGTGGGATTGCTCCAGAAGGGGGCTTAGGAGTAGAAAGAATTTCTGTTTAAAGGTACAATGCTAGAAATCATATTTTGAGAAATTATGAAATGCCTGCTCCTTACTCCTCTCTCCTTCTCTGTTCATACCACCCTGTGAACTAATTCCCTCCAAATGAGTCAGTGGAAATAAGAACACTAATTTACATCAATGTTCTGGATTTTTAAGTACTATCAGGTTGTCCATACCTCATGTAAGATCTAAGACGTCCAGAGTATGTCACAGGGGAATTAGGAGCATCGAGGAGACCCAATCACAAATGCCCTGTCTCCCCATTTTCTCAGCATCTTAAAAGAGTCCTCTTCCCAAGCTGCTTGCCAGCAGACTCCTGCTTTCCAGGTCACTGGAAATACTGTCACGCTCCTCTCCACCAGGAAACATTAGATTCTGCCTCCTTCTGTCTGGGAGCTGGTGAGTCTTCATCTCCAGATAAGACAGCGATAGTATTTGGTGATCAGATGGGCAGGCTGCTACCTGACAAAGTAACAGCATTTCTTCTCTTCTAACGCCAAAAAGGATTGCCTGGGTGCTTTCAGCCTGATGCACCAGTTTTTAAATTTGGTTTTCTGTTGTTGTTGAACAGAGGTCTGTTTTCTCTCTTCATGCCCGATGATTAAAGTGAGATTTCCTACTCAGATCAGTTCTAAGTCAATAAAGGAAGGTAGAAGAAAGGCGAATCAATTAAATGTGAATAGTTGTTGAGAGCTTACTGGGTACAAGACACTGTGTTTGGCTCACCAGGGGTTAATATAAGGTTGGTTTATTCACAACCATGCATAAGGAAAAGTGACAGTCTCCCAAATAATAAATGATTATATATTTTTTCTTTAATAATAATATTAGCTAATGTGAACCTAATTAAAAGAAGTTTGGGGTGGGAGGTATAGGAGAAGCTGTGGAAATTTCAGATTAAATAGCAAAACATGAAGTAGATAAAACTTCCGTACTTTTAACCAAAGGCTGTTTTTGTTTATGCGGCATATATTTTGTTTCCAAGGATGGAAGAATTGTGGTAGATTGGAGGGAAGAATAAGCGAGAGAGACAACAAAAGAACAGTTTGGGATAAGCTCTTAAGAATGTTAAGAATGAGTACACCACCTACTACCAAGTTACGCTGTTCCACTTTGGTCAGTTAAGCTCTGCTGGGCCATGCCACATCCCCCACACATGTAGCATGATGTTTTGCCACTAAATGCTATTCTACTGTTACTGCATTAATAATAGAGGAAGGGAAAAAGAGACTTCGATAGGGTGGAGGAAGAAAGATATGCTTTCTGATCCTGTTTGGAAAGAGATGAAGAGCCAGGAGAATGGATGGGTTGTAGGGAAGGGGGCTGGGATAGGTGAAGCTCTGATGACCAAGCATGTGGCTTTAGAACCTGACATCCTGGCATGTCCACATTCCAGTTTTAGAGCCTTGGCTATATCCCCCAAATTCTCTGACACCCAGTGTCCTGTCCTGTAAAGGATAACACCACCATTCTAAAGTTATTTTGGAAGTTACTATGCACAGACTTGACAGCTGTGTTTTCTGGTACCAATACAATATCCACTAGCCATGCAAGGCTATCTAAATTCAAATTAATTAAAATTAAATAAAAGTTAAAATTCAGTTCTAGCCACATTTCAAATGCTCGGTAGCCACATGTGGCTATGGCTACTGTACTGGACAGCACACGAACATTTCATCATCACAGATAACTCTGCAATACTGGGCTGCTCTAGATGGTCCACCACTCTGGAGCTACACTGCCTGGGTTCAAATCCCAGCTCTGCCACTTAGTAGCTGTGTCACTGTGAACAAATGCTTTGACTATTCTGTGCCCTGTATTCCTCATCTTTAATTTGGAAGTGGTTAAAAGTAATATTTCCCTCACAGGGTTGTTGTAAAAAGAACATGTATAATTCAGTTAAAATCATGCCTGGTACATAGTAAGCATCCTATAAGTGATGCAACTTTTCAGTAAAGATTACCCAAGATAAGATATGGGCAGCATCTGTCACATAGAAGAGCATGAGTCAATATTTCTACCTCAGATGTGCAGAAGAGGAAAACACTCTTTTTTATGTAGTACTAGAGGCTCAGTGCACGAAATTCATACATGGGTAGGGTCCGTAGGCCTGGCCGGTAATCAGGGCTGATCAGGGCCTTTCTTCCTCCCCTCTGCCCCCCCCCCCCCCCCCAGCCAGGGCCTTCCTTCATTCTGAACCACCCCCTGGTGGTCAGTGCACGTCATAGCAAGTGGTCGAACTCCCAGTCAGTCGAACTCCCAAGGAGGAAATTTGCATATTAGCCTTTTATTATATAGGATGATTTGCATTTTAGACATATAACCATTTAACATCTCAGCTTTTAGCCTCATAATAAAAGATTCCCTCTTAGTCTATTTTACCCTTTATCTTCTTACAACAGAATGAAACCAAGAGTTCAAACTAATAGGGCACTGTTTCAGTCCTGCGATGTGCCTCAAGGAGAGTTCATTCCTTTTTATTCAGGGATTTCTCACTAACCAAATGGAATGTGGGTCCTGGCCAGACTCAGACCATAAGCAGGAAGGACTTATACTGTCAGCACTTGCCTATGACAGATGGACTCAATTAAGCACCCTCAAGCCCAGACTCTGAACACAGAGGGTTATTTGCTGGGATAGCCTTCAGTTGTCAAAATATGATACGCAATTTGGCCCATCCTCCTTCCCATCCCAGTTGGTTCTAGAGAGATAGTGCTCATTAAGGATAGAGGTCCATGAGCTCATGGATCTCACTGATTCAGAACATAGTAAAGTGAGATCTCCTTGGGCTGATTCTAAACATTGGGCATCATGGCCATCTCTTCCAGAGGAGGCGTAAAAAAAAAAAAAAATAGGTGAGATTTGGGCTGATGTCTTCTGAGGGAAAGGAGGAGGTCAATGGCAGCAGTCTCAGACAGGCCACTCCAAGCATAGGTCAAAGTATAAAGATGACCAAACAGTCCAGATGAACCTGGAAGTTTATAAACCATTATACCCTTTACCTTACGGCATATTTATATTCTTGTTCATATTGGTCAAGCTGATTCCCCCTTTTTTATTCATGTTGAACTAAATAGCATTTAATCTCTTTTTCCCCTGTAGACCACTTTTAAGCAAAGACATCCTAGGCATCAGCATAATGGTTTCTTGATGTTGACTTATACTGTCTAACACATGGTCACATCTAAATATCATTGTGATTCCACTTAATAGTAGACACCATATTAAGAACTAAAACTGTACCAGCAGTAAGAATCTTATGGAGGATGTGTTATTCCTTTTAAAATTCCATTATACTGAAAAAGAAAAAAAAATCACAATAGCTTATTCCTAAAAGAATAATAGGAGAGTTCCATGTAACTTGCATATGACATATACACACAAACCATGGCCCTCACTGCTATTAAAGGAAATGAGAGTGAGGAGGACTTTGGCAACTGTGTTGAATGCCTCTGACAGGTCAAGTGAGAGAGATGAGGGCTTTAGCACTTTAGTGCATTCATTGAATTTAGCAACAAGGAAACCATTGATGACCTCAGCAAAAGAAGGCACATGCTCATTATTCTGGGATGTTTTGTTTTGTTTTGAAAAACATTTTTTTTCTGATTTTAAAGGAATACATGTTGACCACAAAAAAAGATGAAAATAGAAATCATTCCTAATCCCACCATACATAGATCCATACTTTTAATATTTTAGCACATGAATAAAATTGGATCATACTTCATGCACAATTCTATAGTTTTATTGTTGTAGTAGCTTTAATTTATTATATCCTGAGTAGTTTTTTTGTACATAAATATTATTTTAGAACAATATTTTAATGTTTGCATACTATTTTATTCCTTGAATGCCTTATAATTTATTTAACTCTGTTCCTATTTGTGAACACTTAGGCTGTTTCCAATTTTTACCACTATGCATAAAACTGCAGAGGATGCCCTTGAGAAAAAACTTTTTTGCACCTCATTATTTCCACATGATAGATTTACTTTCCAAAAACATGTATGTCAGTTCACACTCCCACCACCATCAGTGTACGGAAGCATCACTTCTTTGACCCCCTCCTCAGCAATGAGTATTTTTATTTTTTTGACCTTTGCCATATTAATAAGAGAAAATACCTCCTTTTATTTGGCATTTCATTGAATACTTGTGATAATGGACATATTGTTCCATTCTGTTAACTATTTGTATTTGCATTAACAGTTGCACCTTACTGTGTTCTGTGAGGAATACATTTGAACTTAAGAACTTGCAATCTGGGAAATTTTTAACTCAGCAGCTTGGAAACAAGCACTTCGCAGTTGAATAGCTTATAGGTTAGAAATTCCTTTAGAAGTCCCCAAGTGAAATCTGGCATTCCTCTGTGACTTAGGGCTGTTGGCATTGAAATATGCTCTCCTAGCTTTCAGATTTTCTGATGAAAAGACTTGATGATAGTCGAAGAAACCTGCCTCCAGAGAGGAATTCTCTGGGCTGTGAATTCAGAGTGTACCCCTGGGGCCTGCAGTTCACAGACCCCCATCCTCAAAGTAGACTCTGAATCTAGAAATGAAGAGGGCAAAGCAGAGCTCCACTTTTCAAAAATGTATTACATTCTTAGACTGTCAAAGTCTGTGATATAGGAGATTTTTATTACTCTAATTGGGTAAAAGACTATTTGAGGTCTCCAAGGAGCTACATGGAATGTCTACATCAAAAAGTACAACTCTAACCTTAACTTAATTTTAATAATTTCATATTAAAGATTTTAATACTATAATATTGTGGGTTTTTAATTGTCTTCCCTTGACTAAAATTGCACAAGACCCAGACCTGGCCGGCCCCACCCCTGTCAAGCCCCGCCAGGCAGGGGGGGGGGGGCACAGCCTCAGGTCCCCCATCAAGGCCCACTGGGAGGGGGCAGAGCCTCAGGTCCCCCAGCACATGCCGGGGCGGGGCGGGGGGGGCAGCCTCAGGTCCCCCGCCCCGGCCCGGCTCCACGCAGCCTCAGGTCCCTGCTGATTGCTCCTTAAGGCTCGTTACGGGAACTTGGCCTCCGCTGTGGGTGCAGCCATCTTGTGTTATGGAAACCCCGCCTCCACTTTGGGCGTCGCCATCTTTGTGATGGCATGATGGTCAATTTGCATATTCCCTCTTTATTAGATAGGATATTTTATGCCTAGTACTCTTTTTTAGTTCTATGGAGAAATTGTTTTTTCTACAAATATTTGTTGATTACCTACAGTGTACCAGTCCCTGCTGTGATCACTGGGGAGTCAGCAAAAAAACGACACAGACAAAATCCCTACCTTCAAGGAGTTTACAGTGCAGAGGGAGGATACAGACAATCCTACCTAATAAAGAGGGAATATGCTAATTGACCCTCACACCCTCACAAAGATGGTGGTGCCCACAGCCAATAAGTAGGGAATATGCTAATTGACTGTCACGCTCTCAAAGATGGCGGTGCCCACAGCCACAAGATGGCGGCGCCCAGTCCCCTCAACAACCCAGCCACCCAGGGTTGGCCCGAGGTTCAGGTAAGCCTTGGATGGCAGCTTCCCAGCTTCCCAGGGCTGGTCCGAGGTGCAGGCAAGCCTTGGATGGTGGCTGCCCAGCCACTCAGGGCTGCCTGAGGCTCAGGTAACCAGGGCCAGCCGAGGCTTGTGCTGCCAGCAGTGGCAGCAGCAGAGGTGTGATGGGGGCGTCGCCTTTCCCTAATTGCCGGGTTGCCTCCTGCCGCTGAGGGCTCCCAGACTGTGAGAGGGGGAAGGCCAGGCTGAGGGACCCCCCCCCCCCCCCCCTCCTCCAGTGCATGAATTTTCACGCACTGGGCCTCTAGTGAAAATATAAATAAATGTCAAATGGTGGTCAATTACTCAAAATATAGAAGATGATAGATGATAGATGATAGATAGATAGATAGATAGATGATAGATAGATAGATAGATAGATAGATAGATAGATAGATAGGACATGAGGGAAGGAGAATGAAAGACATGAAAGACAAGGGCTACTTTTAGCTCAGCTGGTACAGGAAGGTCTCCCTCCACAGAGGTGACATTTCTGCTGAGATCAGAATCATGAGAAGGAGAGAGCCATGCAAAGACCTGGGGCAAGAAATTCCAGGCAGAGGAAACAAGTGCAAAGTCCCTGAAATAAGGAAGAGTTCCCTGTGTTTCAAGAACCAAAAGGAGGTCAGCATGGCTGAACCAAGAGGAATGGTGGTGGGAGGTGAACTTGGAGATGAAGTAGACACCATAATGTGTAGTGCCCTGTAGGCCAGAGTAAGGAATCGGGATTTCATTTTCTCTGTAGTATAAAACCATTTGGAGGGTTTTAATGAGATCCTAGCCTGTGAGAGTGAAACAGTCTGTGCAAGGCAATTTAATACATACTGAGTTGGGGGTTCCATAGGAAATCAGAGGAGAGGACGCCCAAGTAGTTAACACACATGATACTATGCAGAGCCCTGCGATCTGGGACCTGGGGTCAGTGGGAGAAAAGAGTGGAAGGTGAGGTCAGGCTGTGAGTGCCTCCCTGACTTGGGTGCTAGAGGGGAAACGTGGTACCTCCGTGCTAAATAACCAGATCTCTGGACAAGCTTCTCTCACTTCTCTCGCTGAGTAGACAATCTCGCTGGTACACATTCTCTTGAAAGTGTTTTCACAACAGTTTCTGCCAAATAAATAAACAGATGATATTCTCAACCCCTGGAGTGTTGACAAACAGGGAAGCAGAATGGGAAACGTTTTTTCAAGCAGAAATATTGTCGCAGACTAGGTAAAAATCAATTCTCCTAAGTTTTTTTTTTTAATTATTTATTTCAAGCAAATAAATTTAAAATGACTGCTTATTGTTTTGTTCTGCTTGATGTCAGAAGCAGGTGAATTTTGGATTTATACTGGTTGTTAAAGAAAATCAATATTTATATCTTTATAGAATTAGGTGTGGAAATACAGGAACAAACACAACAGAGTTTATACCTCAGATGCATAGACTTCTACTCATTCCAGAAAAAAAGAAAAAAAAAAGCCGCAAAACAAAATACAATTGCTTTGCCTAGTATATGGCATGGGCTCAATGAGATGAGTTATATAATGGTCACAGCTATGCACATCCTCCTTTATAAGAAAAGAATACAACCTGGCCCTTTGCCATGTGACTAAAATGCCTTCTATGGGAGGGGTACGCAACCCAGCCCATTAACTATGGGCTTGGCCATTGGACTTACCTCAGCCAATGGACAGTCTGAGGAAATGCCACTTCCACCAGAAGCAGAAGAGGCGTTGCTCATTCCCACCAGGCCTTGTTCTTGGCCTGAGCCAGGAGAGACCCATAAGTGTCAGGTAGGGCCTGCTCTCCAGCCTGAATCCAGAATGAGCAGACATGTGGCCACTCGCAGTCCAGACTGACAAAAAGACCTGAAGCCACTCCACAGCCTGGAGCACAGTCATGGCAAGAGATAAATGTCATTGTTGTGACTTACTGAAATTTGAGATTGTTTGTTAC
This sequence comes from Cnephaeus nilssonii, assembly GCF_951640355.1. NCBI lineage: Eukaryota > Metazoa > Chordata > Mammalia > Chiroptera > Vespertilionidae > Cnephaeus > Cnephaeus nilssonii. Next base: position 30,957,925 of record NC_137074.1, on the reverse strand, counting down.
TCCAAAAGCTGATTAAAGCACTCAATAACTTATTAGAAACAAAGAAACAACAAGCTTTGAAGAGGAAGAGGAATTGGTATAATCTCTTTTGCATAGCTGCTCAGTTGTCATAGATTCAAACTCACCTTTAAAGACATTCCAAGCAAATCAAAGCCAGCTGTATCTGAGATTCCACATGCAATATAAATGGACTAGCAGTTATTACATTGTTAAGTAATATGGTGGGTGATCAAAAAATACTTGAGTGTTCGCTTCGGCAGCACATATATCAAAATTGGAATGATACAGAGAAAATTAGCATGGCCCCTGCACAAGGATGATACACAAATCAGTGAAGCGTTCCATATTTTTAAAAAGAATAATAATAATTGAGATGGGTTTGATCTACCAAACACTTAGTAAAGATATAACTGGAGAGATCAGTAATTTGGAAAATCAGAAACCCTGGCTTTTAAGCCGATTGTATATCTGAGTGAATTTGTCAGGCACCAACATTGTATGACTTAGGAGTGTGCACGTGTGTGTGTGTGTGCGCGCGCACACACACACACACACACACACAGAGCAAGACATCTTCCCAACCACTCTGTCATGGTCCAGAAATGCCAAGCGTAATACACTGCAAGCTGCCCAAATACAAATCAGAATGTGATTGGACTAGAATCTGTAATATGTAAAACACTGCTGGTCACTGAAGAACTGAAGATGTTTAGTCTGGGAAAGATAAGACTCCAAGAGATACGTCTGTTGTCTGCAAAAACTTAAAGATGTTTCCCATAAGCAGATTAGCCCTCAATTTCACAGATACAAAGAGCAAAACAGGGGACAACAGAAGAGAGTTGCCAGGACACAGATCTCAATTCAATTTACTAGGGTGTTTTGTAAGGGATGGGCACACCCTGAGATTCACACACACCTGACCTGTATCTGACCACCAGTGTAAGGTCAGAGTGACTGACAGGCCAGTACACCCGCAGTGAGGGCCACAGGCAAACACAGCCTTATCGGGCAAGCTCGGAAGGACTAGAAGAGCAACAGAAGCAAGGACCTCAGCAGAGCCTCTGCCGTCAAAGACTCCAGCTGAGTGAGCCACAGGCATGAAGGTCAGAAGGGGGTCATGCTTTCAGGGATACAGTGGTGACTATAGGTGAACCCACCATGTCCCAGCCACCCGATGGTGTGTGTGCATCTTGGGCAGAAAAGTCAAGAGTATAGAAGAATGAGAAGAGGTATAACCCCCAAAGGCCCAAGCAAATCTGCTGAGATGCCCCTTTAGATAAAACACAGGGAGGGAGAAAGCCACTCGGCAAACGTGAGAAAGGTGAGCACGCGTCCCGGCAGTGAAAGTACCAGGGCGTTCAGTCTGCAGCCAGAAGAAACTCAGGGGAGTTTTGGCAAAGAAAAGCCCTGGATATGGACTGGGCAGCAGGCCAGGGGTCCTCTGAGAGCTGCCTATGGAGGTGGAGGTAGCGGGAGAGGGTGTCAGCCACAGCGGACCAAGAGACCTGGCCAGGTGGCCAGAGCAGAGTAGTTTGAGCTAATGCTCCCATAGCGCTCACACACGCTGTGCCGGGCACTGGGCTGACAGCTTCACATGGATTACCTCCTTCGCTCCTTACCACCACCTGTGAGCTAGGTACCCTTATTATCCCATCTCAAAGATGGCAAAACTGGAACATATAGAGGCTTTGCCCAGGGTCACTTAGCTACTGAGGGCAGAGCTAGAGTTTGAACCCAGAGAACCTGGGTGCTGAATTACATCCTTAAGGAGCCAGGAGCTCAGCCCAGAGGAGGAAAAGCAGTGAGGCTGGAGGGGAGAGGGTTAGTACAGGACCCCGGGTTACAGGAGTGGGGACGGGCCTCAGAAGGCTCCTTCTGACCCTGCAGTCACCTGGTGGGCCTCATCAAACCAGGCACCTTGCACTCTAACTGTAACCTGGCCTCGCCAGGGGACACTGATGAGAAGAATTCTGTAGCCGTCCTAACTGTCCAGCCAAAGTTCCCTGCTGCTCCAGATGTTTCAGCAAAGGCTGGACAATTACTCATGGGAATGTTATAAAGGGATTTCTGTAATCCCTCAGTGTATTTGCAAAATCAGGCAGGAATGAGTCAGGACTGTTTACTGTTTTGTTATCCTCTGTTTCCCTCTCCTCTCCTCTCCTCTCCTCTCCTCTCCTCTCCTCTCCTCTCCTCTCCTCTCCTCTCCTCTCCTCTCCTCTCCTTTTCTCCCCTCCCCACAATTCCTTCCCCTCCCCTCCTCCCCTCCCCTCTCTTCTCCTCACCTCTCCTCTCTGGCCAACTCCAACCTAATTCGATAATCCTACCTCAGTGAACTTCTAAGCTGCAATTATTTTCATCCTGACCCGAACCTGCTCTTACCGTCATTATCCTTGGAGCCTGCTGAACCCTCAAGCACCCTAGCAAACACCACAATGATGACTCTCTTCTCCCGGAGGCCTTGTAAGCCTTCCTTAGGTAAAGCTGTGAAGTATTTTGAGAAACTGGAATTAAAGTGCTGGAGAAAGCACAATACACATTCATTACTCATCCTGGAAAGACTACAGCAATGAGCTTCCAAAACTGTCTTTGATGAACATAATCTGGGGGGGGGGGGGGGTAATGAATATGGATATTGCCAATAGTCACTGAGAAGCATGTTTTCTCTTGTACATTTTGTTCTCTCCGGTTAGATTTCCAACCAAGAGAGGAAATGTCCCGAGCCCCTGCTTGCATCAATAAAGCAAGCGCTCAGAAGGAAAGACAGTCAGGGAGGAATCCTCGCCCTCTCTACTTTTGTCCTACTTGAGTTTTCTTCACCACGGTTCTTAATTGTCTATTCAATAGAAACCATCACCTCTCCACCAAGCCTGGTTCATTTCTCAGTGTCCTGAAAGTGTGTGATGAAGGCTGGTCAGGACAAGTATCCCAGAGGGTGTGTCTCTAGGCAGCACAGCCTCTGTAATCACTGTCAACAGAAATCAGCTGCCTAGCCCTAACTGGAGCGTCGGCCTGAGGACTGAAGGGTCCCAGGTTCGATTCCGGTCAAGGGCATGTACCTTGGTTGCAGGCACATTCCCAGTAGGGGGTGTGCAGAAGGCAGCTGATCGATGTTCCTCTCTCATCGATGTTTCTAACTCTCTATCCCTCTCCCTTCCTCTCTGTAAAAATCAATAAAATATTTTTTTAAAAAAAAAAAAAAGAAAGAAATCAGCTGCCTAGTCGCCCAGGTACCTGCCCAGGGAAAGAAACGAGAAGGACCTGTCCAACTTGTGGCTCCATGGGGAAAATGGCAATGTATTAGGGTTCTCCAGAGGAACAGAATCAATAGGACGTATACAGATACAGATGAGGTGATTTGTTATAGGCATTGGCTCCCATGTTATGGAGGCCAAGAAGTCCCACCACTAGCTGTCTGCAAGCTGGAGAACCAGGAAAGTCGGTGTTGTGATTCAGTCTGAGTCTGAAGGCCTGAGAATCAGGAGGGACTGGTGTTGTAAATTCCAGTCTGACTCCAAAAGGAACCAGGAGCACCAATGTCCAAGGAGAGGAGAAGATTGATGTCTACACTCAAGCAGAACCAATGAACTCACCCTTCCTCTGCCTTTTTGTTCTCAATGGATTGAATGATAACCACCCATACTGATAAGGACAGTCTTCTTAGTCTACCAACTCCAACACTAATCTCTTCCAGAGATACCCTCACACATACCCCAAAATAATATTTTACCCACTGGTATCCCTAATCCCAGTCAGGTTGAAACATAAAATCAACCATCACAGGCAATATCTGGTTTTCCACACCCAGCACTTCTGTCACAACTGGTGGTGGAGACCCTAACTCTGCCTTGCTAGAATCACCTGGGGGGCTTTAACAAGTCCCTATATCTAGATCAGTTAAGTTGGGGTTTCTGAGGTTGGGGCAGGCACCAGTGTTTGTGAAAGATCCCTGGGTAATTCCACCGTGCAGCCAGGATGGAGAACCACGGCCTCCCTCAGCAGGAGGTGCACACCTCACTCACCTTTGTACATCCATCCTGGGACTAACTTACCATCACGCATGATTCCTTAGTTAACTTCGCACAGCAGCTACAATGAGCAGCTACAATGAGCTTTTAAGAATATAAATCATATTGTCCTGGACAGTTTTGCTCAGTAGTTAGAGCGTCAACCTGCGAACCAAAGGGTTTCGGGTTCGATTCCCGGCTTCTGTGGGAGGCAACCAACTGATGTGTCTCTCTCACATCAATGTTTCTCTCTCTCTCCCCCCTCCCCCCCCCATCCTTTCCTTCCACTCTCTCTTCAAATCAATGGAAAAAATATCCTTGGATGAGGATTGACAAACAAAGAATAAAGAATATACATCACATCATGTCACTTGCCTGAATAAAACCCTCCAATGGCTTTGCACTGAATCTAGAGTAAATTCAAGCCCCTCATCTTGGTTTGTGAGACCCTCAACAGTCTGACCCTGCACACCTCAGGCAGGAGAGCCAAGAGTGAGGACAGGAGCTCTGCAAGTGGACACCCCAGAGCCAAGTGCTTGCTCTGCCTTGATGGGCTGGGTGACTTCTGAGAAGTTACTGGACCTCTCCCTGCCTTCACTGCCTCATCTATAAGGCAGTTTGTTGTGAGGATTAAATTAGTCAATACACGTAAAGCTCTACATAGCACTTAGATCCTCCCCCTCCCCGTGTCCAAGTCTCACTCAGTTCCCAGAACAGCCACTCTGGCTCTTCCCTGTGGACCCCCCTGCAAGAAGAGTGACACCTGGAATGACTGGCTCCTTTTCATCACTCAGGAGCCAATGCCATGACTGCAGAGACTCCGGCACTTCTTTATCACCCTGTTTGATTTCCTTTGTAGCCTGTATTCGTTTGCTAAGGCCGCTGTAAGAAATTATCACAAGCTTGAACAACAGAATTTATTGTCTCACATTCTGGAGGCTGGAAGTCCGAGATCCAGGTGACGGCAGGGTTGGTCTCTTCCTAGGGCTGTGAAGAAGGATCTGTTCCATGACTCTCTCCTAACTTCTGGTGGTTTTCCAGAAATCCTTGGTGTTCCTTGGCTTATAGATGTGTCACCCTGACCTTTACCTTCATCTTCACATCTTGTTCTCTGTGTGTGTGTGGCTTTGTGTCCAAATCTCTTTTTATAAGGACACCAGTCAAATTGGATTAGGTGCCCATCTTATGCCAGTATGACCTCATCTTAACCAATTACATCTGCAATGACTCTATTTCCAAGTAAGGTCACATTCTGAGGTACTGGGGATTAGAGTCTCAACCTATTCATTTGAGGGTATCACAATTCAACCCATAACATAGCCCTTATTCTTCTCTTGAACCATCTGGTTCTATTTGTCTACCTGAGTATTGTATTACCTTGTCTCTCCTCACTCAATTTCATTGTTTATATTGTGTGATTTTTCTGCAGGAAAAAAAAAAAGCCATGCTATGCTTTATAATAGGAAAAAAAAGACTTTCCAGAAAAACAAAACAAACATATGACCACCTTTGCATTGTAATTTGGCTCTCCATCACTTCCCATTCTAGATGGGAAGCTCCATGACAACCGGTACCACATCTTCACACTCCTAAACCTAACACCACGCCTGACACATAATAGATGTTCAATATATGCTGGCTGAGTTGAAATTAAACAGATAATACTGAATTTCCCCACAAGAGTGCAAGCAAAGCAGTTGTTCTTGCAGCTTCTCTGGTATACCTGTGACACATTTTCTCACAAATCTAGAAATCTGAAAAAATAAATAAATAAAAGAATACTAACACTCTAGGCTTTTAAATGACTCTGGCATATAAAGTGGCACTATCAAACTGCACTGATACTTAAGGTATTGTTAAGAATTGAAACACAACAAATCTAAAGAACAAAATAAACTGATGAACAAAATAGATCCAGAGACACAGAAACATGGAACAGTTGAATCGCAGAGGGAAGGTGGGGGAGGGGGGGGGAGGGGGTTGGGTGGCGGGGGAGAGATTAACCAAAGAACTATATAAATATTAGCGTTCCCGTTGCAGGAAAAATCCTGCAATAGGATTTCCTGCTGCACTCTACCCCGCCTTCGCTCCTCCCTTGTCGCCCGCCCCGCCTTCTCCGCCAGCCCGCCTGCTTTTCCCTTCGCCCCCGGCCCCGCCTCCGCTCCTCCCTTCTCCCCCCCCCCCCCGCCCCGGCTTGCTTGCTTCTCCGAAGCTTTACTCCCTTCTGCAGCTCTTGGGTTCTTTGACGCTGTCTTGATATGCAAATTAGCCGCCATCTTTGTTGGGGTAATTTGCATACTTGTCCTGATTGGTTGGTGGGCGTGGTTTGGCTGGTGGGCGTGGCTTGGGCATAGCGAAGGTGCGGTCAATTTGCATATTTGTCTATTATTAGATTAGATATGCGTAACCCATGGACACAGACAATAGTGTGGTGAAGGCCAGGGATGGGCTAGAAGAGGTCAATGGTGGGGGGAAGGGGGACATCTTTAATACTTCCAACAATAAAGATACATTTTTAAAAAGCTAATTAAAACACATCATGGAGCAATACTGTCAAGTCTAGGAGGAAATTTAACCAGTGGGGTAATCACCCAATTCCTGTGAACCAAACTGCCATGTTTCACACAATTCTCCTAATTAGGTACTGTTTGCGAAGGCTTTAGAGACAGACAAGTGTTACAATAAGTACTAAGTAGTATTCATTAATATTAGTATATTACATGGGCTGGTACCTATAAATGTAAATGTCCTAGGCCTATCAGCACAGTACAATATTCAGCTATACTTTAATTTTTTCTTTATAGGATTTTATACTATTTCTGGCTTCCAAAGAAAATAGCTTCATATAATCTTTGCATTTTCTAACTTGACAACACTTTTGAAATCATCTAATACAATAGTTCTATCAGACCCAACACCTCACTTTTGTGATAAGTGTTTGGCCACACCCCTCTTTAACATCCGAAGCAAAATTCATGGATAACCTGCCTGTATATAACATATTTCACTATGTAGACACTCAGGCATGTCCAAATGAAGTTGTCAGATGCATGCACTACATGAAAAAATACTACACATGGGCCAGTTCCAAATGGCAGGCTATTCCCACATGTGCAGCGTGGGAGAGGCAGTACCATGGTGGCATTGCCAGGGGGCACTGGTGTTCTGAAATGGTGAAGAACTCTTAAGTTCCAAACTAAAGAAATTACAATCTTCCTTCAATTTATTCTATAGTTGCCTTCCTGAAAAATTCAATGAACTTGTATATTAAAAGTGACCTTCCCCCCAAATCCCACATGTTTATATGTAAAACGAAGTTAGATTTTAGATTCAGATCATCATAACCAGAATTTTCATCTACAAGCATGCCTGATGAGATATTCCCACGCATTTAGCATCTCTGGGGCCCACCATCAAATTCCAGGACCACTCCCCCATCCTCAATCTTTGAGAGCAAAACTGTTCAAAATATTTTTCACTTGGTCAAGTGAAAACTTGGATTATGCTGTTCATCCATAAGAGTGGAACTATTAGTTACTTTAATTCATACATTGTCTGTATGAATAAGGATGGATAAATTAGAACTATGCTCATCATTCATAATGTTAAAAAATTAGAATAATTGTGAAATGTTTTACTAATCTTGATTTGTCTTTATTAGTATTTTCCTGGTTATTAGACTAATATGTGCTCATTAAGAAATATATTTGGGTGTGTACAACACAAGAAACATTTTTTTTATTTTATTTGAGAGCAAGGTTCCAAAACAACCCCATGGAATGGCGCTGGCCCTCTTGAGAGTCATAGGTCTAATTTTACATCCTTATGTAAAAAAAATGAGGATATTGTGTCCCCAAAGGATATGCCCCAGAATCACAGACCAAGTCTTGGCTAAGCCAGGTAAAAAAATACTTAAAGTTTGAAGAGGGGAGCACATATTATGTGCCAGGCATTGTCTTAAGCTTGTTTCAGACATACCCCAACTTAATCTTCACGTAAACACTAGGCAGACTTTATTATCCCCCTTGTACAGTTGAAACCCGAGTACAGAAAAGTGAAGCAGCTTACACAAGGTCCCAGAGGAGTAAGTGGCAGTGCCCTGACTCAAACCATGATCTTCCAAACAACTGTGCAACACAGTGCAAACTACAGACTGTCATTCAGGACTGGAGGGGATGCAAGGGGGGAATGAAGCCTTCCTACATATGAGTACACAGGATAGGCCAGCTCTCACAGCATAGAGTATATGGACCTCCGACCATGCCTCCAAGCCATGGTTTGTTTCCCACTGAGTCTCATCTTCTCTTTTCTTGTGTTCTTCCTGCAGACATTCATGCCCAGGAAAAGGCTGCTTTGGGTCCCTCTGGACCTTTCCTAAAAAGAAGATCCCTGTGCACTAAATGAGTTCCAGAAGCAGCCACTAAGGCTTCCATAGCCCTCTTCCATCAGTTGACTTTCCTACTACTCAGGATGAGTGGCTTCCTCGCCTCCCTGGACCCCCGGCGGGTACAGTGGGGGGCTTCCTGGTATGCCATGCACTCCAGGATCCTGCGCACCAAACCGGTGGAGTCCATGCTGGAGGGAACAGGGGGCACCACAGCACATGGTACCAAGCTAGCCCAGGTGCTCACCACCGTGGACCTCATCTCACTTGGCGTCGGCAGTTGCGTGGGCACAGGGATGTACGTGGTTTCTGGCCTGGTGGCCAAGGAAATGGCAGGACCTGGTGTCATTGTGTCCTTCATCATTGCAGCTGTTGCATCCATATTATCAGGTAAGGGTCTTCGTGCAGCAGAAGGCCTGTGGAAAGCATGCTTGTAGACCTATTACTGTTCATCCCACAATTCTAGAGTATTTAGTGGTGAGATGTATGAAGTGACAGAGAAGTGGTCTTCATGCTTCCTTTGTGCCTGGACTGCCAGGAGTTCAGGGAAAAGTTTTGGTTCAAATGTAATAACTACCTTTTCCACTGCTTTTTGATGCAAATAGTTGTTCTGGTGTCAAACCATCTCCCAACTTCTTATTCCCTGTCATGTCCATTGGAAGAGATGTCGGTCTTTTTATAGGGGAGGGAAGTGAATACAGCTAGGATATACATTATAAATAAAGGATAAGAAGAGTAGCAAAAGAAGTCAGTAAATCTGATATGATTAGGATTTGATGAACCTCACACTGGTACTATGACTCCCAAGCAGGAGAAAACCAGGCTAGAAATACAAAGCCATTGTGAGACTCACAAAGTACATCTTCCACCACAGACTGATATTCTACAGAGTCGCTTTTCTACAGAGTGGCTTTTCTAGAGCTTTCTCTCTTCTGGAGAAAGAATCATAAAACTCATTATTTGTTGGGTTTTTTAGATGAGAAACCAGGCTTAGCGTTTATCATCTGTGAAATGGTTTTCCTATTTCCTCTCCCTCCTCTTCTTTTGAGTTGTGATCCACACAGTACCTTCCCAGAATGCCAGAGACAGGTCAACGGACAACTTGAACAAGAAGGAAAAGGAAAGCATTCTGCTTCTTGATAGTTATAATGCAAAAGCATGAGGTAGATCATGTGGTTCAACCCATGAAGGGGTGAATGTCATGTTCTTTCAAATGTGTCATAATAAGTAGGAATGCTAACTCATATTGGGAGGTCTGCGAGCTAATACATACCATCACAAGTTATGCATTAATTTTGCATTTCCCGACTAGTCTCCATCCACGTGGGATGCACAGACTAGAAACATGCAACCAGAAAGTTCACTGGTTTATATTTGACAACTTTTTTATTTGATGAGGGAAATATTTCCAGACTGACTTTATCTGTCTCTGGTCATGGCTTACTTCCCTGTTGGTTTTATCACTATCTCCTTTTCTAAAGTCATTCTCTAATGTGTATGAATATCCCAATAATTGAGGTTCTTACAGAACAAATGATGTTTCCTTATAGATGAGAATAAATTATTCACCAAATGAATTTCATGAATATTTAAAATTCTGTTAACCTGATTGCAATCATTTTCAAACTTATTTGGCAAAAAAAAAATATTTTGGAGACAGTGCCAGATTTTTACCATAAATTTATAGATTTAAAAGTGTTAGAATATAGAACAGACTAGTAATGGTAGGGAAAAAAAAGCAGACATATAACCAGAGGGCCCTACAGAGAGTATAGGGCAGACAGCTAAGAGTCCTTCCTAGTTAATGCACGCTGCACATTCTCCTCTAGATTCATCCTATTATGGCCCACTCTCCCAAATCATGATGATTCTCATGAATGAATCACCCACATCTTTTCATTAATGATGCTACATTACATTTAGAAACCAAACAAGGCCCAGTCCCATACTGGGAGCCTACCTCCATCACAGTGTTCATGGGTGCTATATAACCTAGACATTTCTGCTGCTCAGGTAGACTTAAGATTGGACCAGCCAGTGTTGTACTGTAGGCTCTACCAAGAGCCCTGATTGTATACACTTCTTCCAACTTTGCATTCAGTGAGGTTATGTGGTTAACTTGATCCTCACCTCTACTGGTGCCACATCAGCCACCACACTTGTGGACACACTCTGGTATTGTCATCACCTAGAATAGTTTTGCCTCAAGAACCTTAAACTAAAACCCCTGTCTCTAACCATAGCTCATTCCCTTATTGCACTTGCTCCTAAATCTTATCAAGAATTCCCCCAAACCCCTTGACTCCTGTCCATCATCAACCTCTGAACAACCCAGTAAAATCTAACTGAGAATCTCTGCCTTCCCAAGTCTGCACCTGGGTGAACAAGAGCTCTTGGGAAAGATTACTCAACCCCACAGAGGAGCATGCCACAAAGTTAAGGTCTTCATCCTCCTGCTGAGCCCATGAGTTCTTCCACTTGCCCTTAGTCAAATCTTCTCACTGATTTTTCTGCATTTACACTGCTCTCTTCAAGCCCTGCTCAGTTCATATCTCTTCCCTTAGAGCAGACAACCTTGATCCCTTGAAGATATCTGCAATGAGCTCCTTAAATATTCTACCACCAAATATGTCCCTATCAATCACCCACACCTGCCACTTTTCCTCCAGTTTCAGAGGGTAAAATGTCCTCACTTTCAAAACAACTCAACTCTTTGAGCCCCTAACCCCATCCTCCTCTATTCTCAATAATCCCCCTCTCTAATTGTGTCTTCAACATCTCCTTGTCAACAGGCTCCTAATCAAGTATCTCTCATCCTAAAATATAATTCTTTCTGGGCTCACATTCTCCTCTAGCAACTTCCAATTTTTCTCCTCCCCTTCTCATTCAAACTCCTCATTGATGGCTCTTAACCTCTGATTCATCCCTCAACCCACTGCTTTCTGGCATCTGTCCTCACTATCTAATGAAATTAACCTTAATGAAGTCACCAATGACATCCTCTTTGCCAGATTTTATAGATATTTTTCAGCACTTACCTTATTGAAACTCTCTGCCATATTTGACAAAATCATGCCATCTATCTTGGGATATTTTACATTCTCTTGACTTTGTGTGAAAATATAAAATTCTTAAACCTCTCTTCATGACTTCCCTTTCTCTACTTGCTCCTTAAATGTTGGTGTTTCCCATTCTACACTCTCTCCAAGGTAATTATGTCCTTTCTCATGGTTTCAACTTCCCTCAGTATTTCCATGCTTATATCAATTCATATCTCAATCATATACATATCCTCCAAGCCTCACACTCTACCAAACATTTCTATCTGGATGTTCCAGACATACCTCAATTCAACATGTTCCAAACATATCCTCCTCCTCCAAACCAGATACTCTCTTTCTCTCTCTCTCTTCCTCTCCCTCTCCCTCTGCCTCTCTCTCTCTCTCTCTCTCCTTCACATTCCAGACAGAAACCTAGATACAACCTTTTCTGCCTCAGCCCTTTGCATTCAATTACAAGTCCCACCAGTTTTGCCTACTACATAGTTCTTAAACCAATCATCCATCTCTATCTTCTCTGTCCCTGCTCTGAAGTCTCTATTAATCAGAACTCTTTTCATTTAAAGACACAGTAGCCAAACACAACCAATCAGAAATGTATAGGCTCAATGGCTGGATCCAGGGCTTCATCTTTACAAATCACAACCTGAAGGAAAAGACGTTCTCACCCAGTATTCCCATATAAAATATCAGGGAAAGATTCTAATTGGCTTTTCTTAGGTCATGTGTTCACCTTTATATTGCTAGGATAGGATAAACAGAGCTAACACCTTTGCTGATAGATGCCATGCCAAAGTGGGGAAAATCAACCACCAAGATTTGTGGTCATAAATTTGAAGGTGAGTCGGTCTCTACTGTCTGCACTTATCTCCAGGATAAATAGCTGCTTGGTTATAAGAGTGGAGTAAATGAAAAGTTGGAATTAACTAGATTTAGCTTTTTCTAGGCAGAGAGAAAAAAAGCAATGAGGTTAGGAGTGCTTTCTAAGGTTGAGGAACTAGTGCAGGACCACACAATATAGGTTGGAAATGAGAACATGAGGGTAGTGGTGATTCATAAGAAGTATTAAGATCACTGGAGATGGGTGCTCTCAATGAGTTCAGAAAATCATTGAAATAAAAATATTGAGAAAGTATGTTAGAGGATAGAAGTTAACTTGAAGAGTGGGATGTTTGAAATTAAGATTTCATAAGTTGTACAGTAATCACTAATGTTAATTTTAGACTGGAACCTGGCTCAGCCACAGACTACCTGTGAAAACTTGAGCAAGTTTCATAACTTCTCTGAGCCTGCTTCTCCACTTTGAAAGTGGTCATAATAATACTTAACTTCACAGAGTTGTGAAGACTAAATGAGATGCCTGTACAGTGCCAGGTCAATACCTGACAGGTAGCACCAAATAAGTGGTCATTACTTTTTATGCCAAACCATGTATTAGGAGCTTACCATATATTATCACATTTAAAACTCATAATATCTCTTTTTTAAAAAATTTCTTTATTGATTAAGGTGTTACATATGTGTCCTTATTCCCCCATTATCCCCCCCAATCCCTCCCCCCACTCATGCCCTCACCCCCTGTTGTCTGTGTCCATTGGTTAGGCTTATATGCATGCATACAAGTCCTTTGGTTGATCTCTCCCCCTTACCCCCACCCTCCCCTACCTTCCCTCTGAGGTTTAATGTTCTGATCGATGTTTCTCTGTCTCTGGATCTATTTTTGTTCATCAGTTTATATTGTTCATTATATCTCTTCAAGGTAGGTTTTATCATCTCCAGTTTTACATATGAAGAAATTGAAATTTAATAACAGAATCTAGATTCAAATTTGTTGTGCCAACAGTGTCTTTCAACCATGACTATGAATTTAAGTCATTTGAATATTTTTTTTCTGAAATATAGACTGGGGAAGGGGGTGGTCAGCTTTATTTCTAGTTCTTTTTTTCATATCATTAAAATTAAACCTAGAGCAGAATGTAGATCTAATCGACTCCTAAGTTCATGCACTTTCTACAATAACCCTTCAAGCTCATATCTCAAATGTTTTTGGTAGAGATTAAATGAACAGTATGGGTACACAGCATTGGTCCCCATCCCAGTGCACAATACCACTAATTTTTATCATCTACTCATAAGAAACAGTTGGCAAAAATAGAATAAGATAGAGTTCAATAAAGATGTTTTGGGTACCCATCATATACCAGTCCTGGGGCACTACCAAAAATTAATAAGAAATTGTGTCTACCCTAGAGGACCCATAGCTTATTGATGGAATGAACACCAAACCTGACAAGTAACCATGGCATCATGGTACTAATAACAGTAATAGTAGCAGCAACAGCTACCATTTATTGAGCACTTACTGTGTACCACAAGAGTTCTAAGTACTTAGCACATTATTTTACTTAATTCTCACAAAACCCCCATGTGATGAGTGGTGTCATTATCTTCCATTAAAGATGAAAAAAATGAAGTTTTCTGAAAAGTTTGGTAACTTGTTTACAACTACTGCTTAGGAGGTGGCAGAGCAAGGAACAGTGAAAGTAGCCTGAGTTCACCCCCTTAATCACTTTGCTATTCCGCTACTGTATTAGCAGATTCCGATTAGGTTTAATTGCATACAGTGGAGAACTAAAAATGAGAGATAATTTCCCTTATCTTTTATGTAAAAGAAATCTGAAGGGAAGCTGCTGGTGTGGCCCCACAGTCCCAGGGACTCAGGCTGTTTGATCCTTCTGCTCTACCATCCAGATGCTCGGCTCCCATTCTCCGGGTGACCTCAAAATCCAAAACAGACTGGAGCTCCAGTCAGTATGTCTGAGTTCCAGGAAGGAGAACAGAAAGTTGAGGCAGGTCACTTCTCACATTTCTGTCCCCTTTATAAGAACCTTTCTGATAAGTTTTGTCCTGTAACTACTACTTACCTTGGCTAAAACCTGGACACTTCACCATAGAAAGTGAGGCTGAGAAATGTAATCTTCTCATTAGGTATATTGCCAACTCAGTATTTCAGAGGTTCTGTTGATGGGGAAAGAAAGGAAAAGTAGTGTCATGCCAGATTTATAATGGATGCATAACCCTAAGCCTTCCAGTTTGCTGAGGTCAATTTGTCCTGAAATATTTAAGTAAAATTGGTTCTGATACCCAATAATGCACAATTAGAAAATCTAGAGCCTTTTTAATAAAACTATCGAGTTGTGAGTCTTACTTTTCTCCTAGTTTTACAAGCCCCAAATCTCTGTTTCCATGGAGTGTCTGTCTCCACTCTGCATTTCACTTCCCGATAATCCTTTCCACCTCTTCATCCAACTAGATGACACCCCAATTCTTCCTCCCCCATGTATCATTGAGGCAAGGTTGTTTGTGCAGTGGACTTTATTGAAAGTTTGGGCCAGAGATGGGAGATATAATGCAGTCCATTCCAGCAGACAGCAAGCTTACAACTGAATATAGGACACTCCAATTCTTCCTGCCTTTAGAGAATGTCCACTAACCCTCTCTTCTTGGCTCCTGCCTCCAGCCCCATTGATGGGCAGCTTTTCTCCCTCAAACTCCTTAGCCTGCTTCCTGTCAAGCCCTAAGACTCTTGTCCATATCTTATCCAGAGAGGTTTGCTTATCTCTATCTCCCTCCAAGTTCATCCTGGCCATCTTTCAAAGACTCTCATCTCCCAAACAGAATAGTCCACCCAGATAATTTACTAAACAAAACAGGTTCTTAGAGGAGGAATTTGGGGCCAAGCCAAGATTGGATATCATTCTGTAGGCACTGAGAATCTCAGTGGCATGACCAGATCTGTACTTTAGTAACAGTGTGGAGAGAAGAGAGGTGGAGAAACTGGTCAAATGCATATTGTATGGAACAAGCAAGAGATTATGAGGCACTAGGCCCTAACAGTGGAGGAAAAGAAGCTTAGGATAGAGAGGATTTGAGCCTGGGTGGATGAGGTAGGCTGAGGGGAAACGAATAAATGCTCTTTCTAGCTGAAAAAAAGACACATAATAAATAAGAATGCTTTTGAAATAATGTCATTAGAGTAACAGATTTACAACACCATTCTGGTGATAGAAAATGAACACAGAAACAGAAAAATCTAGTATAGAGGACCCTCACAGAACACCTCAAAAGAGAATAAACTAACCTGTGTGTGCAGGACACTGCATGCAGTGCTTTCATGTAGCACCTATTTCAATGTCACCAATCCAGTGGAGGGAGGGGCAATTTTAATTCTGCTCTCAGATGAGGAGCCAAAGGGTCAGAGGTTAAAGTAACTTCCTGAGAGGCAGGCAGATATTTCGTTGCAGAGCCAGAACTGAAATCTCAGTCTGTAGGACTCCAAAACCCATGGCCTTCTGTTTCAGCAGGCTGCCTCTGAGATCTTTAAGCCAATATTTCTCATTAGATGTGGATTAATAAGTTGCAATCAATGAGAGGGTCTAAAAGGCAATAATAATCATCACACCAAGTAGTATTTTTTTTTTGGCACTCTTAGTTTATGGTTTATAATTCATAAACTTAAGGTGTATAATTCATATTTCCTGCCATCCTCATTTGCTCTTTAGCATCTCTGATTCATCATCAGGTGAGCCCATGGTAACTGAATCCCTGGGGAGGTGATAAGGGAAGCAGAGTCCTCTCAAGCAGTTGCCTTTCCCAACCTCCTCCTTGGGCTGGCTCTGGGGAACTTTCACAAAGCTTAAGCAGAGTCTCCCCATTTCAGTATTCATCTCAGGTTGGATTTTTCATGCCTGAGGAAGATTTCTAAAGATTCCGAGTCTATTTAAGCGGGTCTTGTGAGTTTCCTTGTTTTGTTTTCAAGAACCAACCATTTTCCCCTCCTTAAATTGAAATCAGACGTGAGAGGTGAGCATCAGGAAGGTTGGTCTTTTAGCAGCCTTTTACCATTCATTCCACGAATTTACATTGATTGGTTCCCCAAAACATATCTAAGAATTGCTCTTAACCATACTGGGAGGTGGAAGAGACAGAAACATTGAGAGGGTGGGGAGGAAGTGCAAAGGAAAACGAATGCATGCCAGTGTTCAAGCCTCTGGAAGACAGGAACTCCAAAATCGTGTCCAAATAAAACAGCTTCTTGTTGAACTCTTACTAATCATACCAGCTACTCCTGAGGTTTGTAAAGTCTTTAGGTCATAACTTATTAACACTCAATAAATGTTGGCATTGTTATTATTACTACTGTTTTTACTATTCTTAGGCAAATACTACTGTGCATACATCACCTTATTTAATCCTCCCACCCTCCCTGCTAGCTGGATATTAGTGTTTTCATTCTATGGCGAATCATAATGGCTAAATCATTGAGGACTTACAGTGTGCCCGGCACTAGCTGAACACCAGGTGCATAATCCTTCCACCAAATCCTACAAAATATGTGCCATTATTATACTCACCTTGCAGATGTGAAAACTAAGGCTCAGAGAGATTAGGTGGCTCGTTCAGGGCCATCAGGTAGTCAGTGTCAAAGGCCAAGTGTAAATTGAATTCTGCCTAGCTCCAGAGATTGTTACCCCCACGCTGCTTCATGCAGACACATCCCTCAAAATTCAAAAACTCACCAAAGGGAATCAAATGAGTCAAGGAAACCTTCACTCTTATTGGGATTTCAAAAGATCCTGTTGCTCACTGTATTCTATTGGTTAGGAGAACACTTTTTTAGCTCAAAACTTCTGTAACCGAGGTCATGGAAATTACTTCTAAGTTCAGTACCTTTCTGGTGCCTGTCAGCAGTGAGAAGGGTGTTGTGAAGTGCGTATAGCTCTTCTATCCAGGACTGATTGACAGCCCTGTAGGAAGGATGTCAGTTACCAGTTCAGAGAAGGTGAGCACATTGTAATAGAAACTTGCCAGTTTCTAAAATCGCTTATTGTGAAAATGAGTTTCCTCCAGCAAACCCAGGAGAACCTGGGCTTCTTTTACATCTTCTGCAGCTCTTAGCAGGGTGGACAGTGAATACCAAGAGCACCTAGCATGGCTGCGGGAGGGACTGGCCACCTGCTCTGGGCTCAGTGTGGCAAAGGTGCTGAAGAACACAGGAAAGAACTCTGAGACAAAGAGCTTGGCATCAATGCAAAGAAATAAGACAGGCACACCTGCCATAATTATGATCGCAGCAAGGGATAACAGGGCCTGGGTCACAAGTCAGGACACCTGAGATCTAGTCCCAGCTCTGTCCTGCAGCAGCTCAGGGCAAGTCATTCATATCTCTTGACCTCAATTTCTCCCTCTGCAAAATGAAGAATTTGAGGAGGAGGAAGATGGCGGCTGGCAGGACGGAGGTGAGGGAGAGGAAGTGAGTGAGTGAGGGGATGAAAGGAGAGTGTGTGGATCTGTGTGGTGAGTGTGTGAGTGAGTGAGGGACAGTTAAATCCCCGTAGGAGCAGCAGGGGCTGGCAGACCAGGCTTTCTTGGACAGGGAGAAACTATCACTGCTGCGGGGACTCCGGCACGGAGCCCACACCATCTTGAAGGGGAGAACGGCCTTTTTTAGGAACTCATCAGCACTACCAACCAGACAGGCCTTGGAACTGCCCCACGACCCAGCAGCCACTCCAGCCAAAATCCTGCTGCCCCATACACAGACCCACGGACCCTGGGACCTCCACCTCCAAAGGTGCACTGTTCCGGCAGCAGTAAGTGCAACTCCCCGCTCTCCAGCAGCAGAACTCCGGACATCACATTCGCGCATTTCCAGAGCACGCAGGCATCCAGGGCACTCCACTCCATAGGCAGCACCTGGGAGCCACTGGGAGCCCCTGTGGGTGTGATTTTGTACAGACAAGGGCGTGTGGCCCTGCAGTAGAAATTCTGAACTCCCTCTTCCTGAATAACTGCCCATGGACACCCCAGCTGTGCAACTTCAATGCCAGGGCCCCTCAGACTGTGTCAGAGCTCTGCGCAGGCAAAGGCACCTCCATGCTCACACATTTCCAACGAGCAGGCCCCCTGAGCTCATCTATCCACAGCACACTTGGGGGAGCAGCTGTGAGACTCTGCTGGGTGTGATTCTGCACAGACAAGGGCGGGCTGCACCGCAGTAGAAATTCTGAATTCCCTCTTTCTGAATAACTGCCCACAGCCACCCCAGCTGCTCAACCTCAGTGTCAGGGCCCCTCAGAGTGCATCAGAGCTCTGCACCGGCAAACACACCTCCACAGATGCGCATTTCCAACAGGCAGGCACCCTGAGCCCATCTATCCACAGGGTGCTCGTGGGAGCCACTGTGAGCTATCCCTGGGTATGATCTTGGGCAAACAGGGACGCACTCCCCTCCCCACCCAGGGCAGTAGAAATTCTGAAATCATTCATCCTGGACACCTGCCCACAGATGCCTCAACTATGCGGCTACACTGCCAGGGCCCTTCAGAGTGCTTCAGTGTGCCTCACTGGCAAATATACAGTGGGTGCCCCTGTGAGCTTCCACTGGGAGCGAGCACCTATCCACCACAGGTACAGCAGCAAAAGCTGAGTCTGCCCACCCCACAACTACAGAACTCTGGACACCACAGTCACGCCTTTTCAGAGCGCAGGCCCCCTGAGCCCCATCACCCCAACAGACTGTTCCTAGGTGCCACTGTGAGTCCCCACTGTGATTTCAATCAAGGGCACAAGACAGCAAAAATTGGGACACCCCCCTCCATGGCTGCTGACTTCTAGAGACTGCAGTTGTGCCTCTCCAGCTCGCAGGCCTACATCAAGAGAACCCAAACAGCTCAAGTAGGGAGCTGCACTAGATTACCAAGCCCAGGAGACCTGAGAGATGACACTAGATCCCCAAAAGAACCTGGGTAGCAAAGCAATTGGAACTACAATTAAAACATTACAGGAAAACATGGAAAGACAAAAAAGCAATCCCCAAAGGAAAGAAAAAGAGGAATCACCAGAAAGGAAGTTAAATGAAATTGAGGCTAGCAACATACCTGAGAAAGAATTCAGAGTAATGGTTATAAGGATGCTCAAACGGCTGGATAACAAATACACACAACTCAATGACAAATATACACAACTCAATGAGAATTATAAGGAGCTGAATGAGAATGTCACCAACATGAAAAGGAACCAACAGGAGATGAAGAACGATATAGCTGCAATAAAGAACACAATGGAAGGCTTAAACAGTAGACTAGAAGAGGCTGAGGACCACATCAGCGAATTAGAAGACAAGGTAGGAAAAAACACACAAACACAGCAGCAACTGGAAAGAAGACTTAAAAAGCAAGAGGAGAGCCTAAGGGACAACACAAAATGAAACAACATTCACATAATGGGGGTACCAGAAGGAGAGGAAGAGAAGCAAGGAATAGAAAACCTGTTTGAAGAAATAATGACAGAAAACTTCCCTGATATTGGCAAGAAAAAAACCATGCAAGTCCAAAAAGCACATAGAGTCACAAACAAGATGATCCCTAAAAGACCGACACCAAGACATATCATAATTAAATTGGCAAACACCAACAACAAAGTAAGGATCTTAAAGGCTGCCAGAGAGAAACAAAAAGTTACCTACAAGGGTTCTCCTATTAGAATATCAATGGATTTCTCAACAGAAACACTCCAGGCCAGAAGGGAATGGAATGAAATTTACAAAGTGATGCAAAGCAAGGGACTGAACCCAAGAATACTATACCCAGCAAGGCTATCATTCAAAATTGAAGGTGGAATCAGGAGTTTCACAGACAAAAAAGGGCTAAGAGAGTTTATCACTACCAAGCCAGCAATGCAAGAAATGCTAAAGGGACTGCTGTAAAAAGAAGAAAGAAAAAGGCAAGAAGAAGCACAAACATTAAGGGAAAAATATGACAACAAACATGTACTTATCAATAATAACATTAAACATAAAATGATTAAATGCACCAATCAAAAGATATAGGGTAGCTAAATGGATAAGAAAACATGACCCATATATTTGCTGTCTACAAGAGACCCACCTCAGAACAAAGGATTCACACAGACTGAGAGTGAAGGGATGGAAAAACATTTTTCAGGCAAATGGAAATGAGAAAAAAGCTGGGGTTGTGATACTTATATCTGATAAAATAGACCTCAAAGTAAAGGCCATAACTAGAGATAGGGAAGGCCACTACATAATAGCAATTCAACAAGAAGATATAACTCTAGTAAACATATACGAACCCAATACAGGAGCACCCAAATACATAAAACAACTTCTGGAAGATATCAAGGAAGAGATTCATAGCAATACAGTCATAGTACAGGACTTTAATACCTCACTGACACCAATGGATAAATCAACTAAACAAAAAATCAGCAAAGAAACAGCAATCCTAAATGACTCACTAGATCAGATGGACTTAATTGACATCTTTAGAACATTTCATCCCAAAGCTACAGAATATACATTCTTCTCCAGTGCACACGGAACATTTTCAAGGATAGACCACATATTAGGACACAGGCAAAGTCTCTTCAAATTCAAGAAGATAGAAATCATATCAAGCATCTTCTCAGATCACAATAGCATAAAACTGGAAATCAACTACAATAAAAACAATCCAAAAAAATCAAACACCTGGAGACTAAATAGCATGCTATTAAACAATGATTGGGTTACCAGAGAGATCAAAGAAGAAATAAAAAAACATCATGGCAATAAATGACAATGAAAACACAACAATCCAAAATCTATGGGACACAGGGAAAGCAGTCTTAAGAGGGAAGTTCATAGCTCTACAAGCCTACTGCAAAAAACAAGAAACAATGGTAATAAATTATCTAACCCTACAACTCAAAGAGTTAGAAAAAGAGCAACAAGGAAAGCCCAGCGTAAGCAGAAGGAAGAAAATAATAAAGATCAGAGCGGAGATAAACGACATAGAGACCAAAAAAACAATACAAATGATCAACAAAACCAAGAGTTGGTTCTTTGAAAGTATAAACAAGATTGATGAACCTCTCGCCAGGCTCACCAAGAAGCAAAGAGAGAGGACCCAAAAAAACAAAATCAGAAATGAAAGAGGAGAAATAACAACAGACCCCACAGAAATACAAAGAATTGTTTAAAAATATTATGAACAACTCTATTCCAACAAACTGGGCAACCTGGAGGAAATGAAAATATTCCTAGAAATATACAACCTTCCAAAACTCAATCAGGAAGAATCTAAAAATCTCAATAGGCTAATAACTATGGAAGAAATTGAAGTCGTCATTAAAAAGCTTCCAGCAAACAAAAGCCCAGGGCCAGATGGTTTCACAGGGGAGTTTTACCAAACATTCAAGGAAGAACTAAAACCTATCCTCCTCAGACTATTCTAAAAAATTCAAGAGGAAGGAACACTTCCAAGCTCATTCTATGAAGCCAGCATCACCCTAATACCAAAACCAGATAAAGACAACACAATGAAACAGAATTACAGGCCAATATCCCTCATGAACATAGATGCTAAAATCCTCAACAAAATTCTAGCAAATTGGATCCAGCAGTACATCAGAAAAATCATACACCATGACCAAGTAGGATTTATCCCAGGGATGCAAGGATGGTAAAATATCTGCAAATCAATAAACGTGATACATCACATAAACAAATTGAGAGATAAAAATCACATAGTCATATCAATTGATGCAGAAAAAGCATTTGACAAAATCTAACACCCATTTTTGATAAAAATTCTCAGCAAAGTGGGAATAGGAGGATCATACCTCAACATAATAAAAGCCATATATGACAAACTCACAGCCAACATCATACTCAATGGGCAAAAACTAAAACCATTTCCCCTAAGAACAGGAACAAGACAGGGATGCCTGCTTTCACCACTTCTATTCAACATACTACTGGAAGTGCTAGCCACAGAAATCAGACAAGAAGAAGAAATAAAGGGCATCCAAATTGGAAAAGAAGAAGTAAAATTGTCATTATTCGCAGATGACATGATACTGTACATAGAAAACCCTAAAGACTCCATCAAAAAATTATTAGACTTAATAAATGAATTCGGCAATGTAGCAGGATACAAAATTAATGCCAATAAATCTATGGCATTTCTATAACACCAACAGTGAACTTACAGAAAGAGAGACTAAGAAAACAATCCCACTTACCATCGCACCAAAAAAAATTAAGATATCTAGGAGTAAACTTAACTAAGGAGGTAAAAGACCTCTACTCAGAAAACTACAGGACATTGAAAAAAGAGATAGAGGAAGACATAAATAGATGGAAGAGCATACCGTGTTCATGGATTGGTAGAATCAACATCATTAAAATGTCCATACTACCCAAAGCAAATAGATTCAATGCACTCCCCATTAAAATACCAACGGCATATTTCACAGACCTAGAAAGAACTCTCCAAAAATTCATCTGGAATAAAAAAAAGACCCCGAATAGCCACAGCAATCCTGAGAAAGAAGAACAAAGTAGGTGGGATCTCAATACAAGATTTCAAGCTGTATTACAAAGCCACTGTCCTCAAAACAGTCTGGTACTGGCACAAGAACAGGCATATAGACCAATGGAATAGAATAGAGAATCCAGATATCGACCCAAACCACTATGCTCAATTAATATTGACAAAGGAGGCATGAACATACATTGGAGTCAAGACAGTATCTTCAATTAATGGTGTTGGGAAAATTGGACAGATACATGCAAAACAATGAAACTAGACCACCAACTTACACCATATACAAAAATAAACTCAAAATGGATAAAGGACTTAAACATAAGACAGGAAACCATAAAAATACTAGAGGAATCCACAGGCAGAGAAATCTCAGACATATGCCGAAGCAATTTCTTCACAGATACCACTCCTAGGGCAATGGAAACTAAAGAGAAAATAAACAAATGGGACTACATCAAAATAAAAAGCTTTTGCACAGCAAAAGAAACCATCAACAAAACAACAAGAAAGCCCACTGTATGGGAGAACATATTAGCAAATGTTATCAGTGATAAAGGTTTAATCTCCAACATCTACAGGGAACTCATACAACTTAATAAAAGGAAGATAAATTATCCAATAAAAAAAAATGAGCAACGGACCTAAATAAGATTTTTTCTAAAGAAGACAGAAGGAAGGCCAAAAGACATATGAAAACATGCTCAAAGTCACTAATTATCCGAGAGATACAAATCAAAACAACAATGAGGTACCATTTCACACCTGTCAGAATGGCAATCATCAACAAATCAACAAATGACAAGTGCTGGCGAGGATGTGGAGAAAAAGGAACCCTCGTGCACTGCTGGTGGGAATGCAGACTGGTGCAGCCACTGTGGAGAACAGTATGGAGTTTCCTCAAAAAACTAAAAATGAAACTCCCATTTGACCCTGTAATCCCACTTCTAGGAATATATCCCAAGAAACTAGAAACACCAATCAGAAAGGATAAATGCACCCCTATGTTCATAGCAGCACGATCTACAGTAGCTAAGATTTGGAAACAGCCTAAGTGCCCATCAGCAGATGACTGGATCAGAAAACTATGGTACATCTACACAATGGAATACTACACTGCTATAAAAAAGAAGAAATTCTTACCATTTGCGGCAACCTGGATGGAACTGGAGAGCATTATGCTAAGTGAAATAAGTCAGTCAATGAAAGAAAAATACCACATGATCTCACTCATTTATGGACAATAAAGAACATTATAACCTGATGAACAAAAGATAGATACAGAGGCAGTAAAGCATCAAACAGAGTGTCAAATTACAGCGCGAAGTTTGGGGGGCGGGGAGGAGATAAGAGATCAACCCAAGGACTTGGATGCATGCATATAAGCATAACCAATGGATGCAAGACACTGGGGGGTGAGGGCATGTATGGGAGTGGGATGCGGGGGGGGGGGGGGCAATGGGAAGATATGTACACATATAATACCTTAATCAATTTAAAAATTGGGGGGGAAAAAGAATTTGGATTACATTGCCTATATGAGTTAGGGTAATAAAAAAGAACCCAGGGAGAGGATAGAATTGTAAAGAAAGATCCAATGTCTCAACTCACCCCCAACCCAACACACACACACATATCAACCCGATTTCGCAATTAGTCCCTGTACCTGACCTTCAAGCCCTGCTCTGCCATTTGCTACTTGTGTGACTTGGGAAATTCACTTAACCTAGAGCTTCCCAACATTGCAGATGTGCCATGGTACGACATGTCAGTAGGAGTCTCCATCACCATTTCCACATGAAACTCGGGCTCAGTGACTTGGATGACTTGCTCAAGGCCACAGTAATCATTTTTGTTGCCATTTATTAAGTACCTACTGTGTGCCAGGCACTGGGCAACATGATCTGCGTGTATTCTCTATAATTGTCATACCCTCTCTCTGGGTCTCTCTTCGGAGGCTGTGTGGCTCCCGTGATACCTCATTGCCTCTCCTACAGCAAAGAGGGGCTGCAGATAGAGGCCTCAGCATTCCCTCACTGCTTACCTGAGCATCAGATGAGGGCCGAGCACAGGTAGACGCCCAAAAACATGATTTGGCCTTTCCCTTTTGTCATGTCTTTTCCCCTCCAAGACTGCCTTTGATGCTAGCCTAAGGTCACTTACATAAAAATGTTAAGAACAGAGTAAAGGGCAGTCCCAGCTCCTCTGCCACCTCAGCAATGAAGAGGCAACAAGATGAGAAGGTGGCCTCAGGGAACAGCTAACCCTGTGGATTCTTTACGTGCAAGCAACCACATGTGCATTATTATTATTATTATCATTTTCATAAATGAGACAGTTCTTTAAAAAGTAAAATAATGTCCACTAATGATGATAACTAGCAATAACATGACCAGATAATGTAATACTTGAATTCATCATGTTATAGAAACGATTATGGAAACAGACATCAGGCCTCCAATAACCTCTAAACTACTTTCATAGAGGGAGATCTAGAGAAGAGAGTACACAGATAGTCTAGTCATATGTAATCAGCAAATAATTAAACCTCCTTGACCCGTGTCAGGGATTACTTCTCTGTTATGTGGACAGCCTCTTTCCTTCCTGTTTCTATGCTGATATATTGGTGCTGTGGTTTGGAACTTTCGAGTTCTCTGTTCACTACGCATCTTTAATTGGAGCCCTGTCAGGTTCAGTAACTAATTGTGTCATACGATCCCTGATTAATGACACTGTCCATCCCCTAAACCCAGGCTCTCACTGTCCACCTGGGGCCTGCTTTGGCAGAAAAAAATTGTCTCTTCTTAGACACAAAGAAACATAGGCAGTCCCAGATGCATTTGTAAAAATTGCCCAGGCTTCGCTGACAGGTGAGTGGCCCAGGTTGCATAGGGAGAAGAGACGGTAGCAGGGAGATGGGAGGGAGAGCACGCCTGATGGATTACTCCCTGAAAAAGAAACCCACAATTTTCTTGGCTTATCAAGAACACTGGGAAGAGGACATCGGTGCAAATCACAGGGTCCCACAGCACATGACAGGGGGCTGAATAGATGATTCTCGGCATATAGCAACCTGCTTCTCAAGGGGGTCAGCAATGATGGGGACACTTCATCATACACCATCTGGAATTCAGTGTCACAGAGAAAACAAACGTTTCCAAGAGAATTCACTCTCGATTTCTCTCTGAGGTCCTGGGATTTCTCCTTCTACCCTACTCCCAATCTACATTTAAGCAGTACTGGCAACCATAGCAATGTATATGACGTGTCTTAGCCCTGTTGTGAATTTATAAATGGAACAAAGATGTTTTAAGAAAATGAGAAGGAAATGGGTAATCACCATCTCAGCAAAATGCTATCTTTGGCGAGGACTTGCTTAAAGACATGTTCGGGCCTAAGTGGTGAGTTGCATGGGTGTAGTCCATCAGCTGATTCCATCCTGTGTCTGGGAGATGATGCATGATTGACATTCAGGAGAAATTGTCTTCAGGAATGAGGAATTCGTGACCTCATGCATTTGTCAGATCAGCCCACCCCAACCTTCCTACCTATCTACCCTGTATGAAGTATTGTAGTTATAGTATGTTCAAAACAACTTATCAGACCTGATGCCTGCAACTTATGCCCATCACACAAAGCAAGACCCTCTGAGATTGAACTCTGAGCAGCGCTCAAGACGTTGCTGATCCTAGAGGCCTTAATGAAACTGCAGGGATGGCAAATTGTTTTCTTGGACAGCTCCCTCCACTCCCCCTTGTATCTCCTGATACCCTCTTTCCCTCTGAACAGCCCTTCTGGTGGTCTGAAGACCTTACTTCAAAACTCAATTTTACAGTTTCTTAAAGTAGTTCATGCATTTCCCTCCCACTCCCTGCAACCAACATCTCCTTTCTTGTTTTATTATAATTGTTGGTTTTCTGGTCTGTCTTCTCCACTAGACTATAAGACACACACACAAAAAAGGGATAGTAGTCTTTCTGTTCAACTTTGAACCCCTTAAAGCTAACACAGAATCATGGAGATGGCGCCTTATGAATTTCTTGGATAAATGAATGAATTTAAAGCTCCGAGGCCTGGATATCAGGAGACTTCTGCTCCAGCCCCAGCTCTGTATTTAATTGAATATGCAACTTCAGTCTGGGGCATCATCTAGGAAGTAAGAGAACAAACCCAATGAGCAGTTGACACTTGTGCCCATGCCATGCTCAGTACAGGCTTGTGCATCCACAGAAGATGGTCGGGGCTTGAGGGAGGTATGGGATGAGGGAAATCCTGGGCAGGCCAGCCTCGGGTCTCCTGTCCCTTTTCAAACATACCACCCTGCCTTTACTTATTTATGTATCAGGCTCTCAAATAAGACTTTGTGTGCCAAAGAGGGTTTAACAATCAAGACAAAGCTTTAAAACTATAAAAGTAGATACACTGTCCAGTCTTTTTCAGCTAGATTCCCCCAATCTATTAAAAAGGTCCCACCCTCTCAATCACTTGCTCCCAGTCCACCTCTGCAGACTCATCTTCCTCAATCCCTAAAATAGCCTTCGTGTGCCATCCCAGCTATGCCTTTTCCTGTGCTTGTAACCACCCTCTCCCATTGTTTTTTTGCCTGGCAAAGCCCAGCTCACCCTTAAGATACAGCTCAATAGCCTTCCACCTTCTTCCCCACTCCCCCATAAACCAAAGACGCATGCCCCCCCAAGAACTGAGCTGACCCATAGAGCTCCAAGAGCGCCTCATAAACACTCTATAGTATTAAAACTGACCATGTGGAATCATTTGTTTATTAAACTCTTTCCTGATTGAAAGGTAGATATTTCACAGTCAGGAGATCTGCTTACTTATTGTTGTGTCTCTCTCTGGTATTCACTACAGTGGTCAATTTAGTAGGCACTTAACAATGTGTGTCACATAAAGGAAGGAAATCAGGAAGTCAGAAGTTTCTTAGGAAATTAGTAAGTTAATTGAGAAATAGGTTAGGGAATTAGTCCATAAATTACACTACAAGTTAATGGGAA
Organism: Cnephaeus nilssonii; assembly: GCF_951640355.1. Taxonomy (NCBI): domain Eukaryota; kingdom Metazoa; phylum Chordata; class Mammalia; order Chiroptera; family Vespertilionidae; genus Cnephaeus; species Cnephaeus nilssonii. Next base: position 30,930,079 of record NC_137074.1, on the reverse strand, counting down.
AACCTCTATTGGAGTAGAGAAATTAGCATTTGAGTGTGAATAACCACTTGATTTAATCTTTCCAGGTGAAAGAATACTTTTTAAAAGTACTTATTTATCTAATGGCTTTCTTCAGTGGAATGTGGAAGGAAATACATTTCTTGAGTCAAGAAACACTTCTCTACCGTTTTCCTACTCTCAGCTGGGTCTTTCTCCTTTTCACCTTCTTAAGTTGGAGAATATTGGCCTTCTGGTTCTAAGAGAGTATTAGAGAGCCAGGGTAAGCTGTGAGTGAAGACATGAAATTAGAGGAAGGGTAGCATGTAGTAATATTTTACGATAGTGTGGCATTGTCTCAGGCACAGTTGGAAAGTTCAACAGTGTTCATAGGCTCTCTGGAGGTATCTAAACTCAGGCTGACCTAGTATGCCTGTATATGATAGAACCATGGACTCTCTGAGTTGGAAAGAATTCATGTTGAAAGGGACTAAATTTTTCTGAACCCCAAATCATACATCATTTGGGGTACACAAGAGAGGATTGATAGGAAATATTTCAAATATGGAATCTCCTGGTATCTTGTCCCAATCTTCTTTTCAATGTGTAAATCCTAATTTAAGTGCTTTTTAGGCTGGCAATGTGTCAATTTAATAAAAAAAAATAGTTCGGGTATAGAAATAAAAGAAAACACAAGGGATATGACAAGATGAAAACAGGGATACACTTACAATATACTTAAAGAAAAGAATATCAGTTGCAGGCTATGAGAAATCACTCATTTCCTCTAGTCCTGCTGAAATGGATCCTTCATATTTCTCAAGGACCTAGACTTGCTAACTCTGAACAGCTCTAATGGGAACCGTCCATCATGCGGTCTGCAGCATGCAGTCTCTCACTGATGGCTATCTGGACCTCAACATAGTACTCTATATTGATTTTCTCCAGCTACATGGTTATACTATTGGAATCAATATGCCTCTCCCTCTCCAATCACTTGATGGGCAGCCAAGGAATGCACTTTGACAATAGCACCAGCAAGTATGATTAGAAAGGTAACTCTGGGGGAAGAATTATTTTTAAACACATTACTAAATTGAGTAAAGATTATTTATAAATCTATCTCTCCTTTAAAATGGTGATTCTCCACCCAGTACACCAAATCAACTTTAGGTAATAAATACTTTATAATGCTTCCTTTATGCTTGTGAAATACAAACTCGAGATAATGTTACCTTCCTGTACAGTTAATTAAAAAAATTAATGTGGCCCTAGCTGGTTTGGCTCGGTGGATGGAGCGTCGGCCTGCGGACTGAAGGGTCCCGGGTTCGATTCCGGTCAAGGGCACATGCCTGGGTTGCGGGCTCGAACCCCAGTGTGGGGTGTGCAGAAGGCAGCCGACCAATGATTCTCTCTCAGCATTGATGTTTCTGTCTCTCTCTCCCTCTCCCTTCCTCTCTGAAATCAATAAAATATATATATATTTTTAAAAATAATGTGCCCTGAGTATGAAATATAAATGTAAGAAAAGCAATTTCTAAAAAAAAATATTTATTTTAATGTGTGAATCTGTGAGACATAATGTTAGGAGACATAATGAAGTGATCAGATGTTTGCCATCATCTGTAGAACCACTACAAATGCAAATGCTACAAATGTACACTCACATAGGTATGCTGTTTGGTGTTCAAAGACCATGAGTCATGTTGCTGTGGATAATGTAGTTTTTCCAGAATGATGGCCAACTCTTGGTAAATTCCAAACAAAACAAATTACAGCTGTCCCTCAATTTACCCCATTGTTGTAGTCCTGGAAAACTCACTGTTGATAAAGCCATGGAAAAATGCTTTGTGTTAATATGCAACATGGAGGTAGATTCAGGAATAATAAACAGGTTTTTACTTGCATGATTGCCCATTGGCATCTTCAGAAGTCATGTGAGACACAGGACCATGCTTCATTCTGTGGGACAGTCCCACACGTGGCACAATGTCTAACAGCCCAGTCCTCTGAATATCTAATGCAGCTTGTGCCCACAATTATCATGAGAACCATAGACACTCCTACAGATTTCCAGAATTCAAACCCAAGGAGGCAGTAACCTTTGCCGAGGACCATTGGTTTGAAGTATTTTCTACAGAACTTCCCCATTGACCCAGATTCCAGCTATGAAACCAAAGAATAATAGAACTAGAAGCTACCTTAAACCTTCTCTAACTGCCCCCTTATTTTTATCCAGGTGAGGTAAGTGACTTGCTCGTGGACACTCAGTTATTAGGATAGAAAAACCAAGATTGCCCTGTCAGCACTTTTTAAAAAGTTCTTATTGAATAGAAAGATACCCTTGGATTTGTCTCTTTACACACCAGGTACTTGAAAATAGATAAATGGCACAGCGTTTTCCAGTTTTTAACAGGACATTTGGGGTGAGATCACTCACTTCTCACCCCTGAGTTTTAGTTCCAGCTGTGATACTCTCTCCTGCCCACCACAAGCCTGGGTTCCTGCATACACATAAATGGGAAAGGTTAAAAATGTTATAAATTCCCTTACACTGTGTTCAAATGTGTGATTACTGAGAGCAGAAATTGTCTTACATGGTTAGTGGCTAATTGATTTTCTCACCATCCTCCCCAACCTCCAGTCACCAGAATCCAAGCAGGACCTTGGGAAATGAATGGCTAAGATTCCATATGCTCCTGCTCTGTGCACAGCCTGACTTAGGACAGCAAGGGGCTGGTCCCTTCCTAAGACCTAGTGAAGTCTTGGCTATTCGATTCTGATGACGAACTGAGTGATTTAAAATTTGATTTGGCAGATCAGATATTAAGAAGAGACTGTAAGAATGCACAATACTGGATCTCCAAATTATGTTTTCAAACTGAGCCTGTTTCAAAAATTATTGCTTGGAGGAAAAAAGAACCATTTATAAGCCTTATATATTACGAGGAGGTAAAGATAGGAGGAGAGAAGACATTTGTAGCATATAAATGTGGATCCTACACCAAAGAGGAGGAGTTAGTTGCTTCCTAGTCCTTCGAGCTGCACTAAAGAATAGCCTACTCGGTAATGTGCCAACTCAGCTCTCTTCAGGAGAAAACACAGAAGTCCTCCAAGCGAGAAAGTCTCATTAGGTCCTCATACTTGGTGCTTATACACCCTACAATTTCCTCACGGAAGAGTCCCTTGGGTCTTCTTTCCAAGACCACATCCTCTTAATTTTAGACTCCCTCCAACAATTCAAACATCGGGTGTTAGAAGCAGCAATTTAGAAAGGAGGAGGTTTGACTGTTCAGGGTGAGCCCTGTGACAGCAACAAAGAGAAATAACTGACCATCCAGGAAGGAGATGGAAAACTGTTTTACAAAGTGAGGGAGGGGGGCTGACACAGAAACTCAAAATAAATAGCAGCTGAGCCATTTAATGTAGGCACAGACGGCTCTGCTAGCCCTGAGAGCATCTCCATAATACAGAATAACATAGTAACTGACATAAAAGAAAAGTTAGGTTATGCTCAATATATTTTGCAGCAAAAATTCAATATAGCAGGTTAAATCCTATAGTGATGGAGAAGGGAGACCCTTCAGAGAGCATCCCAGTCCCATTCCTTTATTTTACAAAGGAGGAAACTGAATGTAAAAGGTGGAACAGGTTCGAGGTAGACAACAGCACAGCCCTTCTGATCCTGGGTTCCTTCCATATGGACACCCTGACAACTGACATCACTGAGAGGAAGGAAAAGCGACATTGCATCGCATGTCATCATTCAGTGTGTCATTGCTTCTGACATTTGTTTTTGCTTCTCTGCATTGATTTCTCCCCACTTCCAAAGGAAAAGAAACCTGCTCTCTTTATTCACGAAAGAGTGAACTCTTGTTCCCTGATTTGTGATGACAGAGCTTCAGGGTTAACAAATTGGGACTGGAGGTGAAGTTTACTTGGAGTTCCCTCTGACATCCTCCTCATCCCATTCCTGCTGTGTTTCCTCCAAGCTGTCCTACATCTGTCCTTCAACTTGGCACCTCAGCCACTGGCTCCACATTCAGAGCTCCTGCAGTGTAGGAAACTCTCCCAACTCCCAAGAGTCTGGTGTATCCCCAGCCTCTTTCTAATTTGATCTCTAATTCCATTAAACAAAGAATGGGGCAATGTACCAACGTTTTTCAAAAATAAGTGGGAAGTGCCAGCCGGCATGGCTCAGTGGTTGAGTGTCGACCTATGGTCCAGGAGGTCACACTTCGATTCCTGGTCATGGCACAAGCCCTGGTTGCAGGCTCTATCCCCTGTGGGGGGCATGCAAGAGGCAGCCAATCAATGATTCTGTCTCATTATTGGTGTTTCTCTCTCTCTCTCTCTCTCTCTCTCTCTCTCTCTCTCTCTCTCTCTCTCCTCTCTCTTCCTCTCTGAAATAAATAAAAAAAATTTTCTAAAAAAAATAAGTGGGGAGCTTATTAAAATACAGGTTCCTGGTTTCCATCTCCTGAAATTATGATTCAATAGATTATTCTGGCAGAGTGGGCCCTGACCCTCCTAGCTGCCCGCCTGCACGTTCCCCTCCATCCAAATACTTCAAACTCTCTCTCTCTCTGCCATGTCTTTACCTCATATAACACCTTCTTTGTCCAGTTAACTCCTCCATATTTCTCAAAACCAGCTAATGTAGACGTCTCTCATCTTTGCTCTCATTCCTGTGTGTTTCCATATCACTGAGCTTATCCAACTTACCATGATTTTCTGGTACATCTCCCGTTGAGGGTAAGGCCTTGTCTCACTTGTGTGTGTGTTTTTATTCCCAGCAGCCTGACAGGCACATAGTAGGCACTCTAAAACTGTTCATTAAATTATCTTTGGCATGTGGTCAATTTCCTTGTCAATAACTAGTCACTTATTTACATTTGAATTTTTTATCAGTCCCCAAGATATAGTAAAAGATGTTCACAAATCACTCAAAGTATCACTCTCCAATGAGATGCATCCTCTGCAAGATGTAAAAATGAAACAGGAGAATTTTACACATAATCTAACCCTGGTGCCAACAGCTGTAGGGTCATAATGATTTAGGTCCATATTCACTCAGGATATCTGACACCGAAGGAACAGTGACAGAGACCCATACAACAAACGGGGACTGTTCTAAATGAAGATCAGTTTCTAATAGTTCTCTAGAATTAGTTCTGATTGCCTTCCAGGCATTCAGGTTAAAAAGTTTTTCAGAAGTGAGGTTGGAAAACATTACTGGCTTTGAACTGATTCTTATACATAAAGCTCTGTGTATGTGTTCTTCAATCCCAGAGATTCCCAGTATTTTCTATCCAACATCGTTAGCCACCAAGCGGTTTGCTCATCTCCTACAGCCCACCACTAGTGTGTTTTGTCCCATGCAGGTGTTTGCTATGCAGAGTTTGGAGTCCGTGTCCCGAAGACCACGGGGTCGGCCTACACCTACAGCTATGTCACTGTGGGGGAGTTTGTGGCATTTTTCATCGGCTGGAACCTGATCCTGGAATACCTGATTGGCACTGCAGCCGGTGCCAGTGCTCTGAGCAGCATGTTTGACTCGCTGGCAAACCACACCTTCAGCCGCTGGATGGTGAACAGCGTGGGGACCCTCAATGGCCTGGGTAAGACCACCACACCCTCTCACCCCAACATGCAAACTTTCTGAGCCAAATAAGTGGGTTTTCCTTTCAGGACGCAACTTGGCAAAATGTATCAATAGCCTTAAATATGTGTTGATTTGGTGTGTGTGTGTGTGTGTTGTTGTTGTTGTTGTTGTTGTTGTTTCAAAGTAATTCTTTTCCTGCAAATCTATCCTAAGGAAATCAGTCTAATTTCCATAAAGCTTTCTACAGAAAAATGTTCATCACAGCCTTATTTATAATAACAAAAATAATTAGAAACAGCCTAAATATTCTACAGTGGAGCAAATGGCTAAGTAAATCATGGAAACATATTATGTAGCTTGAAATTAAAAGAATGACTAGGAAAACTGTTGTAACAACATGGAATGTTTTTAATGTAATGGCATGTGACAAAGGATGCAAATCATACATGTATCATGTTAATAAATACATAAAAATAAAGCCAATGATGTAAGAAGAACTGTAAGAAACTTCTCTATTGGCTTCCTCAGAAGATTTTTAAATGTTTCATAAATAAGCATGTATTAATTTTTAAATGAGTAAACAAATTAATATATTTCTAAAATATATTCAGTCTAGCAGAGGTCAAGGATGGCAATGGAACGGAGTGAATACTAAATGATCAGAAGCTCACGGAGCAATTACCTTGAGACTTCAGACTCTGTCCATCACTTGCCTCCCACTTTCCATCCTGATGTCTGGCTTTATGCTTTCACATTCATGGGAGGCTAAACATTAGTTGGGGAAACTTTGGGGTCCTGCCCCAGAACTTTGAGGAACTGATTATGAGGCTCTGTACAAGTCCTTTACCTTTGGTGTCTATCTGAGAAGAAGCGACAAAAATGCTGAGTATCCAGATACCATGAGAAGATAAAAATGTATGAAGATCACATCTCCTCAGTACACTAATTTCATAGAATTTTAAGTCTGCAAGGGTCCTCCAGCATCAGGGAATCCAACCCCTAAATTTCACAGGTGAGGTCCAGAGGAGTGAGTCACTTGCCCAGAGTCAGTCAGTCTGGCTTTGGGTCCTGTGTGCTTACTTACACTGTACTTAATAGCAATTTAATTTAACTTGACCTCTCTGGTTACAGGCAAAAGTGCAGCTGAAATTCAGGAGCCTGACTGCTGAGGCAGTGCCTTTTCCACTCTATAGAGGGCAGGCGTCCACTGGCCAATGGACAAGACCTTGAAGGCTGTCCGCTGGTCATTTTCTCTGCAGCCACATACACGTAAATGGAAAGAACACCTTTCTTCCAATAGTTTTCAAAGACACACATTTTAAATTTTTCCAATGATGAAAAAACTGCTGGAGTGGAAAGCAAAATTCATGGCCTATAAAGTGAACAAGAATAAAGATAAAACAATTTTCAAGTAACATGTTAGACCTATGTATACATCCCAAATATCCCAGGATAGTCCTAACTTCAAATGTTCTGTGCCATGATTCCATAGGACTCTTGTCATATCATGTATCCCAATTTTGGGTCAAGGATATCATGTTATTTTATCTATATACCAAAACCTTCCCATTTGCAAATAGACACCTGTAGACCACAGTGTAGTCACACACACATGTGCGCACACGCATGCACACACACACACACACACACACAGCATTTCTTCTCCCACTGTGACAATCTGACCACCCCTCTCAGAGCTGAGTGCAGATGCCCTGGGGAGGGGCTGGGAGTTTGCATGGCCTTTTTTCCCTCTGGACAATATTAACTCATGTCTTTCCCCTCTAGGGAAAGGTGAAGAATCCTACCCAGACCTTCTGGCTCTGGTGATCGCGGTCATTGTCACCATCATCGTCTCGCTGGGGGTGAAGAACTCTGTGGGCTTTAACAACGTGCTCAATGTGCTGAACCTGGCAGTGTGGGTGTTCATCATGATCGCAGGCCTCTTCTTCGTCAATGGGAAGTACTGGGCTGAGGGCCAGTTCTTGCCCCACGGCTGGTCAGGGGTGAGTTCATTCCTAAATCCCTATGTACCTCTCCCATGCTCTGCCTTCCACCCCATGATGTCTAAGACATGTTTTCAGGAAAATGCTGCTGTGTCTCATAATCTGCATGCCACCCTCTTCATCACCTTTCATTGGAATGTTCTAAAGAAGTAGCTCTCATTTTATTCTGTTTCACAAACATTTATTAAAATCCAATTTTATAGATAACTGATAGATTTGTTGTGTTGGTCCCTTGCAATATACCTAATACTAAGTGCTTTGCATGTAATATCTTATTTAATCTTCCTAATAACTGTGCAAGGAAATATTTACATTCTGGTCTTGCAGATGAAAAAACTCACACTCAGAGAAGTCAAATGACTTGCTATTAAGCATACAGGGTAGGTAAGCACAAGGACCCAAAGCCAGGACTGTCTGACTCCAAAATCTGTAGAATCTCCCTATAGTTTATTTAGATGACAGATAGTCCATCAATAAACAAGGCAGTAACAAAGGCCAGGAGAGGGACGGGTGGGGAAGAGATTAGTGTTTCTTGGGTATAGAACTAGGGAACAAACAGTTTTTGTTGTTTTTTTATTTTCTTATGTTTTTCCTTTTTTAATCCTCACCCAAGGACATTTATTTTATTGATTTTAGAGAGAGGGGAAGGAGAGGGAGAGGGAAAGGGAGAGAGAGAGAGAAACATAGTTGCGAAAAAGAAATATCAATCGGTCGCCTCCCGCACGTACCCCAACCAGGGATTGAACCCACAACCTGGGTATGCACCCTGATCAGGAATCAAACCCTCAACCCCTCAGTGCAGGAGACAACGTTTCAACCAACTGAGCCACACTAGCCAGGACAGGAACAAACCGTTTTTAAATCTAATCCCCACATTTGACCCAAAGTGGATAGTCTGCTGGGGTCTGAGGGCAATTGAGTGGGCCTATGGTACAGTTTATAATTTCCATTCCACTGCACTGTTCACACAGAGAAATCCACCTGATGTGGTCTGGGGCTTGGCACGATAGTAGGCTGGACCAAAAGGACATGTTCAGATCTCACCCCTGTGACAAGTAGTACTAAGTCGCACCTGGATTCTTTCTCTAAGATAACTAAAAAATGTTTACTTTATGAGTTAATTGGTAAAATTCACCAGCCCATTCTTTTTTTTTTTTAATAGTTGAACATAAATCAGAGAATTTTGAGCTGAAAGGGGTCTTTACAGCCATCAGGTCCTATTCCCCCATTTAACAGGTAGAGAAACTGAGGCCGAGAGAGGCAAACCTGCCTAAGATGGTGGCAGAAGCAAGTCCAGGATTTCACCAATTTTGCTTTTGTAGCTTTTTCTTAAACTGTCTTCTTCCAAGATGTTCAGGAACCAGAAATCTCTCTGGGAGAACACTCAAAATAACTTCTGTTATTTTGAACCGTGCCATGCTGTTCAATGCAGAGAAATAAGCAAGGAAGCAATTTCAGCCAAGATTTCTAGTCTTCTGCTTATCTGTAAGAATTCCACAGAACCACAAAGTTTATTCCGCCTCTTTGAAATGAATAAGTCTTGAAACTGGTTAAAACCAGAAGAGACAAAGACACCGTTGACCCCATTCTGTATCCCTAAATCTGTATTCGCTTATGATACAAATCGTTTCTTTCCTATCAAATAGGAGAGATAAAAAAATTATAAGAGTGACAAAGAAAAAGTGTTTTTCAGAAACTCAATTGCATTTTCATCATAGCACACAAAAATGTTCTCACCATTTTCTTAACAATGTAAGAAATTATTGGGTCATGGACTTACTGTAAGACTTTGGCCCACAGCTAACTTCTGTGCTTTTACATTTTCTCAGCTATCAAGTGGGAAGACTAATTGTACCAAATGTTTGCAAAAGAGAATAAAATCTTGGATGTTTTTATGTGCACAGTGTGTAGTTAGCAATAGTGATAATGACAGGAGGGAGGAGCTAGAATGTATCCACTACCTGCTAAGTGCCCTTTGAATTGTGCATTGTTCTCTATGAATATTATCTCATTCTGACAACAAAACTTGAATGCAAGTGCTGCAGTCTCCAAGTTACAGATGGAGGATCCAAGACTCAGAGAGGCTGGGTTACTTACCTAAGATCACTGAGCTAGTCAGTACCAGGCCTGAAATTCCTGCCCAGGTCTGGGTGGCTCCCAAACCCTTTACTACATCAATGCCATGTGCATGATGACCCTCCCTTCTGAGTCTTCTTAAATAAGATAGTTAATCTGACAGGTTATATTTTTATTTCCTTTAAGCCTTCCCAAAATCATATCTTGGACCTGGGAAGAGCTGTCAGAGATGGCCTAGTCTCATTCTTATCTTCACAGGGGAGTATAATTCCAGCCCAGGGCAAATGTGCATTGTTTACCAAGATATCATGTCAGCAATTCAAAAGCTTTTCTTAATTACTTGGATTATGTTAAATTTTCAAAATCTTCCTAGTAGCGCCCTAGCCGATTTTGCTAAGTGTTTAGAAAGTCGGCCTGTGGACTGAAGGGTCCCAGGTTCGATTCCAGCCAAGGGCACATGCCCGGTTTGCAGGCTCTCTCTCATCATTGATGTTTCCATCGATCTCTCCCTCTCCCTTCCTCTCTGACATCAATAAAAAAGTATTTTTAAAAAATCTTCCTAGTAGCTTTCTTGAATGGCACACACTGTAGTCTAGGCCCCATGTGACAACTGGAAAGAGTAAATACCCTTTGCCCATGCTGAAGAAGATGAGTCTTTTAGTCTTTCTTCTTGTGCTTCATCCTGGGGTCTTTATTCTCTTCAGAGGGGTGTCCTCTTCCCTTCTTTGGGGCTCCACATCCTTCCTCAGTCAGGAGCCTGCCTCATCAAGAAAGGAGCTCATTAAGCTAGCTTCAAAGGCTCCTCATTTGCATATTCCGGGTTCTAACCAGCTTTTATAGCAAGAAAAGAAGATCAGAAATCAGCCATAAAAATCAAGGAAGATTCCGTTCCCAACACTTAACATTTTCTTTATGACAAACTCTTCCATATACAATTTTCCTTTAATCTTCACAACAGCCCTGCAAAATAAATACAATGATCTCCACTTTTACACCAAAATAACTAAAGCTTAGACCACAGATCTTAATCATAAAAGAGTTGAAATGTGGTCCTAGTCCTGGAGGAGCCAAAGCACTCACTTATATACTCTAATACCCCCTGGTAGTGAACACATGGGACCAATTGTCTTTTTCTTTTCTTTTCTTTTCTTTTTTTTTTTTTTGCATTTTTGGCCACTGACCTCCAACCTAAACCTACCACCTTGAGTAGGCTTGCCATTGGCCAGCAAAAAAATTCGGCTGGGATTTTGGATTTTTCACTGCAAATCCCTTTTCCCTGCAGGAAATTCAAATATGTGCCCTAATGGCTGTGATTAAAAGCACCATCTGAGCACAAAGGACATCCCAGTGTGAAGATGTTGCTGACTCATCCTCCCTGCTATCTGCCTGGCCTTGGATTTCTGCAGAGTGAATTTCCTTCCTGGTGAACTGGCCTGGACCTGTTCTTTCTCAAGTTTGGTTTCAGGTCACTTTTCCAGTCCAGCAAGGCCACTTTGAATATAGATCCTATTTTTTAAGGTCCCGGGCTTCTCATGAGCATTTCATCCACCACATTAATAAACACACTCCTTACTCTGTTATCTAACAATTGTCAATAAAAGCGAGTTGCCTACTTGGCTGCTGCATGAATTTCTTTACTCTCTAGGGAAAACCTGACCTACAAGGGGATTAGTTCAGAGTCCCAATCTACTCCATTCTTCCTCTCTTTAGGTAGGATGGGATGGAGGAAATCACTGCGTAGAGGATGGTTTATAAGGATACCAATACATGACTTGCAACACAATTCTCAAGTACTTGAAAGGGTTAATGAGCAATCTATCCTCTGGCCATGGACCCCTCACAGGCCTACTCTTTCCCTGCTGCAACTACTTCCTTCCAAAGAAAATAGCTTAAGGAATGGTTTACTCACTTTCAGGTTCTGGGTCAAATGCTTCTTTGGTCTCGAAGAGCTTAAGAACAACAAACATTTTCCCCCTATATCAAGTAACTGCTGGCCCTCGGCTGAACCCCTGCTTCCATCTGCAAATCCTCAGCCCCTGAACATTGTTGGATGTGTATTCCCTCTATGTTATTTGTTCTTGATGCTATCTTATGGTTTTTCTTTAACCAAATAAGACGCCCTACAAGCACAAATAGCTCCCAGGAAAATGGCTCATAGCACGTATTTGTGGGGAAGGCTGACAACCTCCAAAGGAAAAGTTCTTTTCCATGTCCTCCACATTTGAATCCATTTGCTGGGAACTAGTAGTACATTCCACTGTCACTGCAAACAGGCTGCTAATAGCTGGAGCAGGAGCATGGTCGAAAATGTTATTAAAGTTGTAGTTTCGTCTTGTTAACTTGGGAGTGAATTATATAAAGGTGCCTAATTACCTCCGAGGCATCTGGCAGATTGGCCAAGGCATGACATAGAGGGCTGCCTCACCCTAATGCCTCTCAAATATCAGCCAGGCACAGGGGGGTCAGCATAGGGACCCCACACACTGAGTAGCAGGCCACTGATGACATTGCTTTTGACAACTAATTAAGCAGCAGCCCTCCAGCAACGGAGACACGAGCTGCTTCCCCACAAAGGTCTATAGAGGCGAAGACCCATCTGGATCTCCTGGCTGAGCAGCTATACCGGGTTTACTTTGGAAAACATTTTCTGCTATGTCATCAAATTAAAAAGTCAGTACTATTTTTTTATTTATGTAAAACAGTAAAGGAAAGGTAGGATAAAGTACCAATGAAACCAGTAACACACACATGCACTTCACCCACCAATTTTATTCACAGATGCTCACCCTTAGGTACCACTCACGTTCTCGTGCATGGAAAGGTATTCTAATCATCAATACCAGCGGCCAGAGTAAAAAGGAAAGCAGTTGTAATGGTTAGTTGAGTAAAGATACACCCATACACAGTTTCACTGCTTGGCTCCTTTGTATTTACCAATCAGGGATCATTTGCTTGCAAGGAGATAACCTCATTCAAACTAACTGAAGTAAAAAGGAGACCTCATTTGTTGATTCCATTATCTTCTCCTTGGTAATCTGTTTATTTCATCTACAGCTTGTGAGGCCAGGGTCTGTTTGATCTTGGCAGGTGGGCTGGTTTTTCTCCCTTTGCCTCCACTCCCCAGATTCACTTTCCACCCATCATGCTCTGTTCTGTGCTCCAGAAGACCCCTTTGCTATTTCCGGTTGGGTTCAGCCAATGAGAGATATTATCAGGAGATCAGAAGGTGAGAGGAGAGCAAGACCAGAGTATGCCCTCCTCGCTCCCACCCAGCCTTAGCTCCTATAAGCTCTTCATTGAAATAATTTCATTTGAACCATCTCAGTTAAATTCTGTTTTCTTCCTAATGCAGTAGAACCTCCCAATGTCCTACCTTCGATCTCTCCAGCCTTCAACCACAATTTTTTTCTAGTTATTCATAGGCAAATTCAGGCTAACAGACATTGTCTTTGCAAACTTATTCTCTCTCTTCCTAACTTGATTATGTTAACTTTCTGGTATCTAATTATCAGCAATTGCCATCTATCCTTTCATTCACTTGGAAAATAGCATTTGTGTTTTTAAAAATAATATAGATATTTATTCATCTTATTCAGTTTGTTTACCTCAGTCAAGGCTGCATTTTGGGTTGTGTGGTGTCCTCAAGACTCCAAGCACCCAAGGTCACACTCAGAAAACTTTTTGCTCATTACTGTCTCCACACCAAGCACAGTGCATGGCACGTGGGAACGGCTAATAAATATGTATCAAGAACAAGGAGAAGAATGAGGAGGAGGGCAAGGAATTTGTTTGTGCCCCTGGGTTTCATCTGTCCTAGAAAATTTTACAAGTTATAAAAATACTACTGGTAAGAGATAATATTTATTGAGCAACTACAGAATTCTAGGACTGAAATTTATTATATTATCTCATTCAATCCTATGAGTTAAGTACTATCACTCTCTTCATTTAAGGGATATACTGGGCTCCAAGAGGTTGGGAACTTGTTCTAGGTCACCAACCTAATATGTGGCAAAACCGGGTTTGACAGTCTACAAAGTCTGGACTCATAACTAAAGCTGATTCTACCCACGTTCATGGTTCTGGGATTCCCCCTGGAGCCTATAATATACCTCTCCTCCAAGAGCACGGTCCAAACTTTAGAACTGGAAAGTGTGCTCTCTGACTTCCACTGAGTCTTCTCTTCTTCAAGTTAGACATCCCCAGATCCCCAGGTGTCCCTCACATGGTGTGTTTTTACAGACCTCTCACTTTTTTCTGGGGTAGATTTGCCCCAAAATTCTTGTTTAGGACTTTCCCACACTCCTTTCCTCAGCAGTGAACTGTTCTAGGACCTACGACCTTTCTATTAGACTTAGAACTGATCACACTACAGAGGCACAGAACTGTAGCCCTGGAACATCCTAATTGGGACAGATGCACCTTCAGACTGACTGTCACATCAGGTCACTGTACGATTTACAAGAGGGGTGTGTGTGTGTGTGTGTGTGTGTGTGTGTGTGTGTGTGTGTGCGTGTGCAGGTGCAGGTGCTAAAGGAAGAGTAAGCAGGGCCTGTCTTTGGGAAGCTGTCTTAAAGCAAAGCTTTTCTTGATTGGGGCAGTTTAGCGAGCCTGCAATCCCAGCATATGTTCATCCTTAACAAACAGAAACGTTTTCTAGATGAGTGAAAGCAAGCACGTTTCCAAGCCCGTGACCCTCCATGTACATCTGTTTTCTCTCCTTGTGTGAAGGCTAAAGACACTTTCCATGCCCCAAAATGAAGGACTTTGCTGGGGTGAAATTGGGAGTTATCTCCTCTCCCAGAGAGTAGCTCTCTGACTACAGAACTGCTTGTTTGAGAAGTTCTTTCTTCTTGAGTTATTGGACTAGACCAGGAATTCCTAGATTTGGGGGATGGGTGGGGGAATGGACTTCTTGGCTGTCTGGTGAAGCCTGTAAAGTTCACCTGAGAACTGTGTTTATAAATGAATAACCTAATTACATAAGAAATCAGAAGGAATCAAGTATACTGAAATGCAGTTATAAAAATACTTTTAAATTGTGATAGAATAACAATGTGCTTCTTTATTAGTACATTAAATATTAAAACATATATCTATCATAATTTGAAAGTAGCAATGAGCACAACTGATATTCTAAGATCTCTGCCATGACCCTAATATGATAGAAAAATGATTGCTACCAGTGACAAAGTTATCACCTACATTCTCGATTGAAAGAAATGCTTACATTCCATCAAAGGTTAGTGAAAATAAAGATGTCATACTTTCTCAACAAAATTCACAGACCCCCTGAATTGCACAGACCCAGGATAATCCCAGTTAGGGAACTGAAACATTGGAATCATAACGAGAGAAACTGTGGAAGAGACCAACTCATTTTGCAGATGAGCAACGGTTGCTTTTGAAGGGTTGAGATATTCAATATTTAGATGGACCTTGCAAGTTCTAGAATTTAGTATTTTGTTTTTTACTTATTGAGAAGTCAGTGGGAAAGGTAAGAGTGAAAATTTAGGAACAGGTGTCTGCTTGGCATGTGTTTTAATATTTCATCATTTATAAACTGAATGTGCAGAAAAGAAAAAAAAAAAGGCCAAGTCTCCTGGATCCCCTGGCTAGAGCTTAAATGCTGCCAAGTCTCCTCAGCCCATACACACAAGTCCAGAAAAATCTCTCTCACCTTCCCATAAAGGGACATCCCCAAGCATTCAAAGAGGCACATTTTTTGCTTTCAGCTGATAATGAGGGTGCTAAGATAGGTGCATTTATACTTCAGTAGATTATTTGAAATAAAGTAGCATGCTCCTCAATGGAAAATTTTCACAGACCCCTTGACTTATCAAGTCCCAACCATCCCTGGAGTCACGCATGCTCCTGACAGACAGACATCCAGCAGATGTCACTGGATACCACCTCCCCAGCTTTACACAGCCAACTACCTCAGACCTTCTCCTGCCTTGTAGCCCTGTTAGGTCACTGAAGCCCCCCAAAAAGCAGAAAAATCAAACTGTCTCTACCTGTCTTCCCAGGGAAGACAATAGAATATCTGAAGATCTGAAAGTCTTTTACATCACTTCAGATCTAGAAGTTACCAAAGAGATGATCTATCAGAAGCACTAATGGTGATTTGGGCAAGACAATTCCTTGTGCAGACACCTGAGCCCACTACACTAAATGCCTGAAGTGCCTACCCCATGTCTCTGTGACGGTCACAGGTAGCTCCCCAAATTTACAAATGCCCCCTAGGAGTAGTCATACAGCCTCTGTTTGTGATAAAAGCACAGAGAGATTAATGAGTTCTCCCAAGACATGGGGATAGCCAAGTTAGTGATTTTTTTTATAGCCCCACTTAGTTCCAAAAATGATTTGAATGTGTTGAATGGCTTATTTTTATTTGGGCATAATTCTCCTTATTTCCATTTTACACATGAGGGAATGGATCAGTGTCACACAGCTAGAAAGTAGAGGAGATCAGAATGTTAAGTGTTTAGCACAAGTCCCACCATGTTACCCCCTCTGCCACTCAGTAATGTCTTCTGGGCATTGGGCAATTGTGGGTATCACATGTAAGGCCCTGGTACTGCTCTGGTACTGACAGATGTCATCATCCCTACAGGTGCTGCAAGGAGCAGCCACATGTTTCTATGCTTTCATTGGTTTTGACATCATCGCCACCACCGGAGAGGAAGCCAAAAATCCCAACACGTCCATCCCTTATGCTATCACCGCCTCCCTGGTTATCTGCCTGACAGCATATGTATCTGTAAGTATCAAGACATGTGGGACCCTCCTCATGGCCTTTTTTCATATTTGACCCTAAAATGTGGCTCTGGGGCTGGGTCCCCTTCTGTCAGGAAGTGAACCTTTCCTTGTGCCTTTGGTGTTTGTACACGAGCCCATGCTCCCTATATCTTCGCCAACTCATGACAAGATGAAAATCAGGACTCCAAACTGGAGATGGGAGAAGCCCAGGCCCTCCTTTAAGTCACTGCCTGTGAGTCTCCATCCCCAACTGCCCTACACACAGGCTCCTGGTGTCCACTGCTGCCCGGGGATGGTGTGCTGGGAGTGGGCCGCCGTCCAAGGATCTCAGATCATAGGCTGGCAGTAACGGGTGGGTGTGCGAGCAGAGGCTTTGTGGGCCTCTGTGCACCCTCCTCAATGCTCTTCTGTCTTCTGGGAGCTTCCCAGCAGTGAAGAGACAAGGCAAGGCGAGGCGAGGCGAGGCGAGGCGAGGCTCCCCCAGAGTCAAGAGAGAGAGTACATCATCCTCTGAAGATGCTCTTCCCTTAAATGCGGGGGGGTGGGAGGGTGCAATTTCTTTCTGCTGTTGTTTCTTTTTAGAGGAGTTTAAGCTTACCCCTTAGGGTTTCCCCGTCAAGGGTTGTCCTCATAATAAAGCCTTCAGACTTGTGTCCTCAGGATCACACCCTAGGATGCTCCTCACACTTTTGATGTGTCATCTCTCAGCTCCCACCCTAGAATTTCTATCACGTAGATAGTTCAGCCACATCCGAGATCCCCCTCACCCCCTGGCAATGGAGAGAACCAGCTGACAAGCCAACAGGTGTGTGTTTACACAAATACTCCAAGCCCCGAGGGCCCCACTCCAGTCACCACAATTAGGAAAGAGTCAGCAACTGGGGTGCACACTATAGACCCTGTGGCTCCTGCTGCCATAGCATGGGAAAAGCACCTCCTTCTCCTCCCCCCAGAAAAAAAAAATATTTTTGAAAAATACGTTTTTATTGATTTTTTAGAGTGAGAGGAAGGGAGAGAGAGAGAAACATCAATGAAAGAGAAACATTGATAGACTGCCTCCTATTCCCAGTGTGCCTGCAACCCGGGCACACAGGGATTCAAACCTGTGAACTCGTGGTGCATGGGACAACTCTCAACCCACTGAACCACACTGCCCAGGCACAAAATAAAACCATCTTTAGCAACCACCTAAAGAAGCCAGACCAACTGATCATTAAGGCAAGCTGCAAAACGGGATTGTCCTGGAAACCAAAGGAAAACACAAGAGCAGCTTTGGATGTGGTTTATATGTGGTTAAATTCAGTTGCCCAGCCAAACATTTATGGATAGGTCATTTATCACCTCCCACCATGCACACACAGTACAAGTGGCTTCCTCTTATCTATATCCTGATGATCCCTGCAGACAGAGTGCTCAGGGAGGTGTGGTAACGGGGGCGCAGCAGAGACACTCTGCTATGCATTTCCTCTCCTCTTCCTCCCTATACCTCCGCCTCTTCCAGGGGTCGACCCTTGCAGCACACACACAATAAGGTTAGTAATAACTGCTCCTTCCTTAGAATGGCACTTCATAGACTACAGAGCACTTTCAGGCATCTACCAACTCTTTGCCTATCCTGATCTAATGAGGATAGGAGACACAACAGAAATTGCTGTAAGATCAATCCCACACTCCTCCAGCCCACCCCACCCCACCCCCAAAGGGGACATTACAAGTGGTGAGTGGCTGCTGGGAAATATTTGTTCAGAATGCATGGGCCTTAGCTATGCCTCGGGAGCTGTTTGTTCCTGTGCTGGTCAGCAGTCCGCCAATCCACCACCAGAAGAGCTGGATTGCTGGGCTGTGGTAGCCCATCCTGCTGTCCTCTCTCAGCCCATGGCTTACTTCACTGGAGGTTCTCGGCTCCTGAGGAATAGGCAAAGAAGTGATCTAGAAGTGCATCGCTCTCTCCCTTTCAGGGGAGCCTGGCCGTATGACTGGTGGCTCCATTGCCTGAGGCCAATTCTGAAGGGAGGGATATTAGGCAGATCTATAATGTATGAAGGGAGGTAGATCCTGGTTAAGTGATTCCTGATTAAGCAAAGCCATGGTGGTCTTAAGGCCCAGAGTAGGACTGGATTCCATCCTGAAGCTGTAATGGAAATATGAGTCCTCATCTGAGTCTCATCAGTTTATTGGCTATGGCTCTCCTACACAACTATCTTTGGAGTTCTGCTCTCTGGTCTTTGGGGTGACAGGGAGTACTGTTAAGTCCTTGTACGACCCTGAAAGTTTAAAAGAAATGAGAGTCATGTCCATGTGGGCAGGGTGCTCATGGTCACTGCCGGGCCCTGGCTCCAATGCCTGTGGCTGAAGCTCCTCCCACCTGGAAATTGCCCTTCATTGAACTGTCAGTACTTTCATGGGGCTGAAATACCTGCAGACTTACTCCTCAGATATGAAAGGCCCATTGAGAGATATTAGAGGTGATCTGGTCTAGTCCGCTAAATCCATGTGTGGGGAGAAAATAGAGACTGAGAACACCAGAGGTCAAATGGTTGTTCTAAAGGGAAGTTATGTGCCAAGAAGTGGCAGGTCCAAACTGCCGTGCAGCCCTCTGACCCTGGGTTCTTTGACTTTCTCTCCTGTGGGTCATTCATCCATGCTGTCAGTCCCCTCTACCTCCAGCCATGTTTTCTCTTGTTTCAACAGGTGAGCATGATCTTAACTCTGATGGTGCCCTATTATGCCATTGACACGGAATCCCCGCTCATGGAGATGTTTGTGGTTCATGGGTTCTATGCTGCAAAATTCATTGTGGCCATTGGGTCAGTTGCAGGACTGACGGTCAGCTTGCTGGGCTCCCTCTTCCCAATGCCGAGGGTCATTTATGCCATGGCTGGTGATGGGCTCCTTTTCAGGTAAGGTTTATGCTCTATGGAATTAATGCTGTTATGTCATTCCTGTACAGGGAGAATGTCACCCACTGTCAGCCTGCCTGCAACTTTGATGTGCCTGTCACATAGACTGTGGAACTTGTCACATCCTGGCAAAGAGTTTGAGTTGAAAGAGCTATGCCCTGAAACATCTCCTCTATTTGACTCTGGGTCCCTCAATCCAGCACAAACGGATGTGTTCCTCTATCTGCCCCCTCTCCTGTTTGACATTGTATATCCCTTTGTAAAGATGATGAGTGCCAAACTGTGACACTGGGTGGCCTCCAGAAGGGAGAACCCATCCTGGGACATCTTAGGCCTGCCCTCATATTGAGGCCTGGTACCTGGCCCTGTCTGCACAGCCCTTCTGAAGTTGAAAAAGTTCAAAGTTTTCATCAAAGAGAGAAAAATACCCTATGAACTGAACCTAATAATAGTAACAATAGCTACCATTCATTGAATATTTGTGCATCCCAGGTGCTTTATATACACTATGCCTTTAAGTCATCACAATAACTCTGTTTTGCAGATGAGTATTCTCATAGAGGCAAAAATCCTTGCCTCAGATCCCCCAGCTTCTGAGTGGGGGGCCAGGATTTGAACCCAAGACTGCCTAACTCCAAAGACCAGACTTTTAACCACACCAATATAGTGACATTTCCAGCTCCCTATCTTGAGCATGAAGTGGTCTATCTGCCCCCAGCACAGAGGTGATGTGGCCCCATCTCTTGGTTCCCAGTGTCCACCATGGGAGGGGCTTGCAGGGAAGGCATTCTTTCCAGTGCACAAAGCAAGGTGTAAACCCTGGAGACCAGGAGCCCTTGGGTGCAGAGGGAACCAGCTCAGGGACTTTATCTCTGCCATTGGCTGTCACCTTCTGCTCCAGTTCCTCAGCCTATCCCCTGAAGTCATCACCAGGTCTGAGCTGCTATATTAGGGAAGCTGGACAGATCAGGGAGAATCTGACCAAGGTGGGGGTGTGACAACTACACACATCCACAAGGTTTTTCTTCTGTCAAAGAAAATTAAAAGGAAAGACACTGGGGCTCCAAGAACGGTTTATTGTCTTGTGTGAATCCTGAAAATAAGGGAGGAGTAAAAGAGGCAGGAGGGGGGAGGATCATGAAGAGAACAGGAACCTAATTAAGGTCCACAGGAACTGCTAAGGAAGCAGCAGCCATTCAGTCACTCTTCTTGGCCTCCAGTTGGTAACTGGCTGAATTTAGCCTGCACCAATGAGTACTGGTTCCTAATTATTGTGCTATTTTACCAGCTTATTTCTTGCACTTTTGTTATAAAGCTGTGCGTCTCAAGGTTTGGCATAAGTCAGACTCTGGAGGTTCTTTTTTTTGATGCATAGTTTGTTGAGCCCCACTCCCAGAGATTCAGGTGAAACCTGAAAATATGTATTTCTCACACGCTACAAGGCAATGCTGGTGCTACTGATACATGGACCATACTTTGGGTTGCACAGGTCCAGAGGACCCCCAAATTTATCTCATCTAGTAGGTGTGTGACTTCTACTATCACTTCTTCCTAGCAAATCCTGGATTTCAATTTAGGTTTCTGAAATACCTCCTAGATTCAAGATTCCATCAACCCTTCACATCACATAATAAACTAGGAACTTTAATAAAAAGTTTGTCTCAAAACCGAGGAATTAAAGTAAACTATTTTTAAATTGTATTCCAGGAACAAAATCCTAGGGTCAGAAGCATAGCTGTATTTAAAGCAGTGAATCCGTAAGCCAATTGGAGTGGCCGGACCAGGAGGAATTCAGCCATGTTAGAGTCAATCATCATCTGTAGCCATGTTAACCCTGTGCTTCATTAACCCTCCAGGTTTCTAGCTCACGTGAGCTCCTACACCGAGACACCAGTGGTGGCTTGCATCGTGTCTGGGTTCCTGGCGGCTCTCCTCTCGCTATTAGTCAGCCTGAGAGATCTGATAGAGATGATGTCCATCGGCACACTCCTTGCCTACACCTTGGTCTCTGTCTGTGTCTTGCTCCTTCGATACCAACCAGAGAGTGACATTGATGGTTTTGTCAAGTTCTTGTCTGAGGAGCACACAAAGAAGAAGGAGGGCATTCTGGCTGACGGTGAGAAGGAAGTATGTTCTCCTGTGAGTGAAGGGGAAGAGTTTTCTGGCCCTGCCACCAACCCATGTGGGGCCAAGAACTTACCATCCTTGGGAGACAATGAGATGCTCATAGGGAAATCAGACAAGTCAACCTACAATGTCAACCACCCCAACTACGGCACTGTGGACATGACCACAGGCATAGAAGCCGACGAATCTGAGAACATTTATCTCATCAAGTTAAAAAAGCTGATTGGGCCCCGTTACTACACCATGAGGATCCGGTTGGGCCTTCCAGGCAAAATGGACCGGCCCACAGCAGCTACAGGGCACACGGTGACCATCTGCGTGCTCCTGCTCTTCATCCTCATGTTCATCTTCTGCTCCTTCATCATCTTTGGTTCTGACTACATCTCAGAGCAGAGCTGGTGGGCCATCCTTCTGGTTGTTCTGATGGTGCTGCTGATTAGTGCCCTGGTGTTTGTGATCCTGCAGCAGCCAGAGAACCCCAAGAAGCTGCCCTATATGGCCCCCTGCCTCCCCTTTGTGCCTGCCTTTGCCATGCTGGTGAACATCTATCTCATGCTAAAGCTCTCCACCATCACATGGATCCGGTTTGCCGTCTGGTGCTTTGTGGGTAAGCAACTTCCTTTGGAGCTTTGAGAGTTCCATTTTAAGGCATTGAACAGCTTATCCCAAAATTACCTTCTTGCTGGACTAGGTATTACCATTCCAAGAAAAATCTGGCTGGTTCTATGGACCCTTGCTTTCTGCATTAGAGTCAAGAAAGTCAGTTATACCCTTTCTGCCTGCTATGGTCTTGGTCATTGGTTCTGAAGAATGATGCTGATCAATCCATCACTTCCATGAATACTATTACTGGACAGTCTTCTTATGGATAATTAATACCATAAAAAGTCCACTTTAAATGAATCCACATAAAAAGAGGGGGAAACAGCATTATAAAAGTGAGGGTGGGAAAATTTGATTGGCATTCTATCTTAGAAACTAAAAATTATGAAAAAAAGTATTTGACAAAATTAAATTAAAATAGGAACCATGCCATACTTTTTTAAATGAGCAAAGTGTAAATTAAGTATGGATTTTTGGCATCATTTTTATCTGATAAAATTGGATTATGGCACCATTTAACACCCCTCAATTCATATTGACTTTCATAAACTATTCAAGAGTTTTTCATCCCCCCTACCTTCTCTCCCCCCCCCCACCGCCCCCGCAAGATCCTTTTTTATCATTTGATATTCCAATCATTATCTTGGGAAGTACCCATCACGTCATCATCCTTCTTCTATTGATAACTGAGATGACTCTGTCAGGTCCTCAATTGTTCACAGCTTTGGGTATGAATAGAGTTGCTCTCTCTAAGCTCACTTTCATTGCCTTCAAGAAGTTCCATACCTTCCCCAAGATTTCTAATTTTCCTTTGTGATCTATTTATATTATATTCACCATAGATGTTTATCATGTCTAACAATCACTGATTTTATGAGATGTCTGGGGATTGATACTAATAGTAACCTGAGAGGGATGTTTAAGTGAAGACTCATTTTAAAGTTCTTTAGTCACTATTTTTATGTTCCCTATACAACTTAGTAACCCTAAAGTCTCTGTTAACCAATACTTAGTTAAGGAGGATCCTTAGGTGCTTTGAGGAATAGGAAAGCAATAGAATAAGTAACTCCTGCCTTAAGGAGAGGATAGACAAATATGCATGAATCAACTAGTCTGGTCAAGACAGTATAGAGACTCATGGATTAGTAAACAATCCACTCCTTGAGGCCAAGGATATAGGTGTTCAATATTACGGCCTCTGTGCCTGGAACATAGTAGGTGCTTAATAAATACTTCTCTATTATTATAAAGCACTCATTAGATGAGAAACAAAGAAACTTCCTATCACAATAGCCGGAAAGGACTTGGAGGAGGTAGAATTGGAACTGAGCCTATAGGTAAGGTTTAGATAGAGGGAAGTGGGGGTGGGGGGGGTGGGGAGGGAAGGGCATGGTACTCAAAGGAAAGAGCACATGTCTTCCAGCAGATTCCTCTCCTCTGAAGGACATTCTGTACCTTCCTATAAGCATTTTGTTTCAATTTTCCAGTCTTCTAAGTCTCATCCCTTGTTAGACATTAGGGGGATTTCTCCAGAGGACAAGAGCACTAACTTGTCAAAGTTTTAACCATTTATATGATTCATTCACAATCTCTCTTCTCTGTTTAAACATTTTTCCACTGGGACATGTAGCTAAGCAATGGAAAGATCCTACCATGGGTAGAGTGACTGAAGTGGATAGAAATATTTTAGTTATATATTTGTGAAATGAATGAAGGTATAGACACAAAGATACATGGACTTACTAAATCATTGCTAGACTATTAAAGCTGGAAGGGGCCTTCACTTTCTAGGTCAATGTTACCCACAGTGGGGTGACTATCCCATTGGTAATATTTGGGCTGATTTTAGAGAGTGTATGAGTAAACTTTTTATAATTACTATACATTTTCACATTAGAAAAAATAGACATACTCACATAAATCTGGTGATTATTTTTTTTTAAAAAGGGAGTCAAATTAAGAAAACCATTAGTACTAAATAGTACCAGTGCTATATGATTCATAGTAATAATTAACATATTTAGCACTTATCACATAGTCATTATTGTGAGGGCTTTACTTATATTAACTTATTTAATCCTCACAGAAATCTTCATTTTAGAGATGAGAAAACCGAGGTATCTGACTGAGGTCACATTGCTAGAATATAGCAGAACCAAAATTAGAACTCAGATAGTGTGGGTCCAGAGTCCATGGTCATAGTCACCACACTAAAAATGTGATATATAAATACCTAAGGTTTGAAAAACACTGATATAGTCCACCGCCTCCCCACTTGTCCCTCTCTCAATTTCACAGATGAGCAAACTGAACCTCCAAGAGGTTAAATTTACATGATCAAGGTCAACAGGAAGTTATTTGTAGGGCTATTACTACAATCCAGCATCTCCATGCTCAGATCTGGGGCTCCTACCTCCCTACCAGGTGCCTCTGAGCAGACCTTTTTATTGGATCAGAAAGTCTGATATGTAATTTGTGTGGATCAACACATAACATCAGGCGGAGCTGGCTTCCGGGGCGTACGAACTGTGCAGTCACACAGGACCCCACACTTGGTTGAATGCTCTGTTGCTGCCTTCTTGAATTCTTAACAATGTTTTTAACAAGGGGTGCCATGGTTTCATTTTGCACTGGAACCCACAAATTAAGTAGCTGGTTCTACACGATATCTATGGTCTCTGTAACCCCAAAGGCATTTTGCAAAGGTGGTGAGGTGGAAGGGACCCGTGCCTTTAGAGCAAACATCCCTGGATTCAAATCACAACTCTGCCACCTTTGTCTTGTGACCTTGGGAAGATTGCTTAACTCCTTTGGGCCTCAGTTTATAGGTTACTCATCTGTAAAAATGCCGATAATTTACTAGCATTGGTGTGGTGGATGTTTGGAGCTTAAATAAGAAAATATTGGGGAAAGCAATGAGAACTATTGCTTTCCTGCCTTTCTTTTCAAAACCTGAAGTGATTCATTGTCCCCTAGACTAGCTATCACATGCCAAAGTACAGCGTGAACCTGTTCTGACTCAGGCTGCCCTCCCAGTTATCAGAAGAAAACTCCCAGAGAGCCTTTTGTAATAAAGTTTTGCTGATAGCACAAACTTCAAGCTCGTTCCAGAAACTGATACTCCCTGACAGGGGAGGATGCCACCCTGCAGCCTGGGGCCATTCAGACAGGGCACAGGAGCCCACAGGTCAGCAAGCACCCAGCTGTGAGCTACTAACTGCTTTGGCCTGGTGATCTTTGAAGGCTAGTGTACTAGTTAGCATCTCCTAGGACAAAAATACACACATCAGAATCACCTGAATTGTTTCTAAAACGTTCTACGCTCAGGATCTCCGCCACAGAGATTTTCTGATTCAGTTTGGTCTGATATGGCCAATTCTGGGGGTATTTTTTGTGTGCAGGTCATTTTAATGTGCAGCCATGTTTAAAATGATCTAGGACAGTAGTTCTTAAAGTGTGCCCCCTGACCAGCAGTGTCAGCATCACCTGGGAACTAGTTAGAAATGCAGTTTTGAACCCTATCACCACCAAAACAGAATCTCCAAGGGCAATTTAGGTTTTAATAAGCCCCCCAGGTGATTTTGATGTATGCTCAAATTTGAGAGCCACTCATCTAGAGAGAAGAATAAGAAGATATTAGCAAGCAAGGCAGATTACGTAATTATAAAACTTCCTATTTTTCAAAATAAATGTTTGCCTATATAAAATATATATCCATCCCACAATACCAAATTGGCTTATAAAGTCTTTAATGATATTACAGAATAAATATCCCACCTCTAAACCTCTGAGTCTCAAAAAACACCAGATTTTTCCTTTTAATCTCTATTCATAGTATAGCTTTCTTGGGGAGAACAGTAGAGATATTTTTAAATGGAGCTTCTTATGAAACATCAGGTAATTTTTTAAAGATTTAGGCTGAGTCATAACTTGATAATCTTCCTGATACATTTTTTACCCAACCCTCTATAAATGAATCTTAACACAGCATTTTGTCACAATGTTTTCCTAAGCTTTGACCTTCAGAAGACACGACTCATAGAGTTAAATGAGGCACAAGTCCCAACAAGATTACCCAGCACTTGTTTCTTTTCTTCAGGAAAGAGAAGTAATCCAACAGCAAATGGTTAATAATCCCAACAAAATGAGCACAAAGCAGCCTTCATTCTCCTTTTCTCTTAGCTAATGCAGTTTTGTGAAGACCACCTCAAGGAGTTGGGCAGAGTCTTGGGGATATGAAAGTAGGAGGGACCAGTGAGAACACTGTGCAATGGGGTTTTCAAGGGCGTCTTTCAGGTCAACTGTTCCCCACGGGCCATTATTATGAATCAATTATCTGTTAGACCAGTTTGTGGGCTCCCTGACCTTGAAGGCTGCCAAGTTTTCATCTGAAATGTTTTCAGTCCCTCTGAGGAAAACAAATCCTTGCCTATAGATGTAGAGAACAGATAGAACTTGTGATTTGGACAATGGGGCCCATATATCCTGTACTAAAACATAAATATTCCAAAGAGAAGACACCACCTATGGTCTTTGAGCTATCATCTGAAATCTTATTGGAAATTGACCAAAGCAGCCATTGTGATGAGAGGAATAGGAGGAAAAGAAGGGGCCATGAATTGGGAATTGAGAGGGCACTGAAATAAACAAATTTCCGATGAGCTGTTCCATACATAAGTTTGAAATTCTCCTGGTAGGCAGAGGAGAAAACCACTGGCACCTTCAACATCAGAAGAGTAAGAAAAATCGTGAAGGCCAGGCTGAGGATGGCAACAGGGCCAGTGGGATTCCAAGAAGGAGGGAGTGTGGCGGTGGATCCTGCTATAGTCAAGTATGCCTGCTGGCAGAGGTGCTGTGCAGGACAGGGAGACACGTGGGGAGGAAGGGGCAGGGTGATGAACCCAGGGGCACCTGAGAATGAAGGGAGAGAGGGCCATCACAGAGATGGAAGGCCCTGTCGTGGGCATGTGCAGTGCACCTGGAACAGACTTAGAGCCATGAAAGTGTGGAGGCTGGGCTTCCTTCCCTCAGCATTATGTGTATGTGTGAGATTCATTCACGTTGTTGCCTATAGTTTTAGTGTGTTCATTCTCCTTGCCATCTAGCCTTGCTCTGTGGAAATACACCACAAGGAATTTATCCATTGCGTCCATGGACATTCAGCGTGTTTCCGGTTTGGGGCTATTAGGAATAGAACCTCTATGAACATTCCTGTACATGCATTTGGTGGTCACATGGACACATTTCCCTTGGGTTCCTGTTGAGTTAGAAGTAGAACTGCTGGCTTGGATCATTACTTTTTTTTTAAGATATTCTTTAACAAAATGCATTCTGTCTCATGGCCATTGTACCTTCAAATAAAATAAGGGTCCCCAGCTCCATTTTGCAGATGGGAAACTGAGACCTAAAGTAATGTGGCTTTGTGTCAGTTTAGATTAGTTTCAGGGCCAGGGAGAGAATCTTGCCGTCCTAAGCCTGCTCTTCCTGGCCACTCCATAGTAAACCTTACTGCTATTACAGTCAACAGGACTTGTCGTGGTGTGAAAAATAACCAGCAGCGTGGGAGCTGGTGGAGACTGTGCTGGATGGGAGGACACCTCAGTACCATCCAGTCTTCATTTCTGCGTTGGCAAATGGGTTTGGAAAGTTGATCCCAGAGTAATAAAAATAAAAAAGCCTCTGGGCAAAACAAAGTGCCCCAGTTATCTGCAGCGGGCAGGGCTTCCTGATGGAAAGTGCTCCCCAGGAAGAGGCAGCTCCACCCAGCCGAGGTCAGGTGGCCCACCCCATCCCGCCCTGACATGGAGCTCTGAGCAGAGGACAGGCAGCCCCTGGGGGACTCCAGAGGTCAGGGACCTGCTCCCCAGCCTGAGTTTGTGCCTGCAGAATTGGAAACCTGCTGTTACCCATCTGCAGCTCGCCCAGTCTCTTTTCAGAGTTAAGTTGTTGTTCTAGGTTTTTCTCCCAGATGATCCAGAGGACCCTTCCTCCCACTCCTCTCACTTGTAGATTTGGGGTCATTTGCTTAATTATCACAGAACGGATCTACACAAGTAGAGCACGTAGGTATATTGCCTGCTCATACTGAGGTGCCCTGGCATCTAAAGGCAGGCTTAGCATTTCTAAACCTTCCCAAGGCATTTAGGTGGGATGGGAACAGCACCCCCTCTGGATTCAAGAGATGTGAGTTCTGGTGCCGTTTTGATCACTGTTGGATTATGCAGTTCCTAGCTTCTCGGGGATGATGGACAAGAAAATGCTTTTTTGTAAAGGGCTTGATGATCACAGAGTGTTCTACTACATAAAGAAAGCCCATTCAATTGCTGAGGGCAAGGTTCTTCCTCCATCTAGCCCGAACTTCTCATGGGCACGTTTTCCACCAGGGAACTCTGTCTAGAAAAGAAGCCAAAGCCTCCCTTTGAATAGTGCCCTTCACTGCAAACAGCCTTTCCCGGACTCACAGCCATTACCTTTGACCAGAGCTGGCATGCAGCCCGCGTGCCCCAGCACAGCCATGTCTGTTGTTAAAATACTGAAACACTTCTGCTGCTAACTAGTCTCTGCCTTGAGTGCCCCTCCCACCAGGACCCATCAACTAAAAACATTAACTCCTGTCCCACAGGGGAGCCTCAGGGCCCATTGTTTTGTTGTTTTGGTTTTTTTTTGTTTTGTTTTGTTTTGTTTTGTTGTACTGCAGCATAAATATTGATTCCCTTCTGATTTTCAATATCACACCTGCCTTTCATTTATTATAGGTATAAGATATGTAACTACAAAGCAGTGGATCAAAGTTTTTAAGGAACGGCAGAATTAAATATGCAAATAGAATAAATAATAGTATTTCTCAATTAGCCATCGTATTCTCGAGGCTTGATTCCAAATGACTTCAGGCTTATGCCAAAACCAAATCCACTCTCAAAAATAAAGCCTTGCCATCTTTAAGTGTTTACAAAAGAATGTAATACCAGTCCCAGTGACAACCTAAATAGCAGTGCCCAAAACTATTTCACGCAATGACAGCATCACTGGAAAAAGTATATAGCCTCATAAGGTGAAGTGTTTCCCCCACGTATGTAATAATTCAGGGAAATTATTACTAGTAGGTATCAGATGATATTAAACATTTATTAGCTTTTATTTATTTTATTTTTTCCATCACCATTTATCTCCTCTATGCCCTCTTCCACCTCCACCCACCCCTGTACCCCCTCACTATTGTCCATGTCCATGAGTTCTCTCTTTTTTTTATTAGTTTTTAAATGTGTAATGATACTAAGTTAAATTTTTAAAGGAGTCTGTTTTAGAAATATATACATAGGATGAAAGGGATTTGTTTCAAAATAATCTAAAGAGAAGGAATTAGGAGAGTGGGTGTCAGGGGGGAGCTAGTGATATGTCCATGGGGTTCTTTATGCTTTTCTCTCCACTTTTGCATATGTTCAAAAAAAATCTTCAAAATAAAAAATTAAGCAGAAACTTTTTCAGCCAGTCTGTACTTCATAGCCACCCCTAGTAGATGGAAGCACCCTGGATTAGAGCCTGGAGAGACCCAGAGGATTCGCAGTCCGACCACTAACTGTGTTGCTGTGGACAATCCTTTCTCTGTCCTGTGCCCAGTTTCCTGTCTGAAATGCACATAACCATAACCTTACACACACACACACACACACACTCTCTCTCTCAAACTCAAACAGGCTAGGAGGAGTCTAAACAAGATAACATTTGTATAATCTTTTGAGCTCCTTGAGATAAAGGTGCCACATAAATGCATCGTTGTAAGATCTCAGCACCCAGAGCTGTTGTGTGAAGTTTAGCTAAGATGATCCAGGATTCCCAGAATCCCCGGAGATTTTTCAGAAACTACCTCATGCTTAGTTCTCTAAGCCAAGTGAGAGAAGGAGCAGAAACAAAACCCCCTGCTTCCACACAGGAGGCTTTTAGCAGCTCTGTTTACTCCTCCGACACAAAGCCTTTGTTTATGTGTGACAGATGGTGGTACATGTTCCTCTCCTCTCCTCTTCTCTCTCTCTCTCCTCCCTCCCTCACTTCATTGGTCTCCTTCTGTTTCTTTGTCCCCCGCCACTTTTTCTTTTCTCTGATCCTTCTCTGCTCCCCACCACTCTTCCTAAATTGGCTCGAGGGTCGGCAAGAGGGAGAAAGGCAAACAGAGAGCCAGGACTTGGAGAATACCTACTAGTTACTCCGTCGGGAGAATACCTACTAGTTACTCCGTCGGGCTGCACGCACAGTTGCTTCTTGGTTTACAGCACTCATATTTGAAATGTGTTTTTGAAGGCAGAGTGACACACCTTTGAAACTGTAGGGGGCTCAGAGCAAACATTAAAAGGCCCATAAATGTGGCAGGTTTGCATGGGTTGCATTCCCAAAGTAATCATAGTCAACATATTCTCTCTCTCTCTCTCTCTCTCTCTCTCTCTCTCACACACACACACACACACACACACACACACACACACACACACACACGTTCCTTCCGGGTTCAGCCACTCCCAAAGAACAATGCAGACCTAACCTCTTACTGACTAGTCACTGCAATAAGCATAGTCTGTAAACCAGCCAGGGGAGACGGGGTGTGAAGGACTGGACACGAAAGAGCCTTTTCTGGATCCATAGGGAATGCTGGTTCTGCTCCTCTGAAACCTAAGGGAGTGACTTAGCCTTTCCCAGCCTCTGTGTCTTCTATAAAATGAAGGTATTCAAATAAATGAATGATATATAGACTCTGAATATCTATGATTCTATGAGCACTTCACACCCATAAGTATCAATCTACCTGGCACCCCAATACCTACCTGCTGAAGGTAGGGGATGACCTGTCAAAATAGATGTCAAACCAGTGCTTGAATGAGGTGAGGGGTGGCAGAGAAGTTAGGGGCAATGGGAAAAGAAAAAATGGCATTGAGTTCAGGAGGGAAATAAGTAAGGGTGGAGAAGGGGATCAGAGAGGAAAGAACTGATATAATAGATACAAAATGGGAGTAGGAGGCAAGATTTGGCACCTGCCTGGATATTTAGGAAAAAATATAGCCAAAAAAAGCAAAATTAAGTGAGAGAAAGAGGGTATCTGCTAATTCTACTTCGTCTCCTGAAATTTATTCTCAGGTCTTAGGCATGCTTCCACAGAGGCGTTCTCCCAAGAAGCGGCACACTGGCCCTTTTAGAAGAGGTCTTAATTTAGCGCCTCATGCTACTACATAAGGATAATGACTATCCCCCATGGCCACTCCCACTCCCAGACAAGAAAGTAAAAATCCCTGCTCAGAAAAATAAAGTCACTATTTGAGAAGTAATAGCTACATCTGCAAATGATTAACTCGAGGATTTATTACCAATTAGGACTATAAATCTCTGCTTACTTTGGCTGCTGAAAAGTTGATTTCATGGGGGGGTTGAGGAGTGGGGGGTGATTTGAGACAAGGAAGAAGAAATCCAAGCTTAAATAGACACACTTCAAATTCAAAAGGGAGCAGGATTTTTCTCAAGCACCAGAGCGGAAAGCAGGCTTGACCTCACTATTCTAAGCAAAGAGCCCAGCAGATGCCTGCAGGGTTAGCAAAGCCAAAGGGACTAGTACCACTCAGAAGAGGGTGTCGGGGGCCTGGAAGGGGGTTGCATAACCAAGAGGCCCCCAATGCAATGGGCAGGCCATAATATGGCCAGAGTTGGCGATGGAATACGTGCATCAGGAGTTCTATGTTCCTGATCTCAGGGGTTCTCAGACTTTGCTGACTATTGGCATCACCTGTGGAGCTTTAAAAACCATACCTATGGTTGGGTCATACTGCAGCTCAATTAAATCAGATATCAGTGGGGCTTAGATATCAGAGTGGTTCAAAAACGTCCCAGGTGACCCTCAGGTGCAGCCACGGTTGAAAACTACTGCTTAACTGGTCTCATTCCCACAGCAACCCCATATTATAGGTACAATGCTCTCACGGTTTACAGAAGATAAAACTGAGACACCAAGAGGCTAAGTAATTACACAGTGAATAGTGGTGGAGGCAGGATTGGAACCCAGAGCTCACACTCTTAATCATCAAGCCCTATGACCTCCCATAGCTATAGTTCTCAGTTTTCGAGATAGAAAATGGGGCTCTCAAATTATTTTTAGATTTTTGTATCAAGTAATTCTAATAGAAATGAAACATTGGCCCATATGAATGCTACAGCTTGACTAGAGAGACAAGTTTCTTTCCTTTGCCTGGAGTGACATCAAAACAAGGAATTGCACTGATATTTCATGCTTCTTAGGAATCCTCCTCCATTCATTCCACAGATATTAAGTGCCAGTTTTCTGCAGAGTCTATAAAATAGGACCTCTCTGTGCAGATAATCAATCACACAATAGCTGTTCTAAGGGCCATAACAGTGGCGTGCACTAGGCCAGTGGTCGGCAAACCGCGGCTCGCGAGCCACATGTGGCTCTTTGGCCCCTTGAGTGTGGCTCTTCCACAAAATACCACGGCCTGGGCGAGTCTATTTTGAAGAAGTGGCGTTAGAAGAAGTTTAAGTTTAAAAAATTTGGCTCTCAAAAGAAATTTCAATCGTTGTACTGTTGATATTTGGCTCTGTTGACTAAGGAGTTTGCCGACCACTGCCCTAGGCGCTCTGGGAGGCCACAGGAGGGAGTGGGCAGCTCTGTGTGGCGGTAGCGTATTGGGCTGCCAGTGAGTGAAATATGCCAAGGGAAAGCATGGGGTGACATATGCATGTTGCTAAGTGGCAAAATAAAAGATGGAGGCACGGGCTAACAAAATGTGAGAATGTTGGGAATACACTGTTTCTAATCCATAAATATTTAACCCAAGGTTTAAAAAATGCAGATTCCTGGCTGGCACCTACATGAATGCAGTGAGCTGGATGTCAACAGGGGAGGTGGGGACTGGGGTGACCTAGAGAACCCACATCTTGTATAAGGAGTCACTAGTTCTTACCTCCAGCCCTAAGTAGCCATATAGGAATATGGGTGCCATGTTGTCAGACTTTTCTAGGGGAAGCTGTAAATATGGGTTGCCTAATGTCCAGTCTCCCAATTTTTAATGGCCTTTCATTCCAGTCTCTTCCAAAC
The DNA here is from genome assembly GCF_951640355.1 of Cnephaeus nilssonii. Taxonomy (NCBI): domain Eukaryota; kingdom Metazoa; phylum Chordata; class Mammalia; order Chiroptera; family Vespertilionidae; genus Cnephaeus; species Cnephaeus nilssonii. The sequence goes on along the minus strand of NC_137074.1, from coordinate 30,896,938 downwards.
TCAGTGTAGACCAAAGAAAACACATCGAAAACCAGCTCTGCTTGCACCATGGAGAGTGATCTCCCACTCATCCCATGGATCCCAAAGCAGCTGCCCGTGCCTTTCAGTCACCTGTGCCTCTCCCCCCTGCAGGTATGCTCATTTATTTTGGGTACGGCATCTGGAACAGCACCCTGGAAATCAGCGCCCGCGAGGAGGCCCTGCACCAAAGCACGTACCAGAGCTACGACGTGGACGACCCTTTCTCTGTGGAGGAGGGTTTCTCCTATGCCACCGAGGGTGAGAGCCAGGAGAACTGGGGCGGGCCGTCCGAAGACAAAGGCTTCTATTACCAACAGATGTCAGATGCCACGGCCAACACCCGGACAAGTAGCAAAGCGAAGAGCAAAAGCAAACACAAACAGAACTCGGAGGCCCTGATTGCAAATGATGAGTTAGATTACTCGCCAGAGTAGGAGTAAACAACACAAGAAACACATAGAAATGGTGGTGATGTATTTTCAGTAACTTAACCTGTTGGGCTAGAAGGTGAAAACGGTTTTGCCTCTCATTTCCAAAGTCCAGCCTTCCCCAAAGTCAGTCCCCAGTCATAGCCTGTCATTTGCTACTTTTGCTCTTCTCGATAGTTCTGTTGAAGGGTTTAACCTGAGTCCCCTGACTGGTCCCCTTATAGAAAAAATTTTTTGAAAAAACTAAACAAGAAGCTACAAGAAAATCTAACTTAGATGCAACCATCAGAGCTGATGGCAGCAAATGTTTCCCAGGCCTTTGCTTTGCTGGTTGAATCATTTTGCTTCTCATGGAGACCCCAAGAAGCAAGGAGAAAACCTTGGACCACACTGAGGCTGTAGCTCCTTGTGGAGATGTGCCAAAGCAGGTGGGTGTGGGCACGAGGCAGCATTTCTACCACCTGAGACCGCAAGGGCAACGCTCTGTGCTCAGCATACGGGCTGAGGGCGGCTCCCCAGGCCAGGGTGGGCAGGTGGTATTGGTACTTCCTCAGCAAGCAGCATTTTGTCCTGAAACCGCACAAAAACAAATTCATGGGAAAGACACATGCTTCTTGTTATTCACCAACATTCTCGCAGTCTCCAAAATATAACTTTAGGATTCCCCAAAGGTCAGGGACTCTGAAACCATTTCCCCAAAGGCTTCAGATTCATCATACAGCCGTCGTGCAGACCCAGTAATGGGGTGAGGAGCACCATCAAAGCTCCACGTAAATGCCCACAGAACATTAAATAACATCTCTTGCAGCGAAGGCCAGAGGGTGTTGGCAGAAATTAACTCCCTGTCAAGCCTTCTCTTATAGCCGACTCTAAGCTCCTGCTGATAGAATGGAAGGGGGGCAAAGGTGGGGCATGATTTCATGGTACTAATATGCCTTGAAGAAGGAGGCTGTTTGTTTTATAATCAGATGAAAATCTTTACAAGGAGAAGTGACCCAGCCACTGAGATCACATTGCAAATTCTATTTCAGATTTCTAAAATTATAAATTCTGTCGTGTTTCTTTTTTTTTAAGATATGCCACCATTTGATTGGTGGGTGCTACTCTGAAAACAAAAATGTTGAAGCACAGCTTCTTAGGTAATTGCATTCCATGAGATCACATTTCACTTCTGAACCTTATTCTTCTGGGGTAGCTCACTTTCAGACATGTATTTTTCCCCCTGTTATTTCCCAGAGCAATTTCACTGAAGCCCAGAGAAATAGCTACCTGGTGAGGCCTAAATCTGGGCCTTAAGAGGTGCTCTTGAAGGAATTTCTCTGACACTAGCTGGAGGAGACAATCTGCAACAGGGAAGGCTCGTGGTCTATTAACTGCTCTTGGGTTGCAGGGATTCCAACGCTGCGTTGAGATATGTACACGTGTATGTGAGGGCACAGCTTGGGTTAAGCTAAAATCTCTGTGAGAACTTCTGAAAATGGGGCAAAATAGCAAATTCCTTACCCTCTCTCTCCTGGATCTAGTGTTATGCCAAAAGTTTTCCAGAACACATCAACCAATGTTTAAATCTATTCTTTCTTACAGGTTGAGGTTATTGCCATCTTGGCACACTGTAGGATTATGGATAGGAAGCAGAAGTCCATTTTTTCACTCAACTAATCCTGATTGAGAAAGTACCACGTGAGAAGTGATAGGAATGCAGAAAAGAGTGACATGTGCCCTTGGAGGCTCTCAGCCCAGGGAAAGAGCAGCACTGCAGCCCGATAGTTGTAAATAAAACAGCGGAACATCACAAGTCCCCATGGCTGATGCACTGGGCTTCAAAGTAGTATTTTTAAAAGGTCAATTGAAACTATCATTCTAATATGCTTTTAAATAGATTGTATATCATACCCATAGCCAACATGTCATTTAAATTCAAATAACTACAATTTTCTAGACCTTCTTTTTCATTCTTCTATATTAATTGTTTATAACTCTAGTTTTCTGAGGCCATTTGTCATTTTAATGTAATGCTTAGCAATGCTGTTTTGTTTTGTTTTTTTCTCCCCTAACCTCAGCCATAAAGGTACAGTACCTGGTCTGTGAAATAGATCCTTGGGCGTTAATTGTAATCTAATCATCAGCAATTTTTGTGAAAATGAAGTTTTGAACTGGCTTGAGAATTCAACAAATCTGCCTAGTTTAAATAAAATCTGGTTAAGCTTGGGATATATTCAGGCAGATAGGGTGGGGCTGTATTCATTATAAATGTTCAAAGAGAAATATGAATGCAAAATCACAAAATCTTAATGTGGGTGAAAGAGCTTCCTTTTACTAGAGAGGTTTTAGGTATTAAAGTCATAATAGCCTGGTGGCCGCTGTATGCAATTTCTGGAGCATGAGGAGAGAGAACACAAGCTTTGGAAATACCATTGGCATTGATTTCGTGAAGATCCTATGAACTACTTCATTTCAGAAGTCACTTTTCCTAAATAGTATCTCTCTAATTTTTTTAAGTCTTGATCTCTTTATTTCTCTAAAATTGATTAGTATCTTCCTAGCAAACTTGGTTTTTTAAAATTAGTCAATATGATAGAAAAAGGTTTTTATAAGGCAAATAGATATATTTTTCCTCATGTTCCTCAGCTCTCATGAAACAGTCCCAGATTTCACAATGCAGTTTTCGAATACCATCAATCACTAGGATGATTTTACTAGTGTTTCCTGATAATTTTCTTAAGACCACATTTGTGAAACCACATTAAAAGTAAGATCACCTTATAAATAATTACCATAGAAATTTAGCCCCCTTGAAAGGAGTCCAAGGAAGACCTACATTTTATTAAATTCTTCTCTGCAGCAAGAGCTCTTCCAATGAGGTTACATCATGTGGATTTGTGGTTTGGAGCCAATTATTTGATTTTTTTAGTTGTTGTTGATTTATTGATACTCTGCTTCATTTAAAAAAGATTCAAGGTGGCTATTAAATTACATATAATACCCAAAATAATTAAGTAGGGAGCTGTGGGCAAACAAAAAGGATAAAACAAAGCTAGAAGTATGGTAAGTACTGAAATGCAGAAACTTGATATGCAATGCTAACTGCCAATGAGGGGCAACTTGAAAAATAATTCGATTGTTGGTAATGACAGGAAGAAGTACAAATAAGAACAAATCTTCCTCTATAAGGGCAGATTATTACAATAGCATAGATTATTGAAACCCACAGGTAAGTTTCAGGCCTGATTTTACCAGGTACCTGTGCCTGGCACATAATGGATGTTCCATAAATATCTGGATGGAATGGATGGATGGATGGATGTGTGATGAATGAAAGGAAAATAAATTACAATTCATTCAGCAAGTTTTTATGGAGTGCTTATGATGTGCTATGGCATAAGAAATAAGGGAAATAAGATATATAAATAAAGAACAATCATGAAAATGATAGGTAAGATGAGGAAGTTATAATGTTCAGTGAGGGTTCGAATATGAAAGAGACCTCCTTCCATTGAAAAGATCATAGAGAATGCAGCCCTTGTGTTGAGCCTTGTGGAATGGACAGAATTTTGCAGGTAGAAATGGGGGAGAGGCTTGCCGAGTGGAAGATCAGCATGAGTAAGGTGTAGAATGTGGCTGATGGCTGTCTCCTGACTAATAATTTGTACTGTGCCTCCTTCAAGGGAAAGCAAGAAGCTAGTTTGGCAGGAGCTTATGAATTATGCATGATTTATGTATGTAACAGTAAGAAATTTGAGAAGGCAGGTTAGGGCTCACCCACAGATAGACGTGCAAGTGGAACTGAGCTGGCCGGCTCTCCTTGGGTGGGGAGGCACTGGGGAAATGATGAAAGTATGAATCAGGGAAAGTTGGGCTTTAAGAAGCTGGGGCAGTGGCTTCCTCTGCCTATGCAAGGAGCTAACAGGTCACATAGACACTCCAAATTGATTTGCCATATTAAACAGAACAAATATCCATACTGAAGACAATATGTGATTCTTCCTTTGATCATTAACCTCACATTTAACATATGGACAGAAGAGACGAAGTAATATGCAGCCACTTTAAAATTCTCAACAATGAAATGTAAACAACCAAACCTGATAAGTTTTTATTTCTATCGGAGCTACACAGCAAAACCTCGGCTCAAGATTTTACTTAGCTTGAGCACAAGGAGTTTGAGAATCAGCCTAAAAGCGTAGACGAAGTTGCTGCTGCCTTTCCCAGCAGGTTTTACCAGGTCCAGAGATGTCAGTGGAAGCCCACTGAGGGTCAGCCACATGCTCCTCAGATTAGAATGTCTTGGTGGGTGGGGATGTCAGAAATCAGGAAATGTGTTTGAAGCTCGAGCTGGGGTCAGCTTACCAAGTCCAGGCAGCAGTTAATGGTCCACTCTTGGATGTAAGCCTTCAGGTTAGTAAGCAATCCACAGATGGCCTTCATTTCTCACGCTGGGGCAGAGGGAGGTGCAAACGAAACACATAATCCGAAGCTGGCCACTAGGGCTGCATGACAGCACTCCATTTTCATGCCATTTGGAACAAGACAAGTCAAGGAAGCTGTTTCCCTCCAAAATTTTTACTAAGCCTAGGTTACTCTTGTGTGCAAGTACCTCCCTGATACTGAAGACCTGTTTGTCTACGGGGGCCTTCTGAAGGTCCCAAGAGAGAAAGGTGCCTCCTGGTAAGCAGTGATGTCCGGCCCTGAGACAGCCAATAGTTGTAATTTAAACAGTGCGCCAGCGCAGAAACAGCATCCCAGACACCGGCCCCACCACAAGCAGGAACCAGGATGCTGTTTCACCACGGAGATTACTTCATGTTTTTCAGGTGGAATGGTGATGGGTAGCAAAAAGCCTCTTTCGTGTACATAATTGTTGTTCCTTGTATACTTGTATTTTCTCTAAGACTTTACAGGAGAGGCTGTTGTGATCGCTTTTCCTCCTCAAGAGCAACCTCCTGTCTAAAATGCTTTCCTCTTCTTGTTGAGCTGAAGTCGTACATGCATCACTCTGAAACACCTAAGCTGTTGCCTTTTGCCAAAATTACTTCTCCAAGAAAAAGACATTCTTTTTTGTAGGATTTAAAACCCAAAAGGGATTAGTGGATGTTTTGGAGTCTTTCAAAAATGAACCTATATCCTGCAGTATCAACTAAAATAGTGTTAGAAATCATTACACAGTATTCTACATGCATGGGATTGCGACATTCAAATAGAGCTTTCACAAAGACAGCTTTGGCTAGACGTCTTCTGAAAGCAGATAGCTCCAATTTCTTACTCTTTAAGAACATTTAAGTGCATTTAGGTACAAAAAGAAAAGAAAGTGGCTTTGTATTCAAACTAGGAAATGGAGGTAGTGTGGACTCTTTTTCATGAGGGACTCCCTCTTGTGCGCTTTTTTTTTTTTCTGTTATGTGTTCCTGACATTGACTTGGTGACAATTGGCTAAAGGGAATTGTGGGTACATTTCTCAGGAAGTGCAGAGTAGGAAGGATTGTGTTCATTCCAATATTGGAATGAGAGACTGCTCCTTACCCATCTCCTCCTGATTGGTCTTGGCAGTTGTGATGCACTGGTCTCACTCACACTCCCAAAGGCAAGAGTCTATACAGGAAATCATAAACCCCCACTTTCCAAAACAAGGACAATGTTAATGCTATGGTGGCACATAAATACCTCAACTGTCTGGGCTAACAGAAGGGGCTGCAGGTTTTGAAGAGAGCATGTGTTGTCCTCATCCCACAAAGTTGCACCATCTAACAACAGGACTCGACCTTCTAGCTTGTTCTCACTGTGGAAAAGAAAGGTTACTGTGTAATTCATACCCAAAGTTATAAGTACAGCCTGTAAATCTTACTAACTTGTTTCATTTTTGTTTGGTCCTTGAGAAGTACAACTTGCTTTTTGCAGCTGGTAATATGTGGTGTTGTTCTTTGATATATCTTTGATATATATATACATGTACATATATGTATATATATAACAGCTGTATTTGTTAAAGTTTGTTCGTTTTGTGGTTTTTAATTCCCATTGGTGCACTGTACAATGGGGTGTTGTAGTGTATCATGATGAAAGAAATAATATGCAGATATGTTATGGAGTATATTTTATTTTGAAATTGACTGTGGTGTTGACAATATATTGATATATCAAGATACTAAGGAAAAATTCTAAATTTACCAAAATGTGTATATTTTAATAAATGCATAAAGCTTTATTGTGTGCCTTTACGTTTAAAAATGGGTTTATAAAAAAAGTGAGAAACAAAAGTGTCTTACTATAAAATATCCACAGTAATGTAAAGCTTTACCCAGGAAACTACCAAAAGAAAAAAAAAGAAAAGAAAAAGAAGCTTTCCCATATTTTGTTAACCTTAACCAGTTCCAGAAGTCTGGTATATTCTTTCCATTCTAAAATGGAGATGAATAAATGAATCTTGCCTTAAATGTTTCAATCAATTGTCCACTGTAGAAAAGCCAGATAAATGAGCTATTTTATTTTATTTTATTGGTTTGAAACTAATTGCATTATTGTGGAAAAATTTGTTCTCAGAATAAAAATATTTTAAAAACTACAGCTAACCGACTATTAAAATTTAAATTTGAAGAAAGTCAGTGCCATCCTACATTTTTAAATTCCACCTCCCTCTTACCAGTTTCTTCAAACATGGTGCAGGGTTCTATCTGGACCCGGCTCACTGTGCTGCCTCCTGAGTTACCCCATTCTCAGTGCTAACTCCTATCACAGCCGCACACCCTCCAGCCTCAGACCACAGAGCACTCAGTTCCATTGCCCCCATTCAATTTAAGGACAAACGGGGAAAAACATTACCTGCCTACAATCCCAAACCCAATTGCACTAGCTTAGTGGCGGGTTAATCCATTTTATCTTTGATAGTACAGGTAGTGACACCTGGAGAACAGGGGAGTGGTGTAGCAGGGTCGCATATTTTCTGCACTACATGTAGATGCAAGCGCGTGTCTTTGTTTTCTGCAAACTCGGGATCTCCCTTGCAGAAGTTCACCTGCCTGGGTGGCAGTGGGAACAAACTTCAAATGTATCCATTCACGGAATCTCAGGTGTCTTCCTGTTTAGTCTCTTAGATGATTGAGTCTCTTTGGGATAAAGGCTCAGTCTTTGGATTTCCTCCCCTCCCCCTTGCTTTTCCTCCAAAATGACATCTGGGAACAGAGCCTGTATGATCTCTTAAGTTGGGGGTGCAGATGAGTTGAGGGTGCTTTGAACACTTAATGGATGCTGCTACAGAATGGCTCCCTGGACAGGTGACCACTGAAGAAAGACTAGCCCTTCTAGCCAAATGGGTTTCATAATGACATTCACTTCCAAAATCCACAGGTCTGGCATTCAGTCCACAGTGGTCCCGCACACCAGTGCTTCTATCCTTTCCAGCTAAGTGGCCCACTAACCCATCCAATATTTTTAGGCTTTTTCATTCCAAACGTGACGTTTCTGCCCATTTGTATGGACTCCAGGCCTTTGCTGGTCCAATGAGCCTGCAGCTCTTCCACTTTAGAACCCACTGCATCCTCCGGAGACCTGGGGAACCACGAACACTACCTCAGCCTCAGGTACCCAGTCACTTCCTTCACTAATGATACACTATTGTTTCTGGCCTCTGATTATTGAAGCTTAAACCAGTGGGATGCTGCAGCTTACTCATGGGAACGACTGTTAACTTCTTAGAAGTTTTGTGAGTCCGTTGTTAAACATACCCATCACTAAATAAACTTTCAATTAATTATATTGAAAACAAAGGTAGTAATTAACTATTTTACTACATTTGGCTGCTCTCAAGGTTATTTACAACTATTATATCTGTATGGGGAAAATTCTATATAATGACATACTGTTGCACTTATTTTCCCAACTCCATGTTCAATGAGTTTGCTTTGGTAGCTTGAAATCAACCATGTTGGGAGAATTTACACCATGCAAATTGGCAAATGCTACAAAATCAGGGGGTGGGGGGAGAGTTGTTTTGTTTTTCCAGAGAGCTGTGTTATACATTTACCAGCACACTGCTTATATCCTTTCCAGCTAAGTAGACCACTAACCCATCCAATGTTTTCAAGCTTTCTCACCCTCACCCGTAGACAGAGAGAACCAGGACAAGTCTTTTTCCCTCTCCATCTTACCTCTATTTCTCTTCCACTCTTCCTATCCAGAGGGCCAGCAGGGGCTGGTTTTCCACTCCTCTTGCACTCTGACAAGGATTCTCCTGCATATTATTCTCCTTCCCGGGAACAATAAGCCTCATAACTCAGTCTTACTGGTGGAAGGGTTGTCCATTTGCCTATTACATATAATAGCCAAGAAGAATCACAGGACAACCTGGAAGTAGGGATTGCCAATATTAAAAAAAAATAATTGAATTAATATTTCAAAATACAACCTCATTACATGGGTCTTAAAATTAAAAGGTTGTTTAATAGCAAGTGTTGACAAGGGTGTAGAGTCTAATCCTTGTGCACATTAGTGGGATATAAAATGATACAGCTGCTTTGGAAAACAGTATAGCAATTTTTCAAAAAAAAAATAGAATTACCATATGATCCAGCAATTCCTCCTTTGGGTATATATCCAAAAGAATTGAAAGCAGGGTCTTAAGCTATATGTTCATAACACCATTATGCACAATGGCTAAAATATGGATGCAACCCAGGTCTCCATCAATGGGTGAATAGATAAAGAAAATGTGACATATACATACAATGGAATATCATTCAGCCTTTAAAAAGGAAGGAAATTCTGACACATGTTACATCATGGATGAATTTTGAGGGCACTATGCTCAGTGAAATAAGCCAGTCACAGAAAAACAAAACTATGTAACTCCAATTTTGGAATACCTAGAGTAGTCAAAATCATAGAGACAGTTAGAAGAATGGTGGATTCCAGGGACTGGAAGAGGAGAGAGTGGGGAGTCACTGTTTAATGAGTATAGAGTTTCAGATGTGCAAGATGAAAAGAGTTTAGAAGAGGATGGTGGTGATCATTGCACAACAAGATGAGTGCACTTAATATCATTGAACTGAACACCTCAAAATAGTTAAGATAGCAGGTTTTATGTTATGTATACCTTACCAAAGTTTTTAAAATTGAAAAAATAATTAAGAGGTTGTTCAGAGTATCACAGCTGCTTTGGAACCCTCTTCTCCTTAGGCTGTAACTCAAAACCATTTTAAAAATTAAATACCTCATCAGAAATTTAAGGGATCTTCATATCGCAAACATTACATTGACAGCTCTGTCACATTTTATGTTCGGCTATCAGCATTTCACTGACTGGCAATGGGAGTCCTTTCTGTGTCAAGTTCCTTCCCCTCCTGTACCCCTATCTGAGGAGAGGTTTCTTCCATTCTCACACTGGCCTTGATCAAATCAAGAAAAATTCCAAGCTACAAGGCTCAGAGAGAAAATCACACTCTCCATTTCTATGAACTAGAAATCTGAATTCTCCAAACTTTTATTACTTATACTAGAGGCCCAGTGCACAAAATTCATGCACTGGGGGGGGGGGTGTCCTTCAGCCCGGCCTGTGCCCTCTTGCAGTCCGGGAGCCTTCAGGGGATGTCTGACTGATGGCTCAGGCCCACTCCCCATCAGTTGGACATCCTTAGTGCTGCTGCGGAGGCGGGAGAGGCTCCTGCAACTGCCACTGTGCTCTCCAGCCGTGAGCCCAGCTCAGGGCTCCTGGCTGAGCAGCGCTCCCCCTGTGGGAGCGCACTGACAACCAGGGGGCAGCTCCTGCATTGAGCCTTTGCCCCCTGGTGGTCAGTGTGCATCATAGCAACCAGTCATTCTGCTGTTTGGTCAATTTGCATATTAGCCTTTTATTATATAGGATGTGTAAGCCTAATACTTACCCTTCAGAGCCATTTAGAGTGTTTTCAGGAAGGGATGAGCCCTCTGTAAGTCAATTAACTGGATGACATAAGTATTGTGGCAAGCTTCCCTTCAGAAAAGGGAAGTACAAATGACTTATGACTCTAATTAACTTCAAACATAGGAACAGGAATACAATTTGGAACAGAATCCAAAGAGGAAATAGCCCATCCAAATTCAACTCTGGTGGCTGGAAGACTGATTGGATTTCCTTCCTAGCAGAGACACTCCTCACAAGGTAGAGTATAGGGGTGGAGGGGGGTTCCTAGCAATGGGGTTTCCCTGTTCTATGAAGCTCTATGTCCAAAGCAGCCCCTTTAATGTATTGGAAATAAGTTTCAGGTGTGGATACAATATCCTCAATTTTCTCACCAGCCTTGTCAATCTTGTACAAGAATGTGGATAGTGGCCTAACCAACCGTGGTGGGAAGGACACATGAAGATGTGCTGTAAGCCTGGGGGGCCAGTGGAGGGAGACCACCTCTCCCCTATCTGCTCCCTGATACCCAAAATGCCTCCATTGCAAACAAAGTCTGGCATTCCACAATAGGAAAGAGATCTTTAAATGCTTTCAGAGTTAACTCCCCCGAAGAAGAAACACAGTGCCGTAACTCATCCACATTGAGATCTGAATAGCTGATAGCAGTTTCTTCTCAGAACACACATTTTTCACAAGTCATGAGAAAAGATTATGATAAAAGGTTTATACCAAATAATATATCTGTAATTGCAGAAAAAAATACCCTAAAAATTAAAATCAACCTAATATTCCAAGCTAGAGGTTTAAATAAAGTATAGGGTAACATCCATTCAAAACTCTCTTTAAAAAATGTTTTGTGACATGAGGTCATCATTATGTTAAACTTTTAAAGTAGGATGCAAATATTTTATATAGTATGTCTTTAATTTTGAAAATGTATACTTTATAAATGTGTAGAAAAAGATTTAGAAGATTATATAAAATGTTAACCATTATTTACCTCTGAGAAGTCTTATTTAAGATGTTTTGCATTTTTTTCTTTATACTTTTCTGTTTTATCAAGTGTTCTTCAAAACATATTTTACTTTTATTTTTAAAAATAAAATGTTGTTAATCTTTATGTTCTATAACATAAGAGCCTTTTTAAAAATTAGCCCTGTCCTAAGTGGCAAACCAAGAAGACACCCTGGTGCCTCTCCCCAAACAATGACACAAATAACAGAAGCTGAAAATAATACGTATCAACTATAAAAGCAGTACATATAAAAGTAGTCCTACTGTACATACAGAAAATTTAAATTTTTAAAATCTGATTAAGAAATCTTACAAACAAAGAGTCTGCAAACAATTCTTAGGAGTATAAAAATACGAACTATCTGATTAGTTTGAAAAAAACTGAGTGGCATCAAGGAAGATGGAGAACTGCCAAGCTTTAATAGAAATCTTTGCAAAATTCATGGAGAAGAGTGACAGAAGAGCGTAATGACTGAGGAAGACAGTCAATGATGGACTTCTCCTATATGGTTCTGTGTATTCAGATGGCATAGCCTTTTTTAGCCAAAGCAGCTATTAAAACAAGTAGTAAAAATAAACTAATAATCAGACTTTTGAATGTTTGTCCTGGTATTAAATAATGAAGCAGGTTCAAACTCATTACCCTCCTTAAAATATTATCTATACTAATAAAAGGGTAATATGCTAATTAGACCATACAGCTGAACAACCTTCTGGATGTCATTCCCAACATTCTTCCGGACTAAGCTGCAGTGGCAGGGGCCAAGGCAGAGGCAGTTAGGGGTGATAAAGCAGGCAGGGTAGCGGTTAGGGGCATCAGGCAGGCAGGCAGAGGCAGTTAGAGGCGATCAGGCAGGCAGGCAGAGGCAGTTGGGGGCAATCAGGCAGGCAGAAGTGGTTAGGGGCAATCAGGCAGGCAGGCAGAGTGGTTATGGGCATCAGGCAGGCAGAGGCAGTTAGGGGCATCAGGCAGTCAGGCAGAGGTGGTTGGGAGTAATCAGGCAGGCAGAGGGGTTAGGGGTGATGAGGCAGGCAGGCAGAGTGTTTAGGGGAGATCAGGCAGGCGAGCAGTTAGGGGCGATCGGGCAGGCAGGCAGAATGGTTAGGGGCATCAGGCAGGCAGGCAGAGTGGTTAGGAGTGATCAGGCAGGCAGGCAGAGTGGTTAGGGGTGATCAGGCAGGCAGGCACGCCAGTGGTCCCAGATTGTGAAAGGGTGCAGGCCGGGCTGAGGGACAACCCCTCCCCATGCACGAATTTCATGCACCAGGCCTCTAGTTACTACTATAAAGAGAAAAGATAGTTTTTAAATTAATAAATAATAAGAAATAAATTTAAATGTTATTTCATTTTTCCATTCTCTTAATATTTAGGGTACATTTTATATTGTACATAATACATGAATACAGTTGTTCATCTATAGAGATAACTAAACATACATATGTACATCTAGCCTTAGCTGGTTTGGCTCAGTGGATAGAGTGTCCGCTTGCAGACTGAAGGGTCCCGGATTTGATTATGGTCAAGGGCACATGCACAGGTTGTAGACTCAATCCCCAACAGGGGGCGTGCAGGAGGCAGCGGATCAATGGTTCTCTCTCATCCTTGATGTTTCTATCTCCCTCTCTTTTCCTCTCTGAAATCAATATATATACTAGTATATATATATATATATATATATATATATATATATATATATATACATACAGATATACCCGTATATGTGTGTGTGTAACAAATAAACATACATATGTACATCTAGAGATAGAGGAGATAGTTATAAAAGTTTACAGAATGAAATTTTCTAATAAGATTTAATAGCAGAGATATGAAAAGTGCCCATAAATCCTGTACATAGAATTGTGAAGGAAAATACAAAAAGGGGAAAAAAGAACTCTGAGGTAGAACATGATCTGTTTATTTTGTAATAATAAAAGGGAAAGAAATCATATCCTAAAAATGTTGGTGTCCTAGAATTTAAACTATATCAGTGAGTGAAAGATAATAATGTGGAACTATATGTATAGCTAAGAAAATGTATTAGAGGAACTATACAGAAGTTTAGTGGCATTTTCTGGCAAAGGCACATTCCAGTATCTTTCCTAATTTGAATCCATGAATAGATGAAATACTGCTATGTTGCCAGAAAGTGCCCAGCCAGTTAGTGGGGGAGAAAGGCATAGAGGGAAATTAGAGGCATATTTATCACTTATTGTTATATTGCAATTGAAATGTTTTATTTTCTTCTCTCAAAGTCTGAGGAGCTTTTGTTTCCCTTTAACAAATTAGAAAATGGATGCATTTGAAGCTAATTTACTTATGCCAAGATCTTCAATCACTGCAGAATGTTTACTCAATCTTCTTCACAAAATTGCATCTCAAACGCTGCTCCTTTTCAAGTTCTGAGATCCATTAATTGACCCTGGAGGTGAGGTGAGAAAATGTGGTGGCAACTAAATGAACTTTGATGGGACAAAGTAACCGGCTTACAAGAGACAATTGGAGGACGAGTAAATGGAATAACTATTCTCACCATGGGTGGTAAACATATGGAACTTGTTAACTCCAAGTGACAGTGCTAGCTGAAGCAGACATGGGTTCAGGAAGGGTTCAAAAGCATTTGTGGAGAATAACTCTGTAAAGGGTTATTAAATAAAATTAGGTTTGTCCAGGGAAAACTTCAGGCTTTGGAGAAGGACCTCAAGGACACGAATTCCACGCCTTCCTCCATCAGGGTCACTGAAGCTACCAGGCCGGACACAGAGCGAGCCAGGTTCTTTTGTTTTGTTTTTTTATGAAATAAACTCCCAATCTTCAGCAGAGGAGTCTTTGATAACCTCCCAGGTCTTGGCACCGCCCACCCTCCTTGGGCAGAGGGAAAGTACCTGACTAGGAAATCAGATCCCTGGCTCTCTCTTTTCCACACAGAAGCCAAATACATTTTTCAAATAAAATCAAGGCCCTACCTGCTTCTCTTCTAGGGGTTTTGTGGGATTGAAAGTAGCTCAGAAAGGCCTCCTGACCTAGAATGCTCTCTTATTTTCAAAATTTAAGCAAAAGCTGCTTAACTTCAAAAGGGTTCTGTACAAAAATCCTAACATTGTTTTCCTAAGGAGGCCTAATTGAATGATTGATATTTTGAGGGTTTTTGAGCCCAATGATTTTTTTTTTTTTTTTAAACAGAGTTACTAACTAATTTTGGCATTTATTTGGAAAACAAACCCATGATCTGAACACTATCCATACCCGGCTTAACAACATTGGAAATTGTTGTTAAGCCGGGTGACTACCGTGGCCCAGACCTAGTAAAATGTGTTCCTCAGGACTTAGTTTTTACATACAGATTATGATCTCTGTCATTCATTAGAACTTCAAAGCCTACCACAGTGTTTACTCCCTCTGGTAGCTAATTCCCCTTATTTCCTGAAAAGTCGTTTGTGTAGTGATGGAGAAAATGAGTCTACATTTCCTCTTTACGGAGACAGAAATATTCAATAGCCCTCATACTATAGAGACTTTGAGCTCCCTTTATTTTCCAATTTTCCAACTGACTATAGGTAAGAATTTAACCCCACCACTAAACTAACATTTTTAGTTGGGAGAGTATGTTAAAAATTTTTATGCTAATTTTGGATCTGTCCTTTCATTAAATGGCTTTCCATAGTAATTCATTCCACTTGCTTAGGGAATAAATTTCATTCAAAGGCTAGAGTAGTGGTGAATACTTCAGGCTTTACAGTCAGGCTACGAGGGTTATAATTCTGGCTATGGAACCTTAGGTAATTTCCTCAGCCTCTGTGCCTCTGTTTTTCTTGGTCTGTAAAATGGGCATATGATAGCTCCTAACTCATGGAATTGTTTTAAAAACTAAATAAACAGCCCGGCTGGCATGGCTCAGCGGTTGAGCATCGACCTATGAACCAGGAGGTCACAGTTTGTTTCCTGGTCAGGGCACATGCCCGGGTTTCAGGCTCAATCCCCAGGGAGGGCATGCAGGAAGCAGCCAATCAATGATTCCCTCTCATCATTGATGTTTTTCTATCTCTCTCTCCCTCTCCCTTCCTCTCGGAAATCAATAAAAATCTATTTTTTTTAATTTAATTAGATAAACAAATTCTTGTATGCTATTCTCTATATTTCTATTTTAAATAAAATGTATGTTTCTCTTTAATATCCTCTGAGAAAGATGCATGTTTTTGACATTTTCATTCTACTATATTTTGTTAAACATAATTTAAGTGTCATTTCATAAACTCCAAATGTGCTGAAGCAGTATGAGAACTGGTCTTGTCATTGGAAGACATGGGTTCAAATCTTGACCTTGATTCTCACTGGTTGTGTGGCCTTACTTCATCTCCCTGGGCCCCAATTTCTTCATGTGGGGAAAAAAGGATGATACTGATGGCTGAATAGACTGAATGTTTGTGTGCTTCTCAAAATTCATATGTTGAAACTCTAATCCCCAAGGTGGTGGTATTTGGAGGTGGGCCTTCAGAAGGTAATAAGGTTTAGATAAGGTCATGAGGGTGAAGCCCCATGATAACATTTGTGTCCTATAAGAAGGACTAGATATCTTTCTCCTCCCCTCTCCACATCCCCGCTACCCAACCCCGTTGTCAGGACACAGCAAGAAGGCAGCCATCTGCAAACCAGGAAGAGAGTTCTCACCAGTCACCAGATCTGCCAGCACCTTGATCTTGGACTTCCCAGCCTCCAGAACCGTGAGAGATAAATGTTTGTTGTTTAAGCCACCCAGTCCACGGTATTTTGTTATAGCAGTCCAAACTGACTGAGACAGCTACACTCCTCATAGAATTGTTAGAAGTTATGACATAGGCTACACGTTTCCCTGAAAATCCCTTCTCTTCCTCTTGCAGACTTAATCAAAAATTTACCTGGAGGAAAGGCCAGGGCTGGCTTCATGAACATGCAACCTGTGTAGTTTCACAGGCCCTACAAGCAGAAGGACCCCACATTTGGTTTCATTATCTACTGTCACTTTGAAATTTTTAAGAATTTTGTCATCGAACTTGTGTGTTGCAAGTGAAGTATAATAGAACAATGGAGCATGCGTGTGAGCAGAGAAATTTCTCATGCAATACACGTGCTCACCATTTCTTGCCACTCTATTTGCATAGGGTATTCACAGTGCCTCGTGAGCATAGAATTCTGGTGCACCCATGATGTATGGGAGTTCGGCAAGGCTCTAAGCAAGTTCAAAGGTAAGTATGTGCTGTGTCTATGATTGAGTGCTACGGACTGAATGTTTTTTACCTCCCCCCCCACCCAAATTCATATGTTGAAATCCTAAGCCTTACACGTGATGGTATTAGGACATGCGCCTTTGGAAGTCAAGCCCTCATAAATGGGGTTAATGCTTTTATAAAGGAGGCCCCACAGAGCTCCCTGCCCATCCCACCATGTGAGGACGCCAGGAGAGCGTGCCAGGTGTGGACCAGAAAGAGGCTCTCACCGGGCAATCCATGCTGTTGCCTTGATCTTAGACTTCCAGACTCCAGAACTGCAAAAAACAAATGTTTGCTGTTTATAAGCTGCCTAATCTGTGGCATTTTGTTAGAGCGGCCCAAACAGACTAAAACACTGAGTAAGCAGGTGCACCAGCTGTCCCGAGACCACACTGAACCATTCAAACCACAATTTGCTTCGAATACAAAAAGAAGGCAATGGAGTCCTAAGAAACATGAATGGCCAAGGACCCTATCATATCCTTGTGTAAATTTCCTGTTTAATAAACCACTTTGCACTGAAAGTGATGACTTAGAAGGAAAGGGAAAGATAATGCAATTTATAGTTCCTTTTCGTTTCCTTACTCATCAGTAGCTGAAGATAGTGTTGGCAGAGAGTGTACATATCGAGAAATAAAATAAAAAGCAATTGAGTTAGCCTTATTCAGTGTTTCCACTGTTCTAATAAGAAATAAATGATAATACATGTAGGAGCTACCAAGTACAAATTGTGGAATTTTGGCTGTTTCCACATAAAAGCGAAGCACTCTTTTATTTACATTTAAAGTAGGCATTGCATAGTATAAAGAACAATAAAATTATGCTAGCAATTTAAAACTTTAATTTTCTTTACTTAGAACACTTAATAGAAAAAAAAAACACCATGACAAATCAAAAGAGAGCTCCACATTTTCATATTACACTGACACCCCCAATTATGTGGCAAGCCCTGATAAAGACTCTATTTCCCAGCATCTCTTGCAGCTAGGTGTGGCCATGTGAGTTACTGCAAGCAGATTCCTGTGGCAGCTTCAGAGAGCCATCCCAGGAGATAGTGGACTTGGACCTTTGATTCTTTTTCCACCTGCGATGTAGATTCTACCATTTTAGACCCTGAGTTCAAGAGCCACCTTGTAGGGTGGGTGAAACAGCGAGTTGGAAGGTGCCAGGGTTCCTGAGGGCTTTTTGAAGCAGAACCACCATACTAGGCGAAGACTGTGGAAGGCCAAACTTTTACAGGCTGTGAAATGGAGTTCATAAAATGGCTCCTGTGATACCTATATTAGTAACTCGATAAAGCCTAGATTGTTGTTTTTATTGTTTGTTTTTTTAATCGATTATGAAAAAAATATTCTTCATATTTTTCTTTAGAATAGTTCAACACACTCAGACCATCTAAAGTCCCCAGCATGGGGGTCACTGCTTCAAGTCTCCACTTTACTCTGCTCACTGTACCCGGCCATACTTTTTATGTGCATGTCAGTGCTAGCTGATTCAGCTGTTTCTATTGTACCTATCACAATAAAAGACTATCTCTGTCAACTGGAGAGGGAGTTTTTAAATCATTTAGACAAGCAAAAGATTGATGTCTTCAAGTAAATTTCAGCCCTAAGAAAAAACAACATATTCCTCTGCAGAAAGTCTTAGTAGGATGTTGTACAGAAGCCTGGAGATGGCACTTCTCTGCCAATTCCTCACCATCTTGTTCATGATTAAATCGATAGACTTTAGGGAGCTTAGGCATTGGCTGACTTTCAACACCTATTAAAAAGGTGCAAGCTTGCGAGAAAACCTAGTCAATTTGCCCTTTATACATTAAATATTCTGTAAACTCTTATCTTTAATCTGTGCAGTAATGGGCTTCTATTGGTATTTTATTTTCCTCTCTCGGTCAGGGTGTAACTTTCCAAAGTAGATTAAGGATGACAATGATAAGAAGCTAACAGCACCATTATTCATGATATGCCCGACTACACCACTAGACTGTGTGAATTATTTGAGAGCTAGGACTGTCTTTGTGCTTCTTTTTTATAGCTGGTGGCTGATGCATGGCTGGCACACAGCAAATGCTCATTATATGTTCGCTTAACTCATTAACAAATGAATCAATGGATGAATATGTAAATGATACAATTTTAGCAGATGCTTACAAAGCCCATTTTAAGATGCCAAAGTTTTAAGAGTTTGTTGGGGTGGGGAGGAGTGGAGAACTGTGGTGGTGGTGAGGAGGGTGTCTATGGGTTTCAGTTAGGATGAACATTAGCGATGAGAAGGTAATGGGGGGATGAGGACACATATGTAATACCTTAATCAATAAAGAAATTAAAATGCAAAAAAAAAAGAAAACATTAGTGATGAAAAACCTTAGCCTTCTACCCTGCATAAATTTACCACAAATATAAGACTGCCTCAGGCTTGAGGTCTAAACCAAATGGTTCAAGTGACCCTCTATTAGGATTTTTTTTATTAAAAGTGACAGTACCCCAGCTCAGACCAGCTTTGACCAAAAACGATGGTGCTGGCTCCAGGATCGCACAGAACTAGAGACCTGGATGTTGTTGGACCCCTGCTATCCTTCTCTCTTTTCTTCCCTTCCTACACAGAGGCTTCTTCACAAGGTGAACGACACCACGGATACTGGAAGCTCTCCTACCTGGAGAGAAAGGTCTCCTTCCTTCATTTCAGTTTGAAAAGTGCCAGGAGAGAACTTTATTGAATCACTTGATTGGAACTGACTTGGGTCACACATCCATTTTCTGGACCTTTCATTGTGGCAAAGGAGGAAGGTCATGACCCCAAAGGAAGAGGAGAAAACTGACATGGGCCCCGTGGGACCTGTGTCTAGGCCACTGCCTAGTCAGACCTGCTTTGGTTGTAACTGACAGAACTTGGTTAGGAAAAGTAAAGGAATGAGTGTATAACCAAAGCGCATTTGTGAAGCTGGCCTCAGAAACAATGGAACCAGGCCCCCTTTCTCTTTTTCGCCTCTACTTCCCTATGCATAGGGTCTCACTTTCCCAGACGCACCTTTTTCCGTGGGGCTGGAACCACGGATTGGCTTGAGGTCCTTGCTTAGACAGTCTGCAACGGAGGCAAATCTGAGTTGTGCTCTAGTTTGGAAAAGGCCAAGGCAAGGGAGGAAGGCTTTGATATAGCCCAGGATGAAGGGAACAGAAGCACTCGCAGGGCTTCTGATTGTGTGCTGGGAGGGTTCTGCTCTGCTCCTGGCCCAACAGGACCTGGCTACCCTGTCCAAATGCTCTCTCGTCTCCAGCAGTCCTGGGCCTCCGCATGCTTCTGAAAGGTCTCCTTTATGTGCATTTTTTTGGACACTTAGTTGAAACATGCATAAACAAGAGAACCCAGGTGACTTTTCCTTCTGGCTTAAGCACAGGATTATTGTCTAGAAGGCTTGGGGAAATGAGCAAGTGATTCCTTTTTTACCCAGCTTTGTCTTTGTCTCTATATATTATGTTTAGTAGATTGGGGGGGAGGGAGACAAATAAAATAAAAAACAAGGATTTAGCTATCAATACTCCCAAAGTTTCACACTCCTAACCAGGGGCTGTTGGCATCAAGAGCGACCCCCAACACAAGGTCTCCTGGAGATAAATGCTCCTGTTTGGACTGAAGCAGAATTGTAAAGAGGAGCAGGCTGAACTTCAAACCCCCAGCCTTCCCACTCCAGACCTTTTCTCCCATCATAACTACTTTTGACATTTTTTCATAAACCATTTATTATAGCTATTTTTCTTTTTTAATCCTCACCTGAGGATATGTTTTTATTGGTTTTAGAGAGGGAGGAGGGAAGAAAGAGACAGAGGGAAACATGGACATGAGAGAGAAACTTCAATCAGTTGCTTCCTGTATGTACCCCGACCCAGTATTGAACCCGAAACCTAGGTATGTGCCCTGACCAGGAATCAAACCTGCAACCTTTTTGGTGTACTGAACAATGCTCCAACCAACTAAGCCACCCAGCCAGGGCTATGATAAGTATTTTCTTATATAATTCCATACCAACATTACTGAAATTTTAAATATTTCAAATAACTTTTAAAAAACAACATATTAAATTGATATATTGCATTCTATTATAGGAGCTGGGGGAAGCCAGGCACCCCCTCCCAGCAAGACAATAATAAACTGTTCTTAAAACACTTCTGGAATATGCAGTCCAGCAATTCCTTTCTAGGAACTTACCTTAAAGAGATCACCATGTGTGTGTGCAAAGATTTACCTATAAGGATGTTCATGGCAAAATTACTTAGGAAAAATGTAAAAGGGTATCAGGATAACCAAGATATTCTTGGGAACTCTTTGACTAAACCATGGTACATCCAAACAATGGAAGATTGTGCCATTATTAGAAATGTTGTTTTAGAAAAATACTTCAAGAGATAGAAAATGTTCTCTACATATTAAGATCTTTTAAAGCAGGTTACAAAACTCTATGTAGAATGTGTTAGTGGTTTTGTTTTAACCTTTTGCACTTGGATGTCGAGATTAAAATTACTCTTTGAATGTATCAATAATTTGAAATATTAAAAAATCCAAATAAATAAGTTTGTATGAAAAGAAACTCCAGTTTTTTATTCTACTGCCGCGTTTTGTAAAATCTGGGGTATTTAAAAAAATTAAATCCTGAGGAGAATAAAGGAATCGAGAAAAAAGCAAGCGAGTGCAAAGGGTTAAAATAAAATGATGACCAAGAATATATAAAAAAGGAAGTCACTCTAATGATGAAATGATGGGGACATTTTATTTTCGTATTTGTATTTTTCTACAGTATTCAAAAATCCCCTATTACTCCAGTTGTAGGCTAGATCAACAGCATCAGCATCCCCTGAAAGCTGTCAGAAATACAGAATCCCAGACCTGCTGGGTCAAAATCTGCATGTTAACAAGGTCCCCAGGTGATCTGTATGCACTTCCCAGTTTGAAAAGCAAAGCTGTGTATCACTCAACATAAGAGAAATAACCGTTTTTACTTAAAGAAAGCCCCAGGCTGTGGTAACTGATGTTCCTTGCTCTTTGGGAGGTACTTTGGATATGAAGCATAAGTGATGCTTACCTCGCACAACCCTCTAGAAGTGGCTTAACATTTCCACATTTTTCATTTCAACAATGGGGCACGGAGCAGTGACAGGTCCCTCCGTCTCCATTCCCTCCCCCAGCCACAGGGCCACAAAGCCTGCGCTCTCAGAGTCTGCGTTGAGGTAGAGAAATATAGATTCCTCAAGAGCTGCTATTCAAGCCACAAGCAGCATGTGCCAATGGTCCCCCCACAATCCGGGTTCAGTCTCCCTTCGGCTGCACATCTGGCCGTCACACACTCTTTTGTGGGGACATCTCAATGGCAGCACTGAGGCTGCTTCTCCCCGGGGCCGGCCCCACAGTGGCCTCCCTGTCCTCCCAGCATGTGATGTCATGAGCACGAATGTCCTGCCAAACATTTAAGATGTTGCAGTTCACACTGTGTACAGTGTATAGAGAAACACTGACACGCAAGTTTGAGATTTAAAAAAACACACACACACAGGGCAAGATACAACCAAACCTTGTTCTATTGTCATCCCACACCACCCATCCAGCACAAATATGTAACTTATATTCTTCAGTACACAATCTTCTCCTTTTTTTTTTTTGTTGCCATCTTGAAACTAGCACCCCTAGATTCAGAGATTCCCTTGAAACATTTTTTTTCTCTAATTTGGTTTACATTAAATTCTTGGAAAGCAGGAGCTAATCTGGTCCATTTCAAACCAAAGATCCCCTGCATGTGGTCTCTCCAGAATAAGCCAGAGCGGAGGGAAGCTGGATGTGACTCTCAAAGTCACCTCCCTGCTGAGGACCAGCCCGGAGGGACAAAGCGGGGAACGGCATGAGAAGAAGCCTGTCCCTCACTGCTTCTCAAAGTGTGGCATGGGGACCACCTCATCAGAATCAGAGGGCCTGCAATAAAAATGCAGATTTGGGGGTACCCACCCAGAGTCCATCTCTGGAGGTGAAGAGGGTGAATCTGCATTTTACCTGTCCATATAGTAGTGATTCTTAAGTTGGCAAACTAGGGCTTTAGAGTTAAAATTACATCGAATTTTAAGTCTATAGAGTGGCTATCTGACCTTGGCAAGCTAAACTCTCTAAATCTCATTTTCCTCACCTATACAATGGGGACTGTGGAATCCTTAAAGGTGTGAAGTTCCTGGCACTAACAGGTCTCAACAACATGAATTCCCTTTTCCCTATTATTCAGGTAGAGCACTTTGGGTCTGCCATTTTACCTGCGATCAGAGTCATTGTCTTCCTCCCGGTGACTATTATTGACACTGTTATTGCCAGATTCTAATGGAGCTCCAATCAGAGCAGATAAAATCATCAAGGCTGAATCCCTCTTCGTGGTTACTGAGGCAGACCTGTTGTTCTATACTGTGCTGTCCGATCCAATAGCCACCATCCCCAGGTGGCCACTCAGCACTTAAGGAGTGGCCAGTCCAATTGAGATGTGCTGTCAGGGTCAGATATACACAAGAATCTAAAGGCTTCATACAAAAAGAAGGGTGTAAAATAGCCCACTAATAATTGTTTACATATGAATATACTATTTTGGCTGTATTTGGATTATATGCAATACATTAAAATTAATGTCACTTGTTTCTTTTTAGTTTTCTTAAGATTGGCCCTAGAAAATTTTAAATTACATATATGGCATATATATTACATATATTTCTACTGAACAGATAGATATTTCTCTTTCCCACACTGGAGTTATGACCTACAAAATGGAATTCCCTAGTTTGGTCAGCTAGGAGAGATCTGGGGTGTCTCTTCTGCTACAGGGAAAAGTGGGGCTCATGTAGCACCCCCCCTCCCATGAGAAAGCAAGCAGCAGCCTCAGGGAAGGAGGTGGTTGAGTGGGCACATCCATCTGTAAGAGGAGAGGAAAGAGACTCGACACTCTGATTCCAGCCGGTGGTTATAAGGAGAGGGCGTATGGGGCCAAAGCTTTACATGCCCACCCCCTTCCCCAACACCTTTGCTCCATTCATGGTCACAATCATTGTCACCTGAGGAGTTTTTGAGGTAGGGAGGGTCCTCTATATAATCACATGACTTGTGTCCTTACAAAAATGATATCATAACGAGCAAATACTTTGAGCAACATGAAGATTATCGTTTCTGCATTAAGTGATTGAGAAATAGTTTCCACCAGGTTATAATCTCCTAATGTACACAAATATCTACAATAATGACGAGCCCAAGCGGATATTTCCAAAGAGGAAACGTTTGCCAATTATCAGACTATCAGTTAATGAAATTAGTACTGTTGGAAAAATACTGCCAAAATAGGTTATACTCTGTGTTTTTGGAGCAGAATCATAGCTTGACAGAGTTTCTGGAATAGAAAACAAACAAAAATCAACTCCATGTGTCTGTCTTTGTCCAAAATTTCCAAACATCTATGAACAAAATGCACTTAAGTATTATTACCTAAAGGTCCAATAAAAAAATTTTTATACTTGTTTATACCTACCCAATTCCTTTCCTAAGGGTTCAAAGTAGATGTAAAAAGTTTAACTGTGTAATGCTTGACACTTGGTTTCTGATTGCTGCCCATTCATATGTGACTGAAAGATGCCACTAATTTCACTCCACTCACCTAAGAAACGAGCGTATCTAGGTTACACTTTCCTGACCACACATTACCACCATGATACAGTGAGTAGAATATAACTTGTTAATTATTGAAGGCAGTGCAGAATGACTTGTTCTTGCATCACTGATCAGGTTCCCTATAAAGTACTAGAAACTAATGAAGTCAAATTTTTAAGGCAACAACATGGGAGCAGGCTGTTAAGCCCACAAAATGCCAGACAGGATGCTTTTCTAGACCTTTGGCTTCGGAGCCTGACAGAGGAATGGGCTTCTCCCACTAGTTGTTTACAATCAATATGCGATACCTCTGGATACAACAGAATACTAAAGGCCAGTTTCGCAGACAGTCTGTTATTTTATTGCACAGATTTCACTTGAAGAACAAAATGCACCATGAGTGTTTGGAGAGTCTGGGGTCTCAGATACTGATTCGCCGTCAGTGTTTACACCCGTAAAGCCAAATTCGACAGTACAATTTATGTTAAACAGTAATCACTTCAAGATGGCTAACAGAATGAAAACAGAGACAGGGGAAAATAGCTTTTAAAATGTGTTAAGTTGAAGTTTATGCATGTGTAGAATTAAAAAGTACATCAGACAAACTAGAAATCAAAAACGTTTTGTGGAATGCCAGTTAGAGTTATACTTACGTGTGCTGTTATTTATCATATAATGAAAGTCTATTTGGTTCATTTCCTTCATACTGAATTGAGAATTTCAGGAAAACCGTGGTTATAAAAATGATCAATCTTGAAAAAATATGTACAGATAAATGTAAAATCACAAACTAAAAAAAAAAAAAAAAAATCCCACCCTTTGCCCTCAACTTACAAAAGGGAAACTTTCCCACGGAGGGAAAGTTCCACGACTCCCTTCCCTCCCCCACCCCATGTCCCCAATTCTATCTTTTTCTAGCTTATGACTAAGTGACCTCGGAGCTGAAGAGGAGGCAGGGAACAGAGAGGCATCTTTATGAGGCTCCCAGTGTCATCTGTAACAACAGTTTGAAAAATGTCTTTTATTTCTCTCCCCCATACCCAACTCAGCAATGTTTGCAAGATATTTGAAATTTAAAGAGAGAGAGAGAAAATACATAGAGGTGTAATTTTCATGGGCAACAAAAGAATGCCCAAGAGCTAACAGTGGGCAAAACCATGAGAAAACCATGTGGGCATTATCTGAGCTAAAGATTTATTTTGTAAGGCAACAAAATGGGAGGGGGGTGTTAAGACTACAAAATGCCAGACAGGATGCTTTTCTAGACCTTTGGCTTCGGAGCCTGACAGAGGAATGGGCTTCTCCCATCTGTGGTGAGCAAACCTAGGGCCCTGGGCCCAGCATCTACAGCACCTCCGTGGGCGTGCCGGCAGCTCTCTTATACGTGGGCACTCTTGGCGTGAGTGGGGGAGCTGGAGCCCGAAGAGTAGTAGAAACGGTTTTCACCAAAGGCCTGCGCATCTCCAGAGCAGCAGAGGATGACAGAGCCACCCACAAGGCAGAGAATGGCACCGATCCAGCCCGCGTACAGGGAGTAGCCGAAGCTCACGATGGTGGTCTCTTGGTGGGCGCACACAGGGAACCAGATGGTCGCAACAATGGCGCAGAGAGCTGGGGAGACATGGAGAAGGCTGTGAGTGGGCATACCCATCACACACCAAGCGCAGTGGGCAGAATACACTTCACTCCACACACACATGCCTCTGGCTTCCAACCAACTCCAGAAAACTCCATACACACAGCTCTTCTCCCCCCGCCCCCTGCAATCTGAACCTAAAGGTTTGCATCTGTAGAATAAGTTGACCAAAAGCTGGTGTCAAACTGCTAGGTCCTTACTTTTTCAACAGGTGAGAGACAAGGAACTCCAATGTAAAAACCTAGTAATAAATCACTTAAGTCCAAAAATATGTATTTATATTTGTTTACATATCTTGACTGTATATATCTATAGTTATAATTATATTATTGCACTTAACTAATTGGGTTATAATTATCTCTTTACATGTCTATTTTCCATTCCAAGTACTGAGTTCCTTGACAGCAGGGAACATGTCTTATCTTTGTAAAGTCAGTGTTTAGCTCAGTCCGTATGAAGCACATAGTTGTGCTCAGTGTATATCAGTGGAATGACTGGACGACCTGAGCTCTCCAGAAATGAGAATCAAAGATAATGCCCAATTCAATTTCCCACTCTATTTTTTTTTTCAATTTAGTCAATCCACATTACAAAGACCTAAAAAAAAGCTAAGAAAATTATCTTACTGTGGTGAATTATTGCTAGACATCCGTGGAGTCTCAGCTAAGAGTTTGCATTTGTGTTATGTTGTTCACAATCACAAAAATCTCGGCACACAAATCAACAGTTCTTGGAGCAAAAGAATTTACCCATCCAAGGATTTTATGGTAATAATATTTGCTGTCATGGATCACAATGGTAGAAATGTATGGTCTTGCACCAACCAATCTAACTTTCAGATTTGGTTTAGATTTTAAAGAATAAGTTAAGAAATCACCTTTATCTCATTTAGTTTTTCCCCTCCTCCTAAACAAAGTAGCAAAACAAGGGCAGGCAGGAGCCTAAAAAGACTTGAAACTCTTTTAAACCTCTAGGCCAGCACTGTCAAATAGGTTAGAAACGAGCTACCTGGGCTATTGACCATTTCTCATGAAGCTTATGAGACTGAAAAAGCAAATTCTGAATTTTAATTCATTTAAATTTAAATGACCACATGTGGCTAGTGGCTACTATACTGAACAACACAGTCTAGACAAAGTAACTCCATAACTTCCTTTGTTAACATCTAATTTTTCACAACTATAAGCAGGACAGAAATTTTAGTTAAAGCTTTAAGTTAGAATGGCATATTAAGGTTGACAGATCAAAATAATAATGATAAATAATAATAACAATAATGAGGTTTCCAATAGTTAGCCATAAAGCCTTCAATAAATTCTAGAAAGGCATTTCAATGTTTGCTACCTGGGGTACCCTTGTCACTTTCAACTCAGCAAGCTTCTTCTGATTTCTACTCATACTGAGTGATTTTCTAACTTCCCTCTATACCCACAGAGAAGAAATATAATTTTTATTTAACACAGCACTCAAATCTAACAGCACCATATATTAGTTCTAAACTAAAGAAAAGCTTTACCCATTCTCAAAGACCTTTTAAACTATCACATTTCCTTTTGTGTAGCTTATAAGATAGGTTTTTGTTGAAAACAGATTAAGTCTATACCCACATAAGCTGGATTTAGATACACCTAAATAGATGTGATTCCAATCCTTAAAAAGTATAGATCCCAAGAAGAAGTCAGAGGGAAAAGTAAATTTGGGTTTGAATAGCTCAAATTGGATAACAGCCTAAATTCACTCCATTAATTGTGAACTAGTCACATATTTAAGTTTATATAGACTACCTGAAAAGCTAAAATCTATCCATATCCTAATGGATGCCTTTTTCCTAAAGAGGGAGGCCAATCATGCCAGCTTTTGTAATATTTTTGTATAAGGTACCATGAGATATATTTTCTTTCTGTGACTAGAAAGTTCTCAAGAAGACCAGTGTTAATCAAATCTTCCCTTTCCAGCCCAGGGCTTTTAACACTTGAGATCCAGGGGAAAGTCTCTTCTTTCTCTTTTTCTGGCCACAGATTCCAAATGGGGCACTCTTGAGAACTGCTTGGCTATTGTCATGGCCATACTCTCAGGGAGGCACAGATAAAAAGCCTTCGAGCAAGGGACAGAATCTTCTTCTAGAGTGTTTTGGCCAGAGAGAACTGCTCGAGTCTTTGTATCAATACACAATCCAGCTACAAACCCCTAGACCCCCAAGTGAGACTTCACCTGCTATGGGCAAAGACAGCAAAATAGGGGCTTCCACACACCCGAGCGGATTAGAGGGGAAAGTGGCGGGGAGTGTGAAGCTGAATTCCATAGGACAAAATGATATGATTCCCAAATAACGGATTTGGTTCAATCAAACCAATATCGCCTATAACAGTTAACTGGCTTCCAAACATCGGCCTATGCTTATTAAGTTTTATATTTTTTTATTCTTTATATTTAAACATAACACACACACACACACACACACACACACACACACACAAGCATTCCCCACATTTCATGTAAACCTAACCTAACTTTCAGATTTTGTTTAGATTTTGTAGAATAAGATTAGAAATTACCTCTCATTTTATTTAATTCTTCCCCTTTTCCTAAGCAAACTAAATAAACAAGGTTATCTTCATACAGGGAAAGAATCAGGCTCAATAAATATTCCAAAAGTAATCATCAATCTTGATTTTGAGGATTTTGTTAGATTTTTTTGGAGTACAATATAATTCATTAGAAAGAGGAAAAATCAGGAAAATATCTAAACATTTAAATAATGAACCTATAGGACTGGGTGAGTGAATGAGTGAATAAATGGACAGACAGACAGATGAATGAGAGGTGGTCTCATTTCCAAGTCTACTTTCCACTTTGTTCACACCAAAACTGACTTCCAAAATCATTATGCCTTACTCATGACTTACCTCATTAAAGATGGCCTTCTTTTATAACCCAGGCAAAACAAGGCAAATGCACATCAGCAGGTTCTTTACTTCCTAGCAGATAAATGAACTCTGGGTGGAATTCCTGTGGCTCTCAAAGATGAACCACATCAAAACCACTAAAAGATGACAGACCGCCACACAACATGAAAGGAAATGAGAGGTTCACTGGAAACAGTGACCTTCAATTGAACTCACAGTGAAGAATGTTTACAAACTAA
Source organism: Cnephaeus nilssonii (assembly GCF_951640355.1). NCBI lineage: Eukaryota > Metazoa > Chordata > Mammalia > Chiroptera > Vespertilionidae > Cnephaeus > Cnephaeus nilssonii. Next base: position 30,867,929 of record NC_137074.1, on the reverse strand, counting down.
AAAAGGAGAATTTAGTCAATTTCAGCAGTGGTTTGAAGGGAAAAGGGGATCTATTTTATTTAATAAAGTTAAAAATCCAAGTTATTACTCAACTAAAAGATGTGAACCAATAGAACTGGCAATAATTTTTAACTTTCTTAAAGACATGTAAGACCTGAGAGAGAGAGAGAGAGAGAGAGAGAGAGAGGGAGGGAGATTGTAAGGTCCTCTTGTTACTTAAGAAAAACTCTGTAAATGTTTTTCTTTAGAAGTCACAGTTACTTATAAGGTAAAGAAAATTGAAGAAACATAAAAGGAATTTTCATTGCTTTTCTCTTATGTCAACAGAATGTGTTTTTAAATTAAGTCTCTAAAAACAGGACAAGGGAGTTTTAATACTGATTTTTCAATTTGTTTTCTTTTCTACCTTCAGCAAATGCAATAGTTAACTGTACCCGGGGGGGGGGGGGGGGGAGAATCTGCCTTTTGTGGGGAGAGTACAAGGTGGAAATTGGGGATATTCTTAGCTTCAAAAACAAAAGGAGAGAAGGGAGAAAAAAAGCTTCACTGTGTATAGATTCACCTGGACTTGGTCCTCTACAAGTAAAATTCCTTGCTCTTCATTGAATAAAATTGTTTGCCTCTCTTGATAAGTTTCAAATAATGTGATACAAAGGTGTTTTTTAATTAATAGAATACACCCTTATTAAAGGTTAGCAATGATCTTGATGTAGCCAAACACAGAAAATATTTGGAGTAATATAATGAAATAATTTTAGAGCAATGAAGTGTAAGTGTAGTTTTTAGTCCCTTTAGGAATTAGATGACAAATAAGTGTGATGAAATAAAATAAAATTGGTACAGGTATGTTTGGAGGTAACAACAAAGAGAAAGCCACACCACAGACAGACATCGACAGACAGACAGGTGCAGAAAGACAGAAGAACACCAGACTGGTATTTCTTCCTCCAGCCACGAGCACCTCTGTTCTCAGGGTTTGTCACTTTCCATCTGAAGCACTGGAAGGGTTGAAAGCATCATTTCTAACAGAAAGCAATATTTTCATTAAAATCACTTAAATTAATCTGACTTACATTAGTAATACTGGGAAAAAAATCTTCCTTGATATTATAGCTGGGATTTGCTTCCAAAAAAAATCTGGGGACTGGAAGAAAAGGGGAAATGCAAGGCTGGAGCCAGTTGTCCATGACTTGATCAATTTTTAGAATAAGTTTGGGTGCATGGGGGTTTATTAGACTATTCTCTCTACTCTGTGTATGTTTGAAATTTTCCATAATAAAAACTTATTTGAATCCCCCTCCATTTAACATTTTACAATGTATTGAACATCATCTTCTACAATCGGTAGTATTATTACATACAGTCTAAGTAGCAATCAGCATCAGCTTTTCACAAAGAGGCCAGTTAACTCAAGGCAACAAGAGATTCTAATGAGCTGTTGGTTAGATTCATATTTATTAGTTGTTTCCTTATAACTTGAATCTAGAAAAAAGTTTTCTCTCTTTTTCATTTATCATTCTCTAAGTTTTGACTTAAGAAAACATAGCTGCCAAAAGGCATATTCCCCTTAGGTAGACTTTTATGACTATCTAATTTTTACAACAGTCATCAAGTCAATGGAATATATGAGTACATTATTTTCCTGGCCTGCTTTCAGCACTTTTCCCCCTTTATTTCTATTCCACACATCATTATCTTTTTTTTCCTATAACCTTTTTTAAAAGTCAGTCTCATGGTTACTTGTTCATTTTAATCACAGAATTTAGAGACACCAGAGACCTCACAAAGCAGTCAATTCCTCCAATTTTACTGATAAGATCATTTTAAGCCACAACCATACTAAGATGCCACATCCTGTCATTATCCATATGAAATTTGATTTAAATTAGGGATTTGTCTGTATAAAACTAATGAGTTTGGAGGAAGATTTTTCTAACAATTCTCTTAAGACCCCACAATTAAGGGCAACACCCAAGAATTCCCATTCCCATAAGACTTCTGATTCTGCGTGCATGACAAGCTCAATCTGTCCCACATTTGCACACACCATTTATTTTACTACAACTTCATTATTAACCTGTAAGTTCTGAGTTAAAACAACTTTTTTCCAATACAAATAGGATTCCTGGGACCATATTTTTAAAAAGAAGAGAAGATTAAAGGATTCCATTAAAAAGGAAAATACATTTCCTTTCTTTCCATTCCTACCCCATCTCCCCAAGAAAGACCCAAATCAAGTACTTTCTAACTTATAGTGAGATGACCATTAGACTGAATCAGAACTGAGCCTGAGTGTTTTCACCTGGGTAGCTTAATGTGGCTTTTTATAATGGGACTAGAGGCCCAATGCACGAAATTCATGCAAGAGTAGGCTTTCCTTCTTCTGGCTGCTGGCACTGGCTTCCCTCTAGCACCCGGGACCTGGGCTTCCCTCGCAGTCCCAGCTTCATCCAGAAGGTCGTCCAGAAAGACGTCTGGTCTAATTAGCATATTATGCTTTTATTATTATAGATAAGCAAAAAACTCCAGCTATTGATCTCTACACTCTGGACCTGGAAATTATTATGCTAAGTGAAATAAGCCAGTCAGAGAAAGACAAATACCATATGCTCTCACTTATATGTGGAATGTAATGAACAAAATAAAGTGACGAACAACATAGAAACAGAAGCCTGGATACATGAAACAGACTCACAGCTGTCAGAGGGGAGGAGATTTGGGGGGCTGGATGAAAAAAGGTGAAGAAATTAAGCAAAAAACAACCTTATAAACCATAGGCACAGACAACAGTGTGGTGACAGCCAGAGGGCAAGGGGGTGGGGGAGAGGTGGAGGTGGGCAAAGGGGAGACAAATGGGGAAGAAAAGAGACTTTGCTTTGGGCGATGGGTACACGATGCACTGTGCAGATGATGTTTTGTAAGTGTAGTTTTCACTTGAAACCCATATGGTTTTATGGCCCTATGTAACCCCAATAAATTCACTTTAAAAAAAAAAAAAAGAACTTATGTATTACCAACTTCAGAAGAAGGCATTGCCGTGCTCGTTTTATATAAAGGTTTAGAAACACTAAGTAACTGCCCCAGTTCGCATAGCTGGAGAGTGGTAAATCCGAGATTCAGGATAGTTGGTCTGACTCCAAATGATAAGATAAAGCGCAGATAGATGTCTCCTGCTTCATTCAGCAGGGGCTTGTGAAAAACCCACATTCGATCCGCCTCAGCTGCATTCTGCTCTGAGGAGCCTGTAGCTCCCTGAGCTGCACTTCGGGTTTAGGAAGCCAGCAGCACCAGGCTCCCGTTCCTTCCCCCCACAGCAGGAACCAAATCCTCACATCATTGAACTTACTCTGCTCAGAAGATAGAGCTGTTGGACAACAGACAAGATGTTTTAAGCTTTTGGAAAAATAACTAAAGATCCTCAGGGTCATAAAAAGCGGATTCTAATTAACAGTGTTTACAATTCCCATACCAAGATTAACTTTGACACGGTTTCCAGTTCCACCTGGCCCCCTTTGCTCAGCGACCACATCTCAGCTGGAGTGCCATGGGTGACCCTCAGAACCCAGCGTGAGCCCAGCACGGGCTTCTCCCGGCCAGGGAGAGCGACAGAAGCCAATCCAGAGCAGCACAAAGGGAGCCTTCACTCTCTCTCGCTCCTCCCACCCTCTGCCGACAGGGAAAACCAGGCACTCGGGCTCCGTGGAGAGAAAACCTAGAGGAGACCAGCAGGTGCCACACTTGAGACAATGAGCTTTACATTTCCAGAGCTAGCTCCTTCCAGTCCAAACAACAGCCAACCCAAAGGCTGGTGGACACCCCTGAGAAATAAATCCGGCCGGGGCAATCAAAGAGGAAGCAGGTAACCCTGGAAATGCAAGGCTGCAAGAGGGCCAGGAGCGGTGGTACCCGCCCTCCAGCCCTAACAGTGAGGGGCCAGAGAGGGGCAGCCCCCCTGGGGTTCAGATCTCTCAACACCTCCTCCACCGGCAGCAAACAGACTGAGGAACTCACATCACTGCTCAGCCTCACTTCGCTTTCCCTTCTACGATTCTGAATACACCCCCCACCCCATTTGTAAAAGGTAAAGAAAGTTTCAAACAACGGGTTGTTGTTTTTTCAAATAACCCTTCTTATTCAACTGGACAATTCAGTTGTTTTTAGGGATTTTATAAAATACCAAGGTGCCACATCCTGTCCAAGGTGTCTGTGTGTGCCTTGCTTTTCTGTCTGTATTTTCCACAGGGTTTGAGTTTGGTTGTGTGGGGTTTTTTAATGTATCCTCTTAATTGTGGATATTCTGCGACACTTACATGGAAGGCCAGGATTTCTAAAATGAACCCCTAACACAATGGACCCAGCTTTGGCTCTGCATCCTCAGAGCCCAGGAGAGAGCCTTCCAGACTTCTGTGAGAATGAGGAAAGTCACAGACACAGGCAAATGTCTAGGATGAGAAGGGTTTCTTCTGGGTTCTACTAACCAATTTACTTGTACAGCTTTCTGAGGTCTACCTGTCGGAAAGGGAATCCAGATACAAAGATCTGACTGTCAAAAAGTATCCCTGTGGCCCTGGCCAGTGTGATGGTCAGTTGAGCGCAGTCCTATGCACTGAGAGGTCACCGGTTGGATTCATGGTCAGGGCACATGCCCAGATGCCCAGGGTTTCAGCAGCTGATCGATGTCTCTCTCTCTCTCTCTCTCTCTCTCTCTCTCTCTCTCTCTCTCTCTCTCCCTCTCCCTTCCTCTCTCTCTAAATCAATAAAAACATATTTTTTAAAAGTACCCCTGTGAGTTAGACAAAGCACTTGGTGCTGATTGTATGCTTGATGTGTCACTCCCACACACATTCTTTGTGGCTGCAACCAAAATGTCCATGCCCAGATTCTTCTCTGGAAATCACAGTGCTATTCTGGTCTTTTCACTCCTGTTCACACACACACACACACACACACACACACACACACACAACCCCCTCCTCGGAATTCTCCGTGGCTTCACAAGCCCCTGAAAACCTCCATCCCTTTGCCATCTTGTAGAGGTGCCGCTACCTCTCATGTCCCCTCATCTCACTGGTGTCACTGTGGGTGACCGTCACTAAGTGGCAATGACCCAGACAGAACCCTGTTCTCTCACCCGTTCCCCTCAGGCACAGAGTCTGATACCAGTTTGGGGACAGGCATTCCTTGTCCAAGGAGACCTTGACCGTATATCTAACCCATAAGCACACCAGTTTCTTTCTTCTCAATGATGTATCAGGCCACTTTACAACAAGAGTTCTTAAAATTCATGTCTTCTATTAGGATTTAGAATGTGTTAATGAAATTAGCATTCAAGGAAAATACAGAGAAATGAAATCACTGAAGAGGATGGAGCTAGAAAGACCTTCCCTAGGTGCTTAAATCAAGCCCTCTGTGTGGGGGAGCAATCAGCAAAACTGAACAAGCACATGCTATTTCCTGGGCGAGGATTGTCCCTCCCTCCAATCCATGACCACCTTCTCTCCAACTCTCAAAACCCATCGCTGCTGGCTTCCTCTGGTCTGGCTTAGGTGTCTTCCAATATGTGTGCACAGTGTGTGCAGCTCTTTAAGATGAGCACATGCCACACTCTGTCAAGATGTCTGGGTACTCTCAAAGCAGAGACTGACATTGTTTCCAATAAGCCCCACTGTCTACAGTGGTGCCTGGCACTCAGCGGGTGCTCGATGAGTAAAAGATTGAATTATCACCTAGTGATCTACCCCTCTCGACATCTTACTTTTCTTTTCTTTTAAACATATTTTTAATGATTTCAGAGAGGAAGGAAAAGGGAGAGAAAGATAGAAACATCAATGATGAGAGAGAATCATTGTTTGGCCGCCTCGTGCACACCCCCATTGGGGATCGAGCCTGCAACCCGGGCATATGCCCTTGACCGGAATTGAATCCCGGACCCTGCAGTCCACAAGTCGACACTCTATTCACTGAGCCAAACCAGCTAGGGCAACATCTTACTTTTCTATCGCCCTCCTCTTTCTCTATTCTTTCTTTATACATTAACTGAAGTTCTCAATCCTAACTACCGGTAAGAGTCACCTTACAGGTAGTTAGGATTTCATAAAATATCTTTGTCTGGCTTTATACCCAGAAATTCTGACTCAACGAACCTGCCATGGGACCTGGGCACAGGTATTTTCAAAAAGGAATTCCCTGGTGAAGTCTGACTGAAGAGCCACTGTGTAACCCTTTTCTGCCCTTCTGGTCTCTTCCTTAGGTATTTCCTACCCTCAAAATCCTTCTTTGCCTTTTGTTTGTTAACTTGTGTTCATGTTCAGTGACCTCTGCCTCCCCCCTCCTATCCCCACCACAGATAGGACTTATCCCCATGAAACATAAAGAAATACACATTGAGGGGGTTCTATTCCACAGAGGATTCCTTTGGCTTGCTTTCATGCACCTCCAACTGGATGAAGCAACAGGAAGATCTGACATTCATCATGTTTCCTCGGAGTTGGGTGCCGTATAGAAAGCTGTCTTACCCAGCAGAATGAGCAGAACCCCAGCCAGCTGGGCCCGCCGGTACTTGGCCACGCCAGGCTCATGGCCCATGCGGATGCAGGGGAGAACTGTCAGCAGCAGGAGAATGGCCGGCAGGCCCAGGACTGAGGCTGCAATCATCAGGGCTCGGCAGGCCTGCACGTAGCCTACAAGCAAGAGAGCAGACAGGGCGGGTTAGACCAAGGGAACCCTTGGATCCTGAATCCTGCCTCTTGGGAAGTCGGTACCACTTGCCTTCCTCCCTCTTGCCCATTCCAGGACTTAGAAGGAGTTAAATGTTGTCCATGACCATGTCACATGTTCAACTTTTAAAGTGATTCGATGACAAAAAAAAAAAGGGAGGTTGAGGGCTGGAGAGACTGAATGGGGATCCCAGGTTTAGGCCACTTGTCCAAGCTTCCAGGATGAAGGGGCCAAGAGTCCAATTATTATATCACCTTGTGAACGATTCAGAATAAAACTCAGAGCTTCCAAAAAGCCTTCTGTAAGGGATGGGCTATTGGTTCCAGTTTCTTGTTGGTACACTCAACCTGTATGACCTTGGGCAAGTTACTGAACTGCTGTGTCCTCAATTATAGAGTGAAAATAATAATAGTACCTACATTTCTCTAAAAGAATTCAACTAAGATTAAGTTAGTTAATTCATGCAGTGCTTAGAACAGTGCCTAGCACATGCTAAGTACGATAAAAAGGTTAGCTATGATTAATTGGTGTTTTTACTCCATTATCACCACTTTAAAGGCATCCCTCCAGCCCCAAGGATTCCTAGAGGGCAGACACCTGGAGTTAACACAGTGCCCACAATAGACGATGTAAACATACAGTTATAAATGAAAGGATAACTGAGTTGAATAATAAGAGAGGAGCAAAACTACCAGGGCTTTATACTGTCATATAAAATGCCAGGCAACAACTTTATTAAGAAACAGATTACAATCTGTGCAATATTTATGTAAAATAAGTCTGACAAGATACTGGAAGAAGCTGACAAACTTAAATACATTGTTTCTCATTAAGACACTCTCCCTCCTTAAAAATAAAAATAAAAAATTTAAAAAGGTTGTATTTATTACTCTCTCTTTTTGGCTCAGAGCCAACTGGAGCTAGTGGCCTGGCCTCAGAGAGGCAGAGTTAATGACAAAGTAAAAAAACGAGCCCCAATTTCTGCCTCACTTGCCCGGACCCTCAGACCAAATCTGGCCAGCCTGCCCTGTGCCCCAAAACGCAACTGCAACACTGTCTCTAAGCAGGATACGCCCTGCCAGAATTCAGACTCCACAAGGGCACGCTTCGGACCATTGTCCATTCCAGCTTCTTATGAATCAAAGGTAACTAATCAACCAAATAGCTATTGACTTGAACATCCGCAGAGAGGACCCACAGGAAGTCTGAGGCAGGACCCCTGACCGCAGCCCTATACCCCCTCCCCCTCCTCCGCCCCCCCCCAGGAGAGCCAGGGCTGACACATGGTCAGCTAGAAAATGAGGTTCTCAAATTCATGACGCAGGCTGTCCACGTGCTAGGTGTCAAGGCCATGTCTGGAAATCAAAGATGGAGACTGAGCTCTGTCCCTGTCCCCACCCAAAGTACAAGGGACAGGGAAAGCAGGAAGGATTAAGCCCTCCCTAAAATGTACTCCCCTCTGTCAGAGGGTCTATGTTCTTTGAAAATAAACCACTCGGCACTGACTGCTTAGTAAACTTAATTTCAGGGAAAGGAAGCAGGGAATAATTTTATGCTTCAAAGGTTCCTACAAATACCTTGCCCAGCTTTTAACAAAAAACTATAGCTACCTTTTATAGAGTATCTACTATATCAGAAGAGTTTCACATTTCTCATCTCGTTTAATCCCCAAAGCAACCCTGAAAGATCGGGGGTTGGTTTGATTTTCATTTTTAAAAGAAGACAACTGGGATTCTCAGAGGTTAGTCAAATCACCCACCAGGCGTCCTCAAACTACTGCCCGCGGGCCACATGCGGGTGTTTTTGCCGTTTTGTTTTTTTACTTCAAAATAAGATATGTGCAGTGTGCATAGGAATTTGTTCATAGTTTTTTTTTTTAAACTGTAGTCCGGCCCTCCAACGTCTGAGGGACAGTGAACTGGCCCCCTGTTTAAAAAGTTTGTGGACCCCTGACCCAGACTGTGAGCACGGGATCCAGCACAGGATCAGAATATGACCACGGTCTGCCTACACCAGCAATAAGTGAAGCTGGGTCCACACCTGGGTCCCAAAATGGAGAAACGGATAGTGAATGGAGGGCTGGCTTGCATGGTGCACGCCTGCTGTGTGCCGGAGCAATGCTGGTTCCAGGAGGGGATGCAAAGGAAGTAGGGGGTCGCTTATATCTTCAGGAATTCCAAATGCAGCAGGAGACAGGGACTTAGGAACAGGAGCAAAAATCAAGTCAAAATGTGCCGGGATGGGGTAAGGGCCAAAACCAGAGCAGCAAGGAGGAAGTGGGGGCGGCGGTTGATTCCCAGGACAAGGACTAATTAAGGGAGGCTTCAAGGGTCATCAGAAAGGCTCAGCCACGAGGAAACACACACACGCACACACGCACCGGCTCCCAGACTGGGGCCGTGGGCCGAGTTACTTGGCTTGTTAAGGAAATCGGGATATGCCTTATGCCTTTACAGGAGCACGAGCCTGCGGGACATGAGACAATCCTGTTCATGCATTGCCAGGGCCGATGCACCCGCCGGGCAGGGCAGAGATTCAGAGCAGAACCCAGAAGGTTCTGCCCGCGACCTCGCGACCTCGCTAATCACCCAGCTGGCTCCAGGTTTAAATCCGAATTGGAACCGTTGCCCAGACTTTGCCAACCAGGCTGCAAGCTGGCCGGGAGGGGGCGACCCTGGGCGGTGGGCTTTTCCCGGGAGGGAGCACAGCGGCTCTGACCTACGCGCCGGGAGCGCGCGGGCGCGGTGCGGAGGCGGGAGGCTGAGCCGAGCAGCGGACGCCCCCACGGCGGGGGCGCGGGTGGGGGAGGGAAGACGGGCTCCGGGGCCTGCGGGAACCGACCGAGCGAAGCTCGTGGGCCCTCACTTGCCAGAGCGCGTCGCCCGTCCCACGAGGACAGGGAAACTCGCTGGAATGGTGGCGTCTCTCTCTCTCCATCTCGCCTCTGCGGGTAGAATCTAACGGGAAAGCAGGGCACCCGGGGAGGAGGCCTGGCCGGGAAATGAAGTCCTTCTGCTCAGGCGACAGCGGGAGCGTGGGGGGCGGGCGAGGAGACGATAATTAACATGGGCTGAGTTTCCACTACGCGTCTCCGTCTCAGGTCTTTAACTTCCCAGGGTGACTGGGCCAGTGGCCACCCCATCTCCCCAGATTCCAGCTGAGAGAGCTGAGGCTCAGAGGTTAGGTTCGCCGCTGCCTAATTCCACTACAGCAAGGTGGGACTCAAGGTGTCAACATAGGCCCAAGAGGCTTTAAGCCCTCCAAATGTTTTGTCTAGAAGCGGGCCCCCTCCCAGGCTGCCCAGAGGATGGGGGTTTGGGGCCAGCCACTGGCAAGGCGGGGGGGGGGGGGGCGGGGGGGTCCTTACCCGGCAGGATGAGGATGTCCACCAGGGGCTTGCAGTGGTACAGCCCCGTGGCCATGACGCAGTCAGCCCACAGCCCCTTGGAGCCCAGCTCATCCAGCTTGCGGCACGTCGGGATGGTGTAGCCGCAAGTCACCACCCAGTCATTGGTGGACGTGGTGACGATGATCCCGATCCAACCCACGAAGCTCGTGACGAAGCCCACAACCTGCAGGCACGTGGCCACCATCGTAGCCACCCCGGCGGCGTCCCCGCGCCTCGCCCCTCACTAGCTGTGCCCGCGCCCCGGGCTGGACGGGCGCCCACCCTGGTCCTCCCTCTCCCGCGCTCGCGAGCCGCTGGCCCTCGACGGCCAGCTGCGGGACGCTGGAGGCGGTGTCAGGCCGCGAGAGAGGCTGCGAGCCCAGCTCCGACGGCGGCGCGACGAGGGAGCGCACGGCTGGGACAGCGACCCGCGCGCAACGCGGACTGGAGAGTGCGGCTGGGCAGCGCGCCCCCGCCCCCCTCTTTAAACCCCGCAGCCCGGGCCGGGAGCGCCAATCGGTGACGGCCCTGGGTCGGGCCGGCCAATCGCCGGCCGGGGTCTGGTGTGGGGTGTGGAGGGGAGCGGGGTAGGGAGTTGGACAAGCACACAGCCCGGCCCCGGGGGCGTCCTGCAGTCAGTGTTGGAAAGTAAATTAATTCTATCCAAGTCCGAGACCTGCGGAGCGCGCGGAGGGCTCGCGCGTCAGGCGCAGGTGCTCTGTTTTGCCGGGAATTACTTCTCCTCTTGTTGCCTCTCTCATCTCTGTCCTCGGGTCTCCGCTACGCTCCATCCCTCCTTAACCCCTTCCCACCGGAAAGCAGGGAAGGCAGGACCCAAGCGGGCTCCCTGTGCAGTCCCTCCGCTGAATTCTAACTGATGAGCTGGGAATTGCCCCAAGGAGCAGACCCAAAGCATTCAGTAAGCCATAGTTAGCAGTAGAAAGAAAATGATACTTTCTCTAGCCCAAAATCATCAGAGCGGCCATGGCCATAATAATAGTGATAACACCAGCGACTCACATTTATCCAGCTGTGTCGTGTACTTGTGTGCAGGCATTTACATTTATGTATTATCTCGTAAAATAGCTCATTAAATAATTCTCCTAAAACCCCTTGATGGTAGGCATAACTGTTGACACATAACAGGCATGAGGAATGGGCATGCGAGAGGATAAGTTGCACACTTCACACAGCTAGGAAGAAGCAGACTCCAAGGGCCCATCTCACCGTGACCCACCCTCCCACTAACCATTCCTGGTTACCACTTCCTGAAAACTCCTAAAGGGCTCACGTATCCCATTTTTGACACATTAAAGGCTGGGCTGACTGTTCTGGGCTCACTGTAAATAAGTTAATATCTGCACTCTACAGAGAACACTGCCTGGCCCAGGGTGCTCTACAAGTAAGCTATCATCATCAACATTAAACCACCTCCTCTCCAGGAATTCAAACAGGACCCATTATCTGCATCTTTTTATCATGTAGAGAAGTCCCCTTAGGCTACATTTATATTAAACAGCTTTAACTCCCTTTGAAACAAAGTGCTTATCTTATTATATCTCTCTATCACCAATCATGAGATTTAAAGATGTGAAAGATTTCATCAAGCACAAAAATTTCCCACTCAGCACTCTAAGATATGTGTCATAAATGATAGGTACTGAGCTTTCCTGTAGCTATCCCCAATGCGAGGGTCAGGGCAAATCACCATGTCTTCTACTTCTAGGGAAGACTGGCCTGAAGGAGACCCCAAAGAAGTCAAGTGCACAAAAAGAAAAGGTCTGTAATAGATGACAGAGTGTCAAGTACAAGGGCCACCATAATCACTAAGGAGAGCACTGGGGTCAAGAAGGAAAGCCGGGGTGTCTGGGTTCAAACCCTGGCTCCACTGAACTAGCTGTGGGACCAAGTTACTTCACCTTCTGGGGCCCCAATTTTCTCATTTGTAGAATGAAAATAAAAATAGTGCCTGCCTCATAGGTTTCTTGATGATTATGTGACTTAGTATACATATAGAGCTTAATACAATGTCTGATACAAAGTAAGTGCTCAATAAACCTCGGCTAGCATTATTATAATATGACTAGTGGCCCGGTGCATGAAATTCGTGCATGGAGAGGGGGGAGTTTCCCTCAGCCCAGCCTGTACCCTCTCCAATCGGGGACCCCTTGGGGATGTCCAACTGCTGGTTTAGGCCCTATCCCTCCCCCGACTGCCGGTTTAGGCAGGGATCGGGCCTAAACCGGCATTCGGACATCCCTCTCACAATCTGGGACCACTGGCTTCTAGCCACTCACCTGCCTGCCTGCCTGATCGCCCCTAACTGCCCTCCCCTGAAGGCCTGATCTCGCCCCCAACCTGCCTCTGCCTGCCTGATCACCTCTCACTACCCCCCCCCCCCGCCATCCTGATTTCGCCCCCAACTGCCCTCCCCTGCTGACCTGATCTCGCCCCCAACTGCCCTCTCCTGCTGGCCTGTTTGCCCCCAACGGCCCTCCCCTGCCAGCCTGATCTTGCCCCCAACGGTCTTCCCTTGCCAGCCTGAACTTGCCCTCAACTACCCTCCCCTGCCGACCTGGTTGCCCCCAACTGCCCTCCCCAGCTGGCCTGATCTTGCCCCCAACGGCACTCCCCTGCTGGCCTGATCACCCCTCACTGCCCTCCCCTGCCGGCTTAATCTCACCCCCAACTGCCCTCTTTGCCTGCCAATTTGGTTCTGATTGGTCGGTTTCTATGCCAGTCAGTGTCTCTGGGCCTATCAACAGGGCCTGATCAGAAAGGCAGGGCTGATCAGCAGCCCTGGTGGAGGCCTGGAGAGAAATGGAGGCATGGCTGCTGGCCCAGCCTAGAGAGAAAGAAAGAGGCTGATCAACAGCTGCCACACAGGCTACAGATCAAACTCTGCTTCTCTCTTCAGGCCTCTCTCCGGGCCTGATTCACAGCCCCCTCAGCAGTCAGTGCTGGGTCGCCATGGCAACCCAGCACTGACTGCAGGACTGATTTCCAGTTGGTCGAGCCTCTGGTCGTGATGGACCCAGGGTTTTTATATATTAGTATAACTCAAAACTCTTGCTGTGTTCTTCCTGTATTCCTACAAGTTTGATTGTGGAAACTATTTTATTAGTGAGCCATTCATTGTGTTTAAGAGCATTTTATCACCAGGGTCTATTTTGACCTGAATGTTTTCAGATATTTCCTTACAACTTAAAAAAAAATAGCTATTGTATTAAGTACAACATAAAATATAAAACCCAAGCAACATCATTTCATTGAAAGGACAGTTATAAAATCTGCACTCTTGTGACTCCATTGGCATTTAACATTCGAGTGATAAAATCTCAACCAGTGAAAGCGTCAGACACCATTGTGTGAGACACCATTGCGTCAGAGACCAAGGCACGGCTTGTGACAACTTTCTTTTCATAAACTTCATTTCGTTTTTACTAGCAAGAAAGTCCTCTCTCCGTGCCTTGTGCAGCCATGGCTCGTGCTCCCAAGAAGCATCTGAAGTGTGTAGCAGCTCCAAAGCATTGGCTGCTGGATAAACTGACCAGTGTATTTGCTCCTAGTCCATCTACCGTTCCCCACGAGCTGAGAGAATGTCTCCCTCTCATCATTTTCCTAAGAAACAGACTTAAATATGCCCTAACAGGAGATGAAGTAAAGAATATCTGCATGCAGTGGTTCATTAAGATCGATGGCAAGGTTTGAACCGATGTAACCTGCTGGTTTTATGGATGTCATCAGCATTTATAGGACAGGAGAGAATTTCCGTCTGGTCTATGACACCAAGGGTCACTTTGCTGTTCATCGTATCACACCTGAGGAGGCCAAGTACAAGCCGTGCAAAGTGAGGAAGATCTTTGTGGGCACAAAGGGTACCCCTCATCTGGTGACCCAGGATGCTTGCACCATCCGCTACCCTGATCCCCTCATCAAGGTGAACACCACCATTCAGATTGATTTGGAATTTGGCAAAATTACTGATTTCATCAAGTTTGACACCGGTAACCTGGGTATGATCACCGGAGGTGCCAATCGGGGAAGAATTGGTGTAATCACCAACAGAGAGAAACACCCTGGTTCTTTTGACCTAGTTCATGTCAAATATGCCACTGGCAATAGCTTTGCTACCCGGCTTTCCAACCTTTTTGTTTTCGGCAAAGGCAACAAACCATGGATTTCCCTTCCCCATGGAAAGGGTATTCACCTCACCATTGCTGAAGAGAGAGACAAGAGACTGGCGACCAAACAGTTGGTGAAATGAGCTGACGTGACATGATTAGAAGAGTCTTATACTTAATTAAAGATAATGCAGCATGAGGGTGGGGGGAGAAGATGGAGGATATGGACATGCCCACTAAGATGCTAATAATTCATAACCTAAATTTAATTCCCTTTTCCTGTGGGACATAACAGCTAAATGAGTATGACAGTCCCTTACCTTAAAGTCATTCTCACTTCAACCTCTTCCTTTTTTTATATGCCTGAGTTAGTTCATTGTACTTTTCAGTTTGTAACCAGCTATCAGCCCCTGAAAAGCTCTTATTTCATTTATTTGTTTATTCCCTTTTAGTCACATTTCTTACTTCCTATCTCATAGCTGCATAGGCAATTACTCTGATGTCTTTTCAACATATATTTGAGTTTGTAGGTTTCTAGCAAAATAAATAGTTTTGTTTTGACTGTTTATGTAATTTCAATTGAGATGCAAATATAGATTTTAGTTCATGATAATGTATTAATATTGGTTTATTAAATGTAACAAATACACCATACCACTGTAGGATGTTAGTAATTGGTAAAACTGATGACAAGTATATGACAGCTCTGTACTATCTTAATTTTTCTGTAAATGTAAAATTACTTTAAAAAATAAAGCCTATTAAAACAAACAAACAAAAAATTCAACCAATAAGAATTCAACAACGCCCAGGTCACCCACAGGTCACACACACAGAGGTATTTGTAAAGCCAGACTTCAGCCCGGCCAGTGTGGCCCAGTGGTTGAGCATCGACCCAGGAACCAAGAGATCTCAGATTCAATTCCTCATCAGGTCACATGCCCATGTTGCCAGCCCGATCCCCAGTAGGGGGCATGCAGGAGGCAGCCAATCGATAATATTCCTCTCTTTCATCAATGTTTCTATCTCTCTATCCTTCTCCCTTCCTCTCTCTAAAACATAAAAATAATAATAATAAAGCCAGACTTCAGAACTCAGGCACTGAATGGCAGAAAGAGTTGTCTATCAAGTGGCTAAGATCTTGGAATGGAACCTCCTGAGTTTATATTCTGACTTCATCACTTGGGCTGTCCCTTAACCTTGGCAACTCTCAGGTTCTTCATCTATACAGTGGGGATAGCAGATGCCCCTACAGTGTTATTGTGAGATTTAAGTGAGATAATTTACACAAAGTGCATAGCACAGTACCCAGCATTGATGGACACTAATAAATAGTAACCATGCCCTAGCCGGTTTGGTTCAATGGATAGAGTGTCGGCCTGTGGACTAAAAGGTCCCGGGTTTGATTCCAGTCAAGGGCATATGCTAGGGTTGCAGGCTTGATCCCAAGTGGGGGACATACAAGAGGCAGCCGATCAATGATTCTCTCTCATCATTGATGTTTCTATCTCTCTCTCCCTTTCCCTCTCCCTCTCCCTTACTCTCTGAAGTCAATAAAAATATATTAATTAACTAATTACTAGCCACAGTTAGTATTATTCATAAGCAATATAGAGCAATTGAAAATGTGAGTTGCCCTTGATAGAGGCTAAAGCAAAAATAATTACCCATTAATGGGAGAGAAACCATAAAATGAATGTCTAACTGACCCCAGCACAGATATACAAATGGCCACTCCAAGGAGACCAGCAAAGCGTAACCTTTTCAATGAATTAGCCATTAAGCAGAGAGAGAGAATGTCCATTGAAAAGTAAGTGGGGCAGTCAGGGAAGCATAAGGAACTGGGCACCAATGGCAGACAGAGGCCAGGAGAATCCTCTGCTATCCACAGGAGACCGTGTGGTGGCAAGCATGCGGTCCCTTTGGCAAGGCTCTGTGTATAGTGGGGGAGTCCCTCAAGCTATCTTAGCTGAGAGACTTTCCCTAAAATCACCCACATTCCTTGGCTGTGACTCTACTTCCCAAGCCCTCCCTGTGATTAGAATTTGGCCTCCCACATAGCCTAGTTTAACCAACTGACATTCCAGGTCTACCACCATCCCAAACACTCTGCTAGTTGTGAATCAGTCTCTCAGTGCTCAGAACTTCCAGAAAAAGGTCTTTCCAGTCATTTTCTCTCTTGTCTTCACATTTCTACTGCATATAACAGAACTAGTCAGATATACCTGAGACGTGACACTAGGTCTTCCGACCTTAGGTCCAATAGTCTTTCCATTATGAAGAAAATGTAAGCATCTTTCCTATGGCTTGAGCATAAATTCATTAATCTTATTCTTATTTGAAGATATTTAAAGGGAAGGCTTAGAGAGCCAGTCAATGCTCTAAACCCCAGATGTGTACTAAACAAAGGAAAACACCTCATTAAATGTTCTCCCATTTGCCTAAAAATTATCTAAAAATGGTCAGTGAAACTAATGTGTGACTCATGTCGCACTGGCAAATGTGTTCGCTGCAAGCATGGCAAGCCCACGTTAAAAGCAAAGCTTGGGGCAAAGGAGTGGGCTCACAGTGACTACTAGTGGTTGTCTTTTAGCATTGCATGGCTGGTAAAGCATTTTCTGTGTTAAAGAAACAAGATTAATGGCAACTTCCCACATTCCACATGTGCAATTATTAGACCCAAATGAAGTGTACATTTCTTTGTGAAAACTTTCTTCATATATTAAAAAAATATGCATCTCTTTAGGAAACCAAACATATGAAAACAGAGGACATGTATGAAATTATTTAGGTCAGATTATTCATTGAAAAGTAAAGTGCTTTGAAAAAGACCCCCATTTGAAGGATAAATTCCTCTGGTGAATTTAATATTTGATAATATGAAAATCTCACACACACACACACACACACACACACACACACATTTTTAGAAATATTGTAGTACAAGTTTATAGTGTGTGCAAAGGTATCAAACACAGATCTAAAAAATGAAATGCCCTGTGAGTCTTGGGGGTTTGTCTGTTTTCCTGATCACTGAAACCTGAGTGTGGCACAGTACCTAGAAAACAGAAAAAGCGCCCGATACACATCTGCTCAATGGAGCTGACTGGAAGGGTTCAAAAAGAGAGAGATTGAATTTGCGAGCCTCCAAGTTTCACCAGGTTACTCTCTCAGTTGGTTTTGGCTGCAATAACAGAATACCGCAGATCGGGTGGTTTAGAGACAACAGAAACTTATTTCTCACAGTTTGGGAGGCTGGAAGTCCAAAGATCAAGGCACCAACTGGCAGATTCAGTGTCTGGTGAGAGTCCTCCTCCTGATTCATTGACAAAAACCTTCTTTTAAAAAAAAAACAAAAAAAAAAAACACAAAAACCTTCTTTCTGTGTCCTTACATGGTGGAAAGGACAAGGGAGTTCTCTGGAGTCTCTTTCATAAAGGCACTAATTCCCATTCTTGAGGGCTCCATCCTCATGGCCAAATCACCTCCCAAAGGCCCTACCTCCAAACACCATTACATTGAAGATTGGGTTTCAACATAGAAATTTGGGAGGAGACACAAATATTCTGTTCACAGCAAATGAAGACAAGAGGTAGAATAAATCAGGAGGTGAGGATTAGAACTGGTTCAGGGGTGGACAAGAGACAAACTGAAGGTCTTTTGTGGTCTCAGGTACCCACCTGTTGCCCTGGGTATGGTGGCACCATCTCCAACAAAGGGATGTGTGGTGCTCGGGTGTCAAGGCGAAAAGTCTGATCACCTGGAGATGCTGGCCTCAATCGTAGTATCTCCATCAAGAGAAGAGCAGCAGCACCTTCACAACTTACTTCCATCTGGAATTTTTCAAATTCAGCTACTAAAGGGGAAAATGCATTTTTGGGGTCCCATTTCTTGGCCTTCATGGTGCAATTATAATACCATTCCTTTAGAGAGCATTTTATTCCAAATTTCCCCCTCCTTCAGCTTGGAGATAAAGCAAAATAATATAAACCTTGTACCTGGAGTGTTAGGTTTGAGTCTTTTCCAGAATGTTTTCTCTCTTCTGCCTTCAAACAACCAATTATGTATCTGTTTCTCTACCAGAACTTTCAGAACACACTGGATGAAACCATGTCTAATTCAACCTATGAGGTCATACTTTTTGGGGAACAGTAAAAGTCCTTATTTTTAGCTTAAACTGGAGATCACATTTTCTAAAAATATAATAGTAATAAAGTATGTAAGTACTAAAAGGAAAAATAAGAAAATTAATTAGAAAGCCACACCATTAAATTATAAATTAAGAGCAGCTGTTTCCATTCAGCTACCTAGAACATCAAAATACAGAGCAATTTGTCCAACTTTGTCTTTTACTGAAAATGTATGAATTACAAAGTGATCCAAACTATCGTGTCCTCTTGTTATTCATTCAATACAAACTATAAAATTATCAATTATGTTATCAACACTATACTGCTCCATTAAAAAAATGGCTAGAAGCCTATGTCTCTATCATACCAACTGTTTTCTTTTATTTTCTTGTTTCTTACATAAATAAAAATTCTTCTTTATGAAGTTATCCTGAATAAGAACATTCTTGGACACCAAGATCCAAGGGAAACATTAGAGCAGGGTGTTAGGGTACGGGGTTGGAATCCTGGCTCCACTACTTACTACTTGAGTTACCTTGGGCAAGTTATTTAACCTTTATGTCAAGTAACTCTGATTAGTAATTAATATTCTTTTTCCTGCCAGTAAAATGATATTAAAAATAACAATTATTTCATAATAGCCATGTGAATTGAATGCATTGTTATATGCAAAATACTTGGACAAGGGCCTAACACATAGTAAGTCTCAATAAATATTAGCTTTTATACCAAAAAATAATTAATCCATTGTTTGTAAACCTGTTTGAAACCAACACAATCTTATTCTTCCTATTACACAACAATCGAATTCAAGACATTTTATAATCTGGTAGCAGATGAACAAGAATTTGAAAGGAAAGCAACTGGTATCTCTTCTCTAACTACAGGATAAGGTATTTCTAGTCACTCCCCTCTTTTTGCCATTAAGATTTAGCAACTAGATACAATTACTTTTTAATTTCACTGACAATATTTTTGCAGAAATTAGCTTGGCCACTGGAGGGCTCTCACAGCCTCTCACTAATGCTATGTAAAAATTATTTGCTAAGGTTGTAAGGATGAACCTTACAAAATACCGATAGCACAACTGATACACTCCTTTTCAAAAGTAATCAGCAACACATAGCAAAATAATTTAAAATATGTATATTCTTTGATCCAGCTTCTAAAAGTTTAAGAAAATTTATTATTAAAGTGTTCAAGTTTTTCAATTTACATTTCAATTAAGTGTTCAATTAAAAAGTAGCTATGTAATAAAATATGAATTTCAAAATACAAATTGCTAAATTTTACTTCAAAACACCTATACAATTGGAGACTGGTTTTAAAATATATATAAATATATTTAGAAAATATACACAGAAATGTTAATAAGCAGTTCCTTTGGGTAATGAGCCTGAGGATTTTTTTTTCTTTTGTTCTTTAGGCATTTTCCAGTTTTCCATAATGAACATGAATTCATTTTATAATTTAAATTTTTTAATGTTTTTAAATTTAAAATATTTTCCATATTTTAAAATATTTATTATTATAAGGGTAAATAAAGAGCACTCATGCCCTAGCCGGTTTAGCTCAGTGGATAGAGCATCAGCCTGCAGACTGAAGGGTCCTGGGTTCAATTCTCGTCAGGGGCACATGCCCAGATTGCGGGCACGATCCCCAGTAAGGAGCATGCAGGAAGTGGATGATCAATAATTCTCTCTTATCATTGATGTTTCTATCTTTCTCTCCCTCTCCCTTCCTCTCTGAAATCAATAAAAATATGTATTTTTTAAAAACTGATAACAGAACTGCCGAGGCCGGTTTGGCTCAGTGGATGGAGCGTCAGTCTGTGGACTGGGGGGTCCCAGGTTCGATTCCGGTCAAGGGCATGTGCATTGGTTGCGGGCACATCCCCGGTGGGGGGTGTGCAGAGGGCAGCTGGTCGATGTTTCTCTCTCATCGATGTTTCTGGCTCTCTGTCCCTCTCCCTTCCTCTCTGTAAAAAATCAATAAAATATATTTTAAAAAAAACTGATAACAGAACAATTGATTTTTTTTTAAAAGAGTACTCATGTCCCTATACACAGTAGGGCCATTCTGATTGCTATGTCACCATCTCATTGGCAGTCCTCTTCACCTTCAACATAGTTCAACCCCTTGAGGATCCCAGATCATACAGGCCTTTTATGACACAACTCTCACAGCAACCCCTCCCCTCCATTGTGCAGCCGCCTACCCTAAAGCAATGTCCACAGCAGTCATAATGAACTTCTTGGTAGTTCCTCATAGAAAAAACGTCACTCTTTCTCATTCCCTATGCTTTCCACCTGCCCTTTATCCTGCAGGAAATGACTGTCTCCACCCAGCTACTTTCCAGTCACCCAAAATTAATTAGCCCAAGAACTTCCTATGACAGGATTTTCCTGTGTCTCCCTATGAAGTTCTGAAGGGTTCCCACGGTGCCTTACCCAAATTATGCTGTTTAGTTTCTCATTTAACTGGGTGAATTTTCTCGGAAAGTATTATATTGCACTCATTGCATAGCCTCCAACCTATCCTTGTGCAGTTCCTTCTGCCTATAATGCTTTCCAGTAATTTCCCCTCCCTACAGCTCACATCTCTCGGAGTTCTGTTCTGGTGTCATTTAGAACAGGAGCACACTTCGCCCTCCAAGTTGAGCTAGATGGACTCTTCATATTCCCCTAGCTCTCTGTAAAAAAAAAAAAAAAAAACCAACAACAAAACCTTAGCCATGCTGCTTGAAATAATCGGTTCAGGTGTCTGGAGTTTTTCAAAGGCAGAAGCTGTGCCTGACATTCTGGTAAGTCCAGTTTCTAGCTGAGTGTCAGTGTCAGGCCAGGGCAAATAGTAATCATTGTTATTGGAGCTAAACACCGTCCCTGAAAGCTTGCCAAACTGAAGTTCTAGCTTTAAGGTCGAAAACTCTGGATCTGGTCTGGTGCAGCGCCACTGGTCCCTGGAAACAGGGTGCAGCTGGAAAGGGAGCCGCCCCTCGCCGGTCAGGCCGCACTGGTTCATGCCACAGGGAACCTGGCGCTGAGCCATTCCTAGAAGGCCTGCTTCCGGGTGGGGGAGCTGCGGAGCAGCTTCCTCACTGCCAACCATAGAAAGTCAGTCCTCGACACAAATGTTAAAAGAATCTTTTTAATTAAAAAAAAAAAGAATAAGATAATAATAATAAATGATAAAACAGTAAGAAAAAAGGAGAAAGAACAAAATTGACAAAACTTGAGTTAGATTGACTAACACAAAAGACTCAAATAAAAAATAAAAATAAGTAATTTCTACCTATTGTACAGAAATAAAAAGAACTTTAAGAGAATACTATAAACAAGTAGGTGCCATCAAATTAAATAACTTGGATGAACAAATTCTTAGAAACACAGAATCCATCAGAAGCAACTTAGGAAGACAATCCGGATAAGCCTATCACTAGTAAGGAGAGTACATCAATAAGCAAAAACCTCCCAACCAAGAAAAGCCTAGGACCAGATGGCTTCACTAATTAGTTCTACCAAACAAAGAATAATTAACACCATTTTTTCCTCAAACTCTTCCAATAATCAAAGCAAAGAGAATACTTTCTAACTAATTCTATGAGGTCAGGAGTATTCCAATATCAAGACCAAAGACTACAAACAGAAAAACTTGACAAAACTACAGACTAATATCCCTTATGACTATTGCTGCAAAAAAACTCAAGAAAAACCTAGCCACCCAAATTCAACAGCATATTATACGATATGTAAATGTTATATGTCAAATATATTTCAATTAAATAAATAATAGTATTTGACAAAATTCAATACTCTTTAATGATAAAAATACTTCTTCAACATGATAAACAGGCCACATATGAAAAACCAAGCTATGAATATGAGAGGTCTATTTTATTTATGTCTTCTGTAATTTCTTTCAGCAGTGTTTTGTAGTTTTTAGTGTACAAATCTTTCTCCACCTTGGTCAAATTTATTTAAAACATATAGCTGATACCAGACTCAGTGGTGAAAAGCCGAAAGCTTTCCCTCTAAGAGCAGAAAAAAAAACAACAGACAGAATGTCTGCTTTCACCACTTCTATTAAACATAGTATTAGATGTTCTAGCTAGAGCAATTAGGCAAAAAAGAAATTAAAAGCATCCAAATTGAAATGGAAGAAAATTATCTATTTGCAGATGATGTGATCTTATATGTAGAAAACCTTAAAGATTTCACACACACCAAAAAGAAACTGACTGAGCTAATAAATGAATTCAGCAAAGTTCCAGGACACAAAATCAGCACGTAAAAATCAATTGCATTTGCTACTTACTAGCAATGAACAATCTAAAATGGAAATTAACAAAACAATTCCAGCCCGGCCTGTGTGGCTCAGTAGTTGAGCACTGAGCTATGAACCAGGAAGTCACAGTTCGATTCCTGGTCAGGGCACATGCCCAGGTTTTGGGGCTCGATCCCCAGGAGAGGGCACGCAGAAGCAGCTGAACAATGATTGTCTCTCATCATTTTTGTTTCTATGTCGCTCCCTCTCCCTTCCTTTCACTAAAATAAATAAAAACATATTTAAAACAAAAACAAAAAACTCCATTCACAATACATCAAACAAAAAAATACTTAAGAATAAATTCAACCAAGGTGGAGAAAAATTTGCAGACTAAAAACTACAAAATGCTGCTGAAAGAAATTAAAGAAGATGTAAATAAATAGACCTCTCATGCTTATAGGTTGGAACGCAATATTAAGACGACAATTCTAGGCCTAGCCGGTGTGGTTCATTGGTCAAAGCATCATCCTGTGCACCCTAAGGGGTCATGGCTTTGAGTCCATGTCGGGGCACACATCCAGGTTGTGGGTTGGATCCCCAATCAGGATGAGTGCGGGAGGCAGCCAATCGATCTTTCTCTCTCCCCCTCCCTCTCTCTTCCTATCTAAAATCAATAAAAGCATATCTTTGGGTGAGGATTAAAAAAATAAAAGACTATTTTATACATTTTGATCCACAGATTCAAGGCAATCCCTATCAGAATCCCAATGGTGTTTTTTGTAAAAGTAGAAAAACCCATAGTAAAATTTATATGGACTCTCAAGGGACCCCCCAAATAGCCAAAACAATCTTTAAAAAGAACAAATTTGGAAGACTCGCATTTCATTTCAAAACTTATTACAAAGCTACCATAGTCAAAATAGTGTGGTACTGGCATAAGGACAGCAGACAGCCCAGAAAGCAGTCAGACACAAAATGAAAAGTATTTTATGATTCTACTTGTATAAGGCATCTAGAATAGGCAAATTCAGGGGCAGAGAATAGAATTAGGGCTATTAAAAGCTGGGGCGTAAAGGTGAATAAGGAGTTATTTCAAGATAATGAAAAAGTTCTGGAAATTGTGGTGAGTTATTTCAAGATAATGAAAAAGTTCTGGAAATTGTGGTGATAGTTACACAGCATTGTGAATGAACTTACTGCCACTGAATTATACACTTTATGTTCAATTTGCCACAGGAAAATGAAAATGGGAAGGTCTGGTAATCAGACTTTAAGATGGCCTGCAATGATCCTTAACTCGTGGAATTCATGCCCTGTGTAAGTCCCTCCAATTGAGTATAGGCTGGACTTAATGCCTCACTTCCAACAAATGGGATAAGGCAAAAGTAACAGTCTGTGACTTAAGGGTCTATGTCATCAAAGGTTGTGACATCACTTTCTCTCCTTTGTAACACTCATTTGGGGGAAGCCATCACCATGTTACGAAGAGCTCCATGGTCAGGTCCACACAGTGAGGAACTAAGTGCCTGTCTATAGCCCTGTGAGTGTGAGCTAAGAAGGTCTCCAGCTGTCCAGCACACAAATGACTCAGCCCAGGTAACATCATAACTGCACTCTTCCAAGAGCTCCTGAGCCATCACACTATCCTGCCCCTGGATTTCTGCCCCTCAGATAATATGTGATACTTGTTTTTTCAAGCTGCTAAATTCTGTTATACAGTAACTAGAGGCCCGGTGCACAAAATTCGTGCACGGAGGGGGGTTGTCCCTCAGCCCAGCCTGTACCCTCTGCAATCTGGGATCCCTCTCACAATCCAGGACTGCTGGCTCCCAACTGCTTGCCTGCCTGCCTTCCTGATTGCCCCTAACCACTTCTGCTTGCCAGCCTGATCACCCCCTAACCACTCCGCTGCCAGCCTATTTGCCCCCAACTTCCCTCCTCTGCCGGCCTGGTCACCCCTAACTGCCCTCTCCTGCAGGGTTGATCACCTCCAACTGCCCTCCCTTGCAGGCCTGGTCCTTCTCAACTGCCCTCCCTTGCAGGCTGAGTGCCTCCCAACTGCCCTCTCCTGCTGGCCATCTTGTGTCCACATGGGGGCAGGATTTTTGACCACATGGGGGCAGCTATATTGTGTGCTGCAGTGATGATCAATCTGCAGATTACTCTTTTATTAGATAGGATAGAGGCCTGGCACAGGGGTGGGGGCCAGCTGGTTTGCCCTGAAGGGTGTCCCTGATCAGGGTGGGGTTCCCTTGGGGCGTGGGGTAGCCTGAGCAAGGGGCCTGTGGTGGTTTGCAGGCTGGCCACGTCCCCTAACAACCCAAGCGGAGGCCCTGGTATCTGGAATTTATTTTCCTTCTACAATTGAAACTTTGTAGCCTGGAGCGGAGCCAAGCCTGGGGCTCCCTCAGCAGCCGGCAGCCATTTCTATTGGGGTTATAATTGAAACTTTGTAGCCTTAAGCGGGTGAGCCCGGCCAGGGTGTGCGGAAAGCTTTGCTTCCCGTTTCTGGGGACAACCCTGGCCTGCTCGCTCAAGCTCCATTCTGCCGCTATTTCTGTTTGAATTTGTTTACCTTCTATAATTGAAACTTTATAGCTTGAGTGGAGGCTTAGGCCTGGCAAGGGCAGGCGGAAAGCTTGGCTTCCTCTGTTACCTAGGAAACCTTGCTCTCTGTGGCTGTAGCCATCTTGGTTGGGTTAATTTGTATACTCACTGATTGGATGGTGGGCGTGGCTTGTGGGCATGGCTTGTGGGTGTGTTTGAGGTATGGTCAATTTGCATATCTGTCTACTATTAGGTAGGATAAGTAACTAATACCAGAAGTAGGGGTAGAGGATATGGGGAAAACATTTAAGCAAGAGTCCAAGAATCATGAAAGAGGATAATCACTAAAAGCTAGTATGCTCATGTGCTTTATATTTTTTTAAAAGGGTTTCTTAACTCAGTCACTTAGTGTGTAATGAATAATAGACTTTAAAGTTAAAAAAAAAAAAAAGAAAAGAAAATGTCAATTTTTAAGGGATAAGCTTGCACAGGATACTAAAATGGCTTGAAACAATTTTATTGGCATTAAAAATTTTTATTTGGAATTTAATCCACAATCTATACAAGTTATTTACAAGGCATGAAAATGGAAAACAGCACAAAATACAATTGAGGTATAAGCTAAGAGCACAGTATGTCATGTTTCAATAAATATAATTCAAAATTTGTAAACTAAGTGACCAGATAGATGAGTCTTGTTTTATAGTAAAACCATATAAAATATCTATTTCATGTGAGGTAGAGGACAGTTTTGTGTCATGTAATACAACCAACCACAGCAATTTTAACCATAAAACTGTACATCATTGGCAAAATTTTATATTGAATTATGGTTAATGTAGTCAACAATTTGTTTCAACAGTTGCAGAACAAGTATTTCATTTACTGCCTTCACAGATTTAAAATTCAGAAATAATTTAAGACTACAGTGTTGGCTTAATATTATCAGGATAAAGAAATACTTATAACAGGATGGTTAAGAACAAGAATATTTTATTTCTCCCAAACTATAATCCCCCAAAAGGTGTCCTAGATTTAGTAATTTAGTAGGACGTTTTTACTAGAACTACTTTAAGTATGCTGTGCTTTATTTTCAAGTTGAGGTATCTATATTGAAGAAAATCTTATAAATTTTACATTCAACTAATTTAATACACTTTTGTTTTCTGGGCTTAACTTTTAAATTTGTTTTTACATTTGATCACTTTCTAATTCAAAAACAGTAGCGCTATATAAGACATTTAATTATATTATTTAAAAAACAGGCCCCAATTGCATTATGTAGTTTACAGCCATTTAAAATGGAAAGATTTTACAAACAAAACAAAAAGACTGTCCTTTTAAACAAGATGCAATATAGAATACCTATATAAATTTTCCCAATAGAAATGCACAAGTATTCTATACTAGAAAAAAATTAAGCTGTTTATTCAATCCCACAATATATAATACATCAGTAATGTGTCCCTTATTGCTGACAGCTTCAATTAAAAACTATTAACAAGTAGTTCCAAGCACAGAAATAGATGTACAGTCTGAGCACAGCTTTTCATTATTTTTTTAATGTCCTGTTGTACAGATTAAATGCGTAAAACCAAATAAAAATGAGGATTGTTCCCTAAGCAATCACAACGTAAGTCTTTTCGTTGAGAAGAAAATTTTAGAGCTGATCCAAAACCTTCAGCACCAGCTTTACAATTAATTTTAGGGAACTACCTTAAGCATATTACTCATTTATCATTTTACTTTCCCTCAAACAGAGGCCACAGATGTGCAAATAAATTGGTTGTTCTGTCATGACTTCAAATAAATGAATAATCTGCAAATATTGTACTCAGTCTATTTCACCTACTTTAGTAATTGGTTTTTAATTCAATATGTACAAATGATTTATATTCCAACTGATAATATATTAAATATACTATAAAATTAGTTCAAGAAGCATGAAACATCCTAATTCTCATGGACACAGAAATTCAAGCAAAAGAATATGCTTTACAAAAATAAAGCACAAGCCAAACTTACGTTGTCAGTCAAATCCTTTCATAGTGTTACAAGTTAATTTGTGAAATTAGGGTGGTTTCGAGCTTCCTCAATGACAGCAGATTTTACACTTACTACCTTTATAGATTTGGTACCTTTTCCTCATAGAGTACAGAAACTATTATCACCCAAATTAAACATCACCTATCAGTAAGCTAATATTCTATGTTTCCTTCCTTCTAAAGATGCTTTAGCACTTTTGATAGGCTGTTCCTTTAATGCAGCTTTTTAAAGTAATAATTTTTATATTTTTCCTAAGAGTTATTATAAAATCTGAGGGAAAATCTGCTTGCCTAATGAATTAGCACGCAAAAACAACACCAAAACAAACTTTTAAGATAGCAATCAACACGCAAAATGAGCATGCAAAGAATAGAAGAATTAAGTTTATATGGGTAAGATAATTTAGCAGAGGCCACTTTTAAAGTATTACAAAATCTCTGTATTTTCAAGCTATCGGGTACAGTTTAACTTAAAATTACTTTTCACCAGAATAGGTATATTTACAATTGACTAAAAAACTATCTTCAAGGAAGTTAGACAGAAACCTATGGCAACATCAATGTATCTTGGGGAAAATGAAGACTATACATGTGACAAGTTTTTATTATGTGAAGGACCAGAAAAAAATATTTCACTCAATTCTAAATTAAGAGTTTATGATAATTTAAAGGTATTTAAGCACTATTTAGAATTTTAAAGTAACATATTTCAAAGATTAAGCAATTTAGAAGTTTTGGGTTGAAACTTAAGCAAGCTTATCATTTACTAAGTAACATGAGTAGAAAGATTTTGAGTGAATTAGAATAAAAGAAAATTATAAGAGCTTAAGTTAAGACACCCAAAAAACGTATCTGTGACACAACTGATTCACAACTAAAATGAAACTGTATCATAGAATGTCTCTGTGATTTTTCTTTCTCCAATTTAAATAAAAAGTATTAGGAGGGTATGTCATTTTTAACATTGTTCTCGTATGTCATTTTTTAACATCTGTTCCTCCTTGAGGAGATTCCAAAAATCAACAAATTGCAGGATTAATACAGCAAAATTTAAATGGTAAATAGAAAATACACATTTAGTTCACACTAGTGAAAAAACTATACTTTGAGAATTATAAAATCCTTTTAGGATACATTAGTACCATTAAGTAAAATATGAAAATAACTGGTTAAATGATAACCTACTGATTTTTGAAGTTCTATACCATTAGAGTACCTATCATCTA
The DNA here is from genome assembly GCF_951640355.1 of Cnephaeus nilssonii. Taxonomy (NCBI): domain Eukaryota; kingdom Metazoa; phylum Chordata; class Mammalia; order Chiroptera; family Vespertilionidae; genus Cnephaeus; species Cnephaeus nilssonii. The sequence continues at coordinate 30,839,486 of NC_137074.1, read as the reverse complement.
TGCTGGGAATAGTATATAACCCTAGCTAATTTATTTTAAAAATAGATTTAGCTCTTCAAGTAATTTCATTCAGTACCTTAGGCAAGAACATGAGAAACATAAAATTCATGGGATAATAATGTCAATTAATAGTAGCTTCAGGAAACTTCCTTTAAAAAAATGCATACTAAAAATTTCACCTAATATCTCTTAAGCCAATTAACTAATATGAACTTTGCCATTAAAGAATGACACTTTTCTGTGCAAAAAGGAAAAAAAAAAAGTGCAGATGTTGCCCCTCTCCTAAACTATGGGATTTCTATCTCCTAAAAATTATCTAAAAATCCTTTAGCATAAACTTTCCTATGTTAATCTATCACACACTCTATCAGTTGACTGTAAATTCCTGACTTTGATATTAAGTAGTAATTGAAATGGTCCATTTGTGCAAATTTGTATAAGACTTAACATTTAAACATACAAAAGTCCAAAGTAACCTTCAAGACATTTAATATTTTACAACTTAAAGGAAAACAAAGGCAGTAAGGAAAACAAATCCATTATATAAATTTAAGTAAGCCCCATAACTACATATAAAAACTGTACAGGAAGATTATGGACTGTATAGAAACCGATGTACATTAATGGTATCAGTTTTTCTCAAGAACAGTAACATTTCAACACCACTATTTAACAACATAAACATTTAACAAAGTTCAGAAATTTTTACATTTTATTCCCTCTCCTGAAGTTGCTGCATTAAAAAAAAAAAGTCTAATATAACCATATTTAAAGCAAAAAAAAAAAATTACAACTGTTTCTTGCGTTTAGCAGCAGGATTATAACAAAGCATAATATCCTTCCCCATTATGCCCATGGGGTGTGCTATAACCTCAGCAATGAAATTCTTCTTTTGACAAAATGTCTCTCAGGAGACATTAAGAAGAGAAATGAAGAAAATTCATTCCATAATAAGAACAAAATAAAAGCAAATTTTGTATATAATAATGAGTATAGCATATCAACTTCGAAAGATTAATGAAAAAAAAGGAGATTCAACCCCTTGAATATCTCCATATATTTGAAATATGACAACCACCATTGTATCTAAAATTGAGTCTTAAATATGGATCACAAAATTCACAACTATTTTTCATCACACAATGCAGCTTTTAAAAAGTATACAACTGTTAAATTTGCATTAGAAATATAGGCAGATTATCTAATAGTTGAAACCATAGAGTATTGTTACTGAGCTGTTTGGAAAAAAAAGTACAAAGAAACATACATTTTCATTCATTTGGAAATGTAAAAATTTATGTACTAATATATAATCTCTCCACTTTCTCTGATCTACAAATGGATAGAATGCCTAGTTATCTTCATGCAAATAAGCAGTTCAGAATTCAATTAGCAAAGCAAACAAACAAAAATAAACTCTGTCAGGAACACACAGATGAATCTCTTTAAAGGTTTCTATACTTTAGCAGTCTTTGATTTCAAAATTTGCAGCTTTAGCTCTTTTATCATCATCTCTAACTTCTGTCTTGCCTCCCGTTCCTGTCTGAGTTCATCTTGGAGCTCTTGCCTATCAGCTTCGGCATGGTCCAATCTCTGTCTTAGTTCTGCCAACTGTGTGATTTAAAAGACTGTGTCAGTTTTCATTGTTTTGTGTTTCCATTTAATCCTCACATCATGGCAAAGATTGGCCTTCAAATTACTCTTTACAAAATGAACAATTTCATGCATATACAATACCTTGATTATCTAATACTATTGCTCTGACATTGACTGAGGGAAAAACAAAGGTCAGGAGGACTGAACACCTAGCGTACTTTCATTATGCCCTCCACTTTAGCATACCTCTCATCATCACAGCCTGCCCATGTCACGTATTATTTGTTCATCTTCCCTAAAATGTGAGCTACTCTTCATTTTTGCTCCCGTGCTTTTGAACATAGTGGTCAATAGTTCATGTTTGTTATTTTTTTTTATTTGAAAGCCAATATTTTAAAATAATGTAACACTTGATATTCAGATAGCTAGAAATTATTAATTTTGGCAACTACACTACAGAAACCCAATAAAAGTTTCAAGAAATAAATCAAGGTAAAAAAATCATCTTGGTTGATATTGCATAAAGTTGTGTTTTTGAACAGAATTATAAGTTTTGAAATCCCAATGAGCTTGACAAAAAAAAAAATTTCTTTAACAGAGAAGGGAACAGCTTCAATTTCCACATTGAAAGGGCAACATTATACAAATTGAGTAATTCTTACCTGTGCTGCATATTCAGCCTCGTTGTCTTTTTCTAATTTTGAGTCACAGGTACATTTTTGCTTCATTACCTGCTCTAATTTTTTTTCTAAGTCTTTCTGTTCAACATAAAATTCTTCCATTCTTTGAGCATGCTCATTCTGCAAAGATTCAAGCTCTTTCTGTAAATTCTGCTGTTCTTCAGTGAGTTCCTTCATTGCTTTTGAACTACTCAACATTTCAACTTCCTGTAATACACAGAATCACATTACAATTTGTACTTATTTCCATCCTGTTAAAAATTTCAATTCAAGAAAAAATACTACATAAAATATCTAAAATTCAGCTGTCGTATCAATTCTATGTAAAGGTAATTATCTTGAAAAGCTTTTCTCTAAAAATTTAAAATTAAAATTGCTTATGAGTGTAAAACAAAATAATCTTAAATTTGCAGCATCTCATCTTGACTTTTTTTAAGAATATGCAAAAGTATCTTCATTAGGGCTATTAGTTAGATAACAATTTTACCATCTCAAGTTGTTGCTTCTTCTGCAAAATTGAGTTCAATTTTTCCTGTTGTTTTACATAAGTTCTCATTACTTCTTCCATGATTTTTCCTTTATCATCTTCACAAATGACATCTTTGACAAGAAGTGGAGATGAAGCTGCTGCATCATGGTCAATTCCTGCCTTGCTTGTGTCTCTGATTATGTTACAAGTGGTAGACTCAGGTTTCTTTTTACTTACAGAGTTATTTGAGATCGATGGATCTTTAAGAGGCAAAAATAAAGTATCAAAGTATGAATATCATTCTGCTAAAAGTCAGTAGGACAATCCATAAATGAAATTAAGAAAAAAAAATCCATTTACAAATGAAATAAAAAAGAATAAAATACCCAGGAATAACTTTAACAAAAGTAGTACAAAACTTGAACAACGAAAATGACAAAACATTGAAATTAAAGACCTAAATAAATAGGAAAGCATCCCATGTTTATGGATTGGAAGACTTAACATTGTTAAGATGGTGTCATGAACTGAATGTTAGTGACTCCCACCCCGCTATCCCAGCATTCATATTGAAATCCTAACCCCTGATGTGATGTATTAGGAGATGGGGCCTTTGGGAGGTAATTATAAGGTCATAAGGAGAGAGCCACCATGACAGGATTTACGCCATCATGAGAGTCTCCAGAGCGCTCTCCCATTCTTTCCACCATGTGAGAACCCAGTGAGAAGATGACTATCTGTGAACCAGAAAGTAGGACCTTGCCAGGCACAAATCTGCTAATTTCTTGACTTTAGACATTCCAGCCTCTAGAACCATGAAAAATAAATGTCTGTAGTATAAGCCACCCAGCCTATGGTATTTTTATTATAGCAGCTCAAATGGACTAAGATAGCTGGTAATAACAAATTAATCTACTTTTTCAATGCAATACTTATCAAAATCCCAGTGAAAATGGACAAGCTGATTCTAAAATTCATATGGAAATGCAAGGAATCTAAAATAGCCAAAATATCTTTAAAAAGAGTATCAAAGTAAGAACTCACAATTCCCAATTTCAAAGCTTATTATAGAGCTATGGAAATCTAGATGGTAAAAGAAGCCAGACAACAAAAGGCCTCATGTTGTATCATCCTTTTTATATGAAATGTCCAGGATAGGCAAATCCATAAAGATAGGAAACAGATTAGTGGTTGACAGGGGAGAATGAAGAGTTAACTGCCAATGGATTATAGTTTCTTTAGGGGTGATGAAAATGTTCAAATTTAAATAGTTGTGATCATTGCACAACTTTGTGAATTTACTAAAAAGCCATTGTACTGTACATGTTAAAAGTGTACATTTAAGGTAAATGAATTATATCTCAATAACTTTTTAACAGTCACTAGAATTCACTAATTTGGGAAATAAAATATAATGCAAATAGAGCATAATGGCACACTAGTAATTACGTACCATGTTTAAATCCAAAGAACCTAAGTTTTAAAATTCTCAAAATTAAAGTACAGACCCCCACCCCCCAAAGAATCTCAATTATGTATGAAAAGTTAAATGACTACAGATTCTTCAACGGCTCCCACAAAGCTGAAATAACTGTCACATTTCCCTAAGCTGTAAGCAAAACTCTGCTGCTACATGGAGGGTAACGAGGCAGCATCTGAGTGAGCATATCTTGTTTGGTCCAGTGTTATAAAAGGCACTGTAACTAGGCAGCTTTTTTTTTTAGATGTCCAGCCAACATTCTGCATTTGTGCCATCTGCCTGGCTCCCACAGCTACAAGTTTTCAATTTTTCTTTATTCCATGACTAAGTTTCCCTGAGTCCTATACCTAAATACACTTACATATACTTCTTAGCATTATAAGTTAAATGGTTTCTCAGTTCACAGAAAATTAAAAAGAAAAATAAGAACCTTCTGAAGAAATTTGACAGCAAAGAAAAGGCAGGAAGGGGGAAAAATAATCAGACAAAAATCACTCGCAAGCATGAAACTATGTAACCTAAATATCTATCTCATTAGCCTCTATAGCTATCACCATTCTAGAAAAGTACAGCAATTGATGTTCTAAGAAGTCACCCAACATTTTTTATAATAAAAATCTCAATTATCTGAAAAAGTCCCTTAACAGAAATCCTCTTTGAAAAATCAAATATCTAACACTTTTTTAATACTGAATTTAAATATAGGAATACTTACCTAAATGTCTACATAATTCTCTACTTGTTTTTAAATCCATTTTCTCCTGTTCCTCCAGTGAGACATCCGGATAAGACACTGTTTTTTGATGTTTTCCACTACTGTAAGGCTTCTCTGACTGTCTTGGTATGGATTTACCTGCCTCTGTCTTTGTGACCTCTTTAGACTGGGATACAGCAGACGTGAGTGACACATTTGGGGCAACCACTTTATCACACATGTATAAGTAGTAGCTGAAAACAAAGAAAGGCATAATAAGACACATTACATTTAGGTAAAAAGCAAAATGTGTTACATCTATTTCTATGATTAAACAAATTTTTTCCACCAAAACAGACAATATAACAACTAAGAAAATAAGGGTCACAGAAAAGAATTCTTGAAAAAGTCAGTATTTTAGGCAGTGAAAGCAGAATCATGGAGAGATTTTTGTTATTTTTCAAAAAATAATTTCTAAGCACTAAAAGGATACTCACTAGGAAAGAAAATCAGTTTCTTCTCCTTCCCTCAAAACCACCTGAGAACTAAAAGCATGAAGCACTTTAACAGAGCTGTTTACAGCCCCAAGTAGGTAAGGTTTATTCAGAAAGAAAACACTTTATGCTACTTTGGAGGACTGTTTTCTTGCCCATCACTCCTCTAAAGCAACAAATCCTTGTTCTTTGTTATGGTGAGGCTGATTCAGCCCCACACTACGTGGCTATGGCCTGTTTCCCCATAGGCCAATGGAGCTCCCAGGGCCCTTCCGTCTTAAAAAGCTTAAAAAGGGAGAGAACAGGCATTCTGAATGTATCCAACGCCACAAAGCAATCTTCCTAAAATACTTTTGTACTTCCTATGCATTTGATAAAACAGTAACAGTAAATTGTGCAAAACTAAGATCAAAGGGATATCTACCAATTTTGCTCGAAGTTCACATAAAATTGTTCAGTACATTATCTGAGAGACTCATGGAATAGAGATGAGCTAGATATTTAAGTACCATATTATTAACTATAATCTTTATGACCTTTAGCCAAAAGATGCAACCATTTAACTGACATAATACTTTATTCTCTAAACTAAGCATGTCAAACTCAAAGGAAACACGGGCCAAATAAACAAGGTGTAAGTTTATGTGGGCCACAAAAAAACAAGAGCTTCAATTTTCAGAGAAACGTAGGTTTATTTCGATAGAGACATGCTGAATACAAAGGGCTGAAATAAATGAGTAATTGTTAACATAAGATAATAGGACATTTTAATAAAAATTACTATTTTTTTCTTGAACATTAACTTACCAGACACCGAATAACTGCACAAATTAATAAGCCTAAGCAAATAAACCTATTTTTCTTGTTCTCCAAAAGCGAACATTTCCTGTTGCGCACACCAAACAAGTCAGTCCAAGACTAATGACGTGGCAATCGGTTGCTAAAATATTTGCTGCTAGTATTAGTGGAGAGAAATGGTGCGCCTGCACGTAAGGCGCATAAGGGAAATGAATGCAATATGATTATAGCAATCAGTCATTAGCAAAAGTTGTAGTTTGTTATTAATAATTATGTATAACAGAATATTGTAAAAATTAAGTTATGAAATTTTTATTAAAACGTTTCTTACATACCATTATTTTGGCTGGGCTGCAAAAATATTCGTTGTGGACTGCATGCGGCCCGCGGGCCACAAGTCTGACATGCTTGCTCTAAATTCTAAATAATTTCTTACATCTCATTGTATAGGACACATCTATTTTGTTCTTTTTTTACCAATTACATTAATTCTGAGGATGAAAATTTAACATTCTGCTAAGAAAACTGACAGGTTTAATAATACTCAAAGATTTCAAACGCAGTAAGAACATAAAAATTGTGCAAATGTAAATAAGACTAAGATTCTACATCACCATGCTTGTGGAGAATACTAGTATATATTTATAGTAGCAGATAAAACTTTAGGACTGAATAAATAAGAATCATTCTTACTGAAAATATAAAAAATTTACTTTGAGGGATGCGGTTACTATGAAAGCGTCTAAGTTTCAAAAAGATTTCTTTTTAAAAATCAAAGTTGCACACCAAACTTTTGAAGAGTGATTTACCTCTTGAAGAGCGGTAAGGAAATTAAAAGAAAACTTTCGTTTTTACTTCAGGGCAAAAATGAAATGACCTATTTCTAGAAAAACCATAGAAACACAAGAAAGGTTATTTTGGACCCAGCTGGGTAACTCAGTTGGTTAGAACATCATCCTGATACATCAAGGTTGCAGGTTGAATCTCCGGTCAGGGCACATGCAAGAAGCAACCAATGAATGCATAAAAAGTGGAATAACACATCAATGTTTCTCTCTTTCTCTTTCTCTTCCCCTCTCTCACTAAAATCAATAAGTAAAAATTTTTAAATTGTTATTGTAAATGTTCAACACAATTTACAATTCATTTCATTGATTAACAAGAAAGCCTAAAGCTATATCCTGAATCCCCAGGGCCTAGAATAGTATCTGACATATTGAGGAAGGAGGGAAGGATGGCAGGAAGGGAGAGAGGGAGGGAGGAAGGACGGAGGGAGGAATGGAGGAAGAGAGGAAAGAAGGATTAATGAGACAATACTCACTCACCTGGGGTGTAAAAATGAATGGGTCTGAGAAACATGATCACTTTCCTGCTTTATAACAGGATACCATGATGGTAATTCCATTCCTGATGGTGTATCTATCTGTAGAAAAATGTAGAAGGGAAGATTATTGGGAGAAGGTGTGATGGTTAAAATTTTAAAGTGTCAACTTAACAGGGTCATAGTGTGTCTCTGGAGAACCTTGCGAAAGAAGAGTTACATTAAGAGTCATCTTCTAATAAAGCAATGCTTTCCTTAAAGTACCATGCCTAGTCACTTGAAACTCAAAGAGACTGCTACATGATCTATCCCACTGCAAACAGTTTCAGTGTGCATGTTAACAGGAATTACCAGAAGTGATTTCATCCAATTTCATACTTACAACATCTATTTTTAAAATCCATTTTAGCCCTGGCCTGGTGGCTCAGTTTGTTAAAGCATCATTCCATATACCAAAAGGTTACGGGCTCCATCCCCAATAGGGTGAGTACAGAAGGCAACCAACCAATGTTTCTGTCTCCCTCTCCCTCTCCCTCTCTCCCTCCCTCCCTAAAACAATAAACATATCCTTTGATGAGGACTTTTAAAACTTTAAAACCCATTTTAAATAACAGTACCCTGCAAATGTACACAATTGGTAGATTCTGATTCTTCTTCACTGCTACAACCAGCTAGAATATAACCCATCCATATACATACAGTATTTGTTAGTGTATAGATAACATTCTACAGCAATAAATACCTTGCCAAACTAAACGTGAAATTACTTTGTCTGCCAACACTTATCAGTAAACCGTATTTCCTCATAAACTGTATCTGTAAATAAAGGAAAAGGAGAATATAACTGACTTACTGAGTATCTACCTGATAAGAAATATATATATGCATCCTGCTTAATTCCAACAAATACCTCATTAAGTAGATATTATTATCTCTATTTCACAGATTAGAAAACTGAGGTTCAGAAACTGAGACAGAAAAGAATAACCTGTGTTACTAATTCCTCTTATTCAGGTTTGCTTTGCAGTCTTCCCTCCCTATTTAATATTATAGTAATTACCCTGCTCTTTGGGGAAAAGGGTTCCTTGAAAGGGGGCAAGACTCACTAACGGAGAAGGGGGGAAAAAGCTGAAAGAAGCCCTGTTCAAGTGAGCAACAAAGATAGGAGGTTAACAGACAAACCTAGGGAGAAGGGAGCTGGGGATGAAATACAGAAGGAAGGATGAGACAAAAAAGAGAGCTGGATATTCTGACCCTGCCTAGTTAACTCTGCAACAAGGTAAGGTATGCGGAGAATGACACCCTCATTTGAGAATGCATAAACACTGCACTCAGGGGATAGCCACTAAATACCAAGAATTAGGAAAACTGAAAAAAAAAAAAAAAAGAATTAGGAAAACTGTTTTGCCTGACGTCCTAATAATCCAGTTCAGAACCAAGAAATTAAGTAAGGAATGGAAACATCTCCAGATCCTAAGCAGTTGTGATTAAAGCATAACCAAATTCATAAATTGTCCATGGTTTGGTTAGGGAGATCCTGCTAGTGGAGGAAACCAAAGCAGATTGAAGAGACTCAGGAAAGGAAAGGCCTGACAAGTAACCCACTGCCCCAACACAACGAACTCGAAACATAAAAGAAACCGCTTTTGGAGCACACATTATACAACTCGACCAATTAGAAGATCATTTAAGGCCAATTAAAAGCCAAAAACAAAAATACAGTGATTTGTATTGGTAGATCAACATTTTTGTTAAGAATTACTGCGCGATGCCCTAACCGGTTTGGCTCAGTGGATAGAGCGTTGGCCTGCGGACTCAAGTGTCCCAGGTTCGATTCCGGTCAAGGGCATGTACCTTGGTTTCGGGCACATCCCCAGTGGGGGGTGTGCAGGAGGCAGCTGATTGATGTTTCTCTCTCATCAATGTTTCTAACTTTCTATCCCTCTCCCTTCCTCTCTGTAAAAATCAATAAGATATATTAAAAAAAAAAAAAAAAGAATTACTGGGCGAGCCCTTGGCTGGTGTGGTTCAGTTGGTTGGGCATCATCCCATGCATAGAAAGGTTGCCGGTTTGATTCCCAGTCAGGGCACATGCACAGGTTTAGGAATCGATCCCAGGTAGGGAGATGGGGGAATGGGGGGGCATGGAGGAGGCACCTGATCGATGTTTCCCTCTCACCATCAACATTTATTTCTCTCTCTCTCTCCATCTCCCTTCCTCTCTCTCTAAAAGTCAATTTTAAAATCTTTTAAAAAAAATTACTGGGCAAGGAATATGAAAAACTAAGACCATAAGATCACAGGGAAAAGAATGATTATTTTGAAAGGATTTAGGAGTTACACATTCACTGGGGCCTCTAGACTCTATATAAGAGTAGAATTTTTTTTTAACCCACAATCCTGATCAAATATTCTAAAAAAGTTGAGAAACTGAGGCAAAATCAACTACTTATTAATAAAGTAAGCCAATCACTTCTTTACACAGTTTCTTGGCCTACAGCTTAGTTCTACTGATAAGTCAGAAAGCGAACTGACTGCTGGCAACAGAAATACTAAATGATAGGTGACAGCTGACAGCCTAAAGAGATGAATTACAGAATGTAAACATAAAAACTATTCAAAAAGCAATGCAATTTGAGGGCTTTACCATAGGCAAGGGCAAATAATTTAATGTATCTCAATTGTCCCTTACCCTCATCACAACAGAGTATAGTAACTGATGTTTACGAAGTCTTGAGTCAACATGACATAGTTAATTTATATTTTATATTATCTATATACACTGAGTGGCCAGATTATTATGATCTCTGAACGCATAATAATCTGTCACTCAGTGTACTTCTCCAGTACCTCATTTATTTGATATCCAAGATACTATAAATCGTGCACCTGATCAGTTTTCCCCTTTGCACTGGCTGATAGAAAGCTCAGGTCATATAGGTGGTTGATCTCCAGCAAAAGTCTAGAATACTTTTGGTACCCATTTGAGATACAAATACACTGAGTGGCCAGATTATTATGCGTTCAGAGATCATAATAATCGGGCCACTCAGTGTATATAAAAGCCTAAATGACCTTTACGACTAAACGACTGGTCGACCAGTCTCTATGATGCACACTGACCACCACAGAGGGAGCGCTGCTCAGCTAGAAGCCAGGCTCACGGCTGGCGAGCGCAGCTGCAGCGGCAGGAGCCTCTCCCAACTCCGCGGCAGTGCTACTGAGCGGTGGCCACAGGCACAAGCATACCAGGGTGAGCGTGAGAGCGAGCGGCACGGCGCCAGCTCGGGCTCCTCCCTGGCCGCCTGCCACTTGGTGAACTGCTACATCCCCTGAGGGGTCCCAGATTGTGAGAGCACACAGGCCAGGCTGAGGCTACTCCTCCCACCCCCCGCACGAATCCAAGCACCGGGCCTCTAATACTACATATAAATAGCATACCACATACATATATAACATACCACATGCCATGTGAAAAGATTGAAAATTATTTGACATTTTAGAATTCCTCAATAAAGTTAAAGTTTGAAAAAACATGGTTAATGCTGAAAAAAGTAGCTTCATTACTTAGAACATTCACTTAGGGAGAACATTTGTCACCCCCAACACTGTATAATAAAAGAGGTGTTAGCATGAATAGCTCGTGCTAACAAATCAATGAAATATAAGATCCACTTAAATTAAATGAGAATTTTTTTAATATATATTTTTATTGATTTCAGAGAGGAAGGGAGAGGGAGAGAAAAAAAAAACATCAATGATGAGAATCATTGATTGGCTGCCTCCTGCACGCCCCCCACTGGGGATTGAGCCCACAACCTAGGCATGTACCCTTGACCGGAATCGAACCCAGGACCCTTCAGTCCAGAGGCTGACGCTCTATCCACTGAGCTAAACCCACCAGGGCTAAATGAGAATTTCTTACCCTGGCAGGTTTGGCTCAGTGGATAGAGCAGCGTCCCGAGGACTGAAGGGTCCTGGGTTTGATTCCAGTCAAGGGCACATACCTCAGTTGCAGGCTTGGATCCCCGGCCTTGATCAGGCCCGGGTGGAAGACAACCAATCGATGTGAGACATCTCAAATTGAAGTTTCTCTCTCTCTGTGTCTCTCTCCCTCCCTTCCACTCTCTAAATATCAATCCTATCCTATATAATAAAAGCCTAATATGTAAATTGTCCCCTCGACCAGGAGTTCGACTGGGAGTTTGACCAGTGGGTGGGGCCGGCCGGCCAACCGCCCATCGCCCCTCGCCCTGGCCGACCCCGCCCCAACCGGCGGTGGCAGGAGGCAGCCGGGGGAAGGGAGGCCCCAGCTGGCAGCCAGCAGCCGGCAGCCGCTAGGGACCCTGCCTGTGCACGAATTTCGTGCACTGGGCCTCTAGTGAAAAAATATCCTCAGGTGAGGATTAACAAAAAAAAAAAGAGATCAGATCTACAAATTAAATAATATAAATGATGGAAAAATGGACATTAACCATAATAAAATGTTGGGAATTCATTTTCCCTAATATGCTGTGATAAGCCATAAACACATTTATAACAAATTATCTTAACTGCATGTTAAAAATAATTAAGAAAAGCACATATTATACAACAGAACATTCATAGTCACGCCAGACTTTTTTCATCTACTCTGCATTTGCTTCAACATACAAATTAGATCTTCAAAAAAAAGAACAATATAATTAAATGGCACAGCAGTAATGCTACTACTGATTAGCAATAAAAAATTAAGATACTAAGAAAGGAGCATCTACTGCCGTTTATCTTACCTTTCAATATAGGAATAATTCATTCCTTTGTGTATTTAAACATTAAAATAGAATACATTACACTACTTGGCAAAGGAGAGATGTATTGTACATCATTTAGTGGCTTAACTTGAAGCCGTAACAGTTTTAAATGCTTTTATCACCCAACTTCCCCACCATTATCTACCACAAAATGAACAGATGGCATTCTTACCTGAAACACTAAGAAAAATTTCAGACAATTTATTTCATTTTCTCTAAGTCAAAAAACAACCCAATAGTATCTAGGAAAGCAAAATTAATCCCAAAATGTATGGAAGAGGTCATTTTAAATAAGTAAAAATTAGGGAATGTTTAATGAAAGTTTCTCTAAGTTTCAACTTACTGTGTTATATATACATAACCCTTTGATAATCAGATTTTCTAATAAAGAACCATTGTATTTTGATAGTACAATGCTTACTAACTCACAATGAAGTAATTTAGAGAACTTGATTTCATTTACAAAAATAATCAATGGCATTTTTGCCACCACTTTCTAGATACAAAAGCAATTCCACCCAGTCAGCACTATTCATATACAAACATTCAAATTTGTACTAAAAAAAAAAAAAAAAAAAAAAAAAAAACACTTTAAAATTCCTAGACTTATCTTCAATAATAAACTTTTAGGTAGCACTCCAGTTTTTAATTATAGGAACAGGCTAATATTTATGACTGTTAATTGTGTCTAATGACAAACATTGATGAACTAAAGAAATCAAGACAATGCTTCTAAATATTGATGGAATTTCCAAATCCCCCCTCCCCCCGGAAAATTTAATCAGAATTATATTTTTAAAATATGTGGAAAAAATATTTTTAAAAAGATAAAAGATAAAGACTATACATTGTGTGTATTTATAAGACAGTAAGCATATGAAGGGCTAATCCCCCTAATGGTGTGATTACACAAGAAATAAAACATAATGTATATTAAATGCACATGACAACATACTGATAAATCATTAACAACTTTACTAAACACATGACTGAATACACAGTTAAGCAACAACTCTTTAGGTATAAAGTGAATATAACCTGTCAGGGTCTTTTTTACTGTGTACGACAGTAGGACATTTAAGTGGTCAATAAATGATTTCAGAAAGACATAAAAGACACTCTACCAGACAGCTGCCAACAACTCTTAGAGAAAGAAATTGAATCTTTCAGTACAGGATCAAGTTTCCTCAATACTTCCAACATGTTGTGAATAAGTGTTTCAACAACTGATATAGGAATAGTATTACAAGGTAGCACGTAGCTATTTAAGAGATTCTAAGGCTTAGTCCTGTGCCTCATTTCATTGTAATTATTAGAATTTATCAACCTAATGCAAAACTGGAACAGTATGATCTAAGTATCTCCACTAACTTATCAGACAGATCTTCAGGAGTTACAGCAATGTCTGCTGTTCCCGCACACTGAAAGATCGATCATACCACCTACCTCACAAAGCCAGTTTTGGGTTTACAGTGCTTAAAATTCTTATAATGTGCAACACTTATCTTAAAACCTTCATGGAAAAAAGCCATGTGAAATCAGTAGTACAATGTCACTCCCTTTACAATTTGGAAAAAAAAACAACTGATTTTTAAAATCCTGTTAACTCCTGGGACTTTTAAAAATGCATTCTTAACTTTTTTTGTTAACACTGTTACAGATGTCCCCATTTTCCCCCCTTCGCCCGCCCCCATCCTGCACCCACTGCCCCTTCTCTCTGGCCATCACCACTCTGTTGTCTGTATCTATGGGTTATGCATATACTGTATGTTCTTTGGCTAATCCCTTCACCTTCTTTCATCCATTCCCCCACCCACCTCCATCCTCCCTGACAGCTGTCAGTCTGTTCCATGTATCCATGCCTCTTTCTATTTTGTTCATCAGGCTATTAAAAATAAATTTTTGTACTGGAATTATGTGGTGCCCTGTTCATTTAACATTGCAAATACCGGAAATCTCCATGTCATATTTATCTTTCACTAAAGTATCTATTGTCAAGTTTCAATTTGTACAAATCGAAGGTTTTGCTATCCCACTTCAGCATATGTGCTTTAAAAAAAATTATGATCCCCGATTATTTGGCCTTCAAATAATGTAAATTGACAATAGCAAAATGTAGATTAACTAATTTTACTATATTCAATGTGCTCATTTTTTATTCTGTCATGTGGTTTTTTTTTAATAAATACTGATGAGCCACTAAATTGATTTTATGACCCTTCTGGCCCTTTCTCAACAGGGGTTCTCAAGAGAATTAAGCCCAAATGCCCCCAATGAATCCATTGTATACAATGAATTAACTACCAAAGAGTTTAGAATGGTACTATATACCATCCCTGGGAGAAATGACAAACCATCACTCTGGTCAAGTCATTTTCTGCAGGACATAATTCTCCCCTCATGGGTGACAAACTACAATTTGAAAAACACTGTTTTAAGCAAACTATCTTAAAATTGGTCCAAAAATGTTACTGTTTAAACAACTAGTCCTGTATAAATAACATTTGTGCTCTACAGATGCTTACCTAGTATTACTTACCAAATGATCTTTACTTTCTTAAACGTTTTTTTTATTCCTTGGCCCCATAAAATTAAAAAAATATATGTACGTTCAATACTCTTTGAAATCTCAAAATTAATTCATTATCACAAATAAAAACAAAAGGTTAGCTTTGCTTTAAAACTAATCCTATTTTCCTTCTTGAAAATCACTGGTAAATTTATAATAGGACTACTAAGATTTTCTTCATTCAGTTACCCAATCCTTTATTAAGCATTTACCACATTCTACATTCGGAAACTAGATGAATTTCTGCCTTAGGGCACCCTCCACGTAGTCTTTACGTACATATTTCTGTGACCCACTTCTAAGTCTAGAAATCAAAATGACTTAAATTAATTGTATACCTTTCCTAATCATTCCTCTTTCTGCCTACCATGGGACTAAAATACTTTATTTAGTGACTAAAGCAAACTACATCTTAAAAAAAGCTTATAGTTTAATTACATATTCTTTTTGTTTTTTGTAGTCTAATAATATCCTTAAATTATTTTAGGTATTTGAACCCTCAATAGACAAAAAATTCTGTACGTGGACAAAATACAGGTTTCAAGCCATTACTAAAGCTATTCCCAAACTAGTTTTATCTCTTTACTTGAACAAATTGAGTTCTGACTCCACAATCACTTTCCACTCCCAGAATTCTATGGGGATTGAAATTAACCCAATTCTTGATTACTTCCTTATTCTCCCAGTGGCATATTATAATATATGTACAACTATGAGAACACCATTGGCTGACTACACACTGATTCTGGCCTATCCCTCTTTCTTCCTTAAAGTTAATTTTTTCAAACCAAAAGAATCAATTTCTAAGTTTTTTTAATCATAGACCTTTTTTAAAACATCAACATTTCTTAATGTCTTACCATTTTTTAATGGTAAATGAATATAAACCTAGACACTGTATTTCCCAGACCATAAGGGGGCACTATTCCCAAAGCCATTCTAGAGATTTCATTGAAACGTTCTTCCTATAACATAATTCTCTCATAAACTGTTTTACACTTTCTTCTGGCACATTTTATTCTAATAAGTAAAAACAAATATCCATCTAGTGTAATTACTGTGTACAAACAACTAAGAGGAGATACATTTGAACCCAATACTCAGTTATCATATGTCTTAGAAATAATCTTCATATAGTTCTAGATTAAATCAAAAAGTTTTGGGAAAGGAAAAATCCCCAAATTCATAGTAGTAAATAGTTCAATAGTTTCAAGTACCATCCTGCATTTCTGGACTCTTAACATCCAAAATACTTCACATCCATTCTCTCATTTGGTCAGTTATTCAACAGTTTATTCTCAAATTATATACGTGTTTATTAAAGATTAAAACATCATTTTTCCAGGAAATTTCAAACATTCTAAAATAAACTGTGGCGGTGGTATTTTTAAAAAATGTATTATAGTTTTAGAAAAAAAAATTTTTTTTTTTCACTGAGTGCCTCTGATGTGCCATGCACTAAACTATGTTCTGGGAAAACAGGAAAAAGATAGCCTCTAAAGTCAAAAAGATAATTATTAATTTTAGAAAGTTAGACAAAAATATTCACATTGGTCTCTCATATGAGCACAAATACTTCATAAGATTCTGACTTACCCCCAACTTTATCAAAATTTATACTAATAACAAAATGCAAATAAAACCACTAATAAAAGAAAATACCATCAAATCTACCACAACACATTTTGTCCCAACATTACCCTTTATCGTTGCTCATTCTCTGTAGTATATTTCCTTACTTCTTAAATAAGGAAGTGTATTTTCTTCCTAAACAAAAGTATAGTAGTTTACAAGAGGGGAGAAATTTTCTGTATCATTATTATTATTCCAATGACCTCTGCAGAAGTGAACTTAAAAATGTAAAATTAAAAATAGTGAAATATTTAATAAGCTTTAAGTGAAATATTTTTTTTAAGTTTTTTAAGTTGGTATCTTTAGGCCATCTATTTGCATCACAGATAACCTATAGTTTTTTTCCCTAAGCAGAGTAAAAACTGTATCATTTCACTTACCTAATACGTGTTTAGACACTAGAAAGCTAAATTTTAATTTAAAAATATATATACTGCCCGGCCGGTGTTGCTCAGTGGTTAAGCACTGACCTATGAACCAGCAGGTCAGGATTCGCTTCCCAGTCATGGCACATATCCCCAGTAGGGGGAATGCAGGAGGCTGCGGATCAATGATTCTCTCTCACCATTGATGTTTCTCTCTCTCTCTCCCTCTTCCATCCTCTCTGAAATCAATAAAAACATATTTTAAAAAAATAAATATAAATATATATACTTAGAGAACATACACCATCTATAACTTAGTGAAGATTGTCATCTATGTGCTGTAACAGTCAAGAATCACCTATAATTATCTACCAATTGTCAGCTACATGCTGTAGCAGTAAAAAACCACTATCAACTGACTACAAATGGGCTTTTCTAATATGCTTGAAAATAATCTTAAGTAATTATCACCCTTCAAATATTATTTACAAATTATCCATTTGCTTAACAACCTTTTCCCATAGAGAGAAATGTAAGATTCAACAAAATTAGAATTAGATCAAATAAATAGTACCTACTGAGGATTTAAAGAAAAATTAGGAATATAATTTTCTTGCATATCTTTGTTCACTTTTAAATACAATACTTTTCTAACAAAAAAGTACAAAAAGCTCAAATGATATAAAGAGAAAAATAGTTTAATAACGCCATTTTGCAAAGCAACCTAGACAGAACTAAAATCAAGTATATTTCTTGTGGTGGTGACTTGAGTAAGAAAGTTTAAAATACAGCTTTAGTTTCTACATAGAATACAGTCAGTTCTTCACTTAGAACACTGACCTTATACCACTTACTTCTCCCGTCTAAATATAGCTATTAGCTATGCAAATTAAACATAGCTATTAGCTATGCAAATAGCTTGGTGATCATTACTAATATAATTTCCATCCTTAGAAATAATTTAACAGTCGCTACATTTCAAAAACTTGCCTATTGAGTTTCAGGGTTTTTTTTTAAATCCAAAAACAGTACTTTGACTACATAAACTATATAAATTACAAAAACATATAAAATTACACTGGTATTCACACTAAACATAGAGTCCTTTATATAAGGTTAATATATTCGGTATATTCTTTTATTTTAAAAAAAAAAAAGAAAAGCCTGCCAACTTTTTTAAATGAGCTTCTTCTAGGTCTAATTTGGTTTGTTTGGCAACCAGCTCACCATCACAGAAGACAGTGAAAAATGTTCCCCAGTCAAGGATTCTCTCCTTGCCTCCTTCCCAGTTAAATAGCTGAGTATATACAAATTAATACAGAGTTTACGAACCATTATACAAAACTAAATTATTTTTTTAAGTTAATGTTTCTCAAAATTCAGTTTCTGCTACTAAATTAGGGGGGCAAGTTAAAATTACTAGACTTCAAGTCAGAAGACCTGCATTCAACTCTTGATTCTACCATCTACCAGTTATACAACCAAGAGCATGTGACCCATCTGGGACTGGTTCATCTGAGAAAACTTGTTCAACAGACCTTCAAAAAGAACTACCTCACAAAGTTTTGAGGAATAAATATTTAAAATACAAAGTGGCAAGCACAACAAAACAACCACTCAAGTATGTATTACACACGAACCCCCCATAACTCTCCTTTTTTAAAAAGCTTTATATACTGGAATTTTAAATTCCCTTAAGTAGCTTAAAATTCATAGAAGCTTAGAAACAATGCCAAAATACACCAGTAGGAAATACTGCAAAAAATAATAACAGCAAAAAGATGGAAGAAAAAAAACCTCACCTCTTCCAAAAATAAAAAATGAATTCAAATTATTAACTTCTGAGACAATAAAAGGCTACATCCAAATGAGGGATAATTTCAGTTTTAACCAAACCCTAGCACTAGCACATTCAGTTTCAGTTAAGTAAATTCATCATGTGGGGTGTTGTTGTTTTTTAACATTCATCATGGTTCTCAGATATTTTTCTCACCAACACAGAGCAGGAGTATTAGACAAAGTAGTTTATCCCAAAAATGTTGTCAGAACAACAAAAACTGGAGCAAGAATATCTGGCAAATAATATCACTACCTTATGACTGTAACGGTAGAGCCCCTAAATAACAAGACATCATAAATACCAAAAGGAGTAGTCCACATTTTGAGAATATAGAGAATCTCTAAGCAGCAGCCTTAGCATGGATGGGAGCAGTGCAGCTGTAAGCAGGTCCAACAATTTGAGAACTGGCTTGAATTCAATCCTGCTTCAAAATAAGTTATAACTGCACCTGAACAATATGAATTTATCTACCCTGGCCGGGTAGCTCAGTTCGTTAGAGCACTGTCCCCATATGCCAAGGATCTGGGTTCAATCCTCCTGTCAGGTAACATACAAGAATAAACCAATGAATGCATAAATAAGTGGAATAACAAATCAATGTCTCAACCAACCTCTCTTCCTCGCTCTCTAAAATCAATAAAATACATTTTTTTAAATGAACTTATCTTGTAGCATCAGGCAAGGAATTTTGAAGGTGTGCTGACCCTTTGAAAGCAGCAAGTAGCAAACCTGAATTAGAGTTTAAAATTCTATTCATGGGTCTTCAAGAGCAAATCACTGTCTTCAAAGTACATTGCAATTAAATTTCCCTCAAAACCTTAATTGCACCATAATAAAGCACCAGACACCAAATCTTATATTCTAGCCCAAGTTCTCATGTTGCTGTGAAGAACCTTGGCACTTAATATGCTTCATTCATTTCTTCTGTGAAGTAGAAAGGGCAGAGATTGTTTCAAGGAATAAAAACTAACAGTGGAAAAACTAGATTCTTAAAGTGAAACATGGCCAACCTTAAAATTACACAGGTAAAACTGCTCAAGAACAATGCTTGCCATCTTGAACACCTAGTATTAGCTATTATGTTGATTTTAATCAAGTAGGAAAATATATTTAAAACCAGACCAACAAACTGAGTATTTAATAACCCAAATCTTGTCTATTACCCAGGCATTCAAACTCTTAGAATGAATATATTAGTTTAGCCTACCAGATAATGCAGTGGGGAAAAAAAGCTTAAGCTCTCTTTGCTGATAGGTTTTTATGTTAACATTTACTCTAAAGTCTTTTATTTGTTCTAGTTGTCAAATTTTTTTAATTATTCCTTTCTTCATAAAAGAATCTTGGTTACTAGAGTCACAAATTCTTCAGACAAATCTTTCACATCCATTTGTTTCCAATTATGATCAAGCTTAAATACCCAAGTATATTAACAATGTCAGAAATCCTAGATGTACCTTAGAAAAAATGCTGTTTCAAGCCCATCACCAGAACTGTTTTGACTAGCTATTACACCATTTGCAAATGGAGATAACACCGAAGTGTAAATTATCCTGAATCCTAGGAAAACAACAGATTTAGTCATCAAAAAGCAGGATGTGTGAAAGAGAGAAATTAGGACTGGAGAAAAAAAGCCCCAAATCCACTCCCTGGCTATATAATCTTGGGAAAACCACTTGATCTCTGAGCCTCAGTCTCTATCTGTACAATGGGAATAATCTTACTACTCTCACTAGGTTGTTTGGAAATGCAAGTGAGAACACACACAGAAAAGCATTTTATAGCCTAAAATGTGATACAAACCTATTACATACATCAGGAATTTTTGTTGTTGCATGAGCATAAACAGTTCCTTAACACACATATTTAAACCATTATTGCTATTCAATACTACTATTTTTTTAAAGACTTGCCTTAGATTGTGTTCTCTTTCCATTTCTCATGCTAAACTTCTCCTTCATTTCTTCTAAAACTATCTTCAGTTTCTTTTCTTCAGGTGTCCCCAAGTATTTTTGGTTCACATGAAGATAGCAATGCCATTTGGCTGATTCAAAGCCCCAGTGGCAAGTCCTTTTGTCAGGTAATCTGTGAGAATGCATCACAAATGTCTGGGGTGCAAACATTCCACAGCACTCCAGACACTGAATACAGGGAGCATCAGGCTGAACATAAAACTGGGGTGCAAATAGACCCTGACATTTGCCCAAGCATTCATGTTCCACTTCAAAGGCACTGCCAGTTTCCTTTAACTGAGCCAATGAGTTTTTAACAGGAAGTATGCTACCATTTTGAGGAAAAGTTCGTGGTCGCAATAAAGCGTTACATAGTCTCTGTGCATCAGTTAATGTAATCAGCCCACAGGATGGGGCATTGAATGGAAGTATTCCCAGGACCTTTAAGATATGAAGTTGGTCTGAAGTACACCTTGAACAATAGATGTACAGTTCGTCACATACTGTATTTATTTGCTGAAGTGAAAATTCTCGGAGAACAGAATTTAAGACTTGGGGCAAACACAGTCTCTTTTCTCCTCCAACCTGAAAACAAGAAATAGATTCCCCTTCCAACACAGTCTGGGTGAGTTCTGTGGAGCTATCTGAAGGGATGAGCAGTGGACCAGGAAGAACCTGAGGAGACGGAAGAGGCAGAAATACAGTAGGTGACATGCTTTCTTGGGAATACCGAGCGGAAAATGCTGCTGGTCCACCCAGAGAACTCTGACTACTTAAATGGAATTGTGCCAAAGTGTGTTTCAAACTGGGATTTAAATGTAAAGGTTCAGGCACCGAGGTACAGGTTCGTTTGACATGCTCTCCATCAGTTTCCATTGGTGCTTCATAGTCATCCAAGTGCTCCTTCTTAACTGTCGGCATCTTGTTTATCATCATTTTTCCATTTGCGTGAATGTCTGTCATCATTTTTTTCACTGGAGGGCTGCCATCATCTCCCATCCCATTCATTTTTTTATTTGAGCCCTGAACCAAGGAGAAATTTGTCTGTAGGTTTTCCATTGCTAAAAACTATTATATTAAATAAGTAAGTCTGACACTTGCATTGTTATTTAGCTGCTTATTTGGAGAAAATGTATACCAATACGTATGGTAACTTACATATGGTAAGTTATAAAAAATTTCTATGGTAACTCATAGAAAATTTAAGTTTCCAAAGAGAGATCTCCCTAAGTCACTCAATAGATCTTGCAACTGTTTTGATTCTGCTTATACTCTAGCATAATTTCACTGCAAGTGCTATAAAATTTGTCTCCAATAATAAAGAATTTTAAGAGGCACACCTCTGAAAAAAGCCTTTGCTTTTTTTTAAGTCTTCAGATATATGTATTAAAATAAAGTTGCCAATTCTCTCAGTTCAAGATTTCCAGGTTCAATGCAATGGTTTGGTTGGTTTTAAGCAAAACAAGTCAAAATTCTATTAAATTACTTGTGTTATAAAATCTAGACACAAGCACAAGTCAAAATGATGCACCCAAATTTAATTTTTGGCACCAAGACACCAAAAGAGGAAAAAAAGAAAAATGTCTTCTCTAAAAATGATGATGTTAGTCTATGTTGACAAACTGAAGACTTGTATAAATCCTCACACCAGTAAGAAGAGCCTCTGACTCCACTTGAACGTCTACAATTAAAGATGATTTAAAGAAAAATTGCCCAGTTATCTTCAAGGACTGCTATTCATTCTTCTTTTAATTAATCTGGAAGAGAAGGGGGGATGGGAGAGAGTTACATTTGAATTTGCTCCAGAGGCCAAAGGGTCAGTTTGAAACCAGTTTCTTAATCTTAAACGGAGTTCACTTTACCAAAGGTGACAGACACCTGAGTGACTTCTCTAATTGTAACACCATTATTAGAAGAACCTTCATTTAAATAGGAAAGCAATCTGGAGAACAGGTCAAGGGAAATATCATCCCTCCAAAGGGCAAGGGCTACTCTAACTCCGCATAGGAAGAGCCTTAAATAGATCATCTCACCCAAAACTCAGTACCAGAGGCTTCACGAGTAGGCCATTTTAAACTGAAGTAACCCATTACTTCATCTCATTATTTAAAAAAAAAAGAAAAAGAAACATACAAGGTAACATATCTGCCACATGTAACGAAGTGACCATCTTAAATACATTATTTCCTTTAGTCAGTGCATGCTACTTTCCTGGAATGACTGTAGGCAAACATTAACTTTCCTTTAATAGGTTAGTGAATTTGCTCAATGGGAGCCAAAAGGCTATGGCCTCCATGCCTGGGAACCTCCATCCTTGAACAAGTCTAATCCAGGACAAAAAAAGCGCAAGGCAGACAGACCTCACAGAGAATGCAAATGGAGGAAAAGGGTGAAAAGAAAAGATTCTTCTTCCACTTCTTTCCTGAGAGAAAACCCCAAAAGCTATCCAATATATAGAGAAAAGTCTGTCTCCCAAACTCCCAGCAACGTACCGTAACACGGAACCCAAGGGTTAAAAGACCAAGGCCACTAGCCGACGTACTGACTTTCGCCCTCCCCAGGAGCAGAGCACCTCGGCCGACGCAAGCCCAGGAAGAGGGCAGGAGGCAAGACCTCGGACGGGGGAGTCCCCGGAGCCCTGACAGCCTCCGCCCACGCAGAGCCACCCACCCATCTCAGCGGGAGGCGGTGGAGGGGTGGAGGACAAGGGACCCGGAACGCCTCGGAGAGCGAAGGGGGCGAGGGGAAGTGGAGGGAAAGGAGTCCCTCGGAAGCCCGACCCGCGGTCTCGGGACAACCCCAAGTGCCCTTCTAACGCGGCCCCACGGCGGAGGCCGCGCGGAGGGCTGTGGAAATCCCCCGCGCACCCTCTCCTCGGGAAGTTCTCGAGTGTCACCCCAGCACCCCGAAGGCTGTGCCTACGCCCGCCCGGGGCCCGAGGGAGAGGGGTCGGCGAGCGGGTGGGGCGCCGAGCCGGGATCCTCACGGGGATCCTCACGGGGATCCTCACGCCGCCGGGTGCCCGCCGGCCGGGTTGAGCCCGGGGCATCCCCACGGAGCGCAGACGGGCGGCGTGCGGAGGGGGGGGGGGGGGGGCGGTGACGGGTGTCCGAGTCTCCGGGATTCCGACGGCTCGAGTCAAGTGCAGCGCCCTGGCTCTGCCCACGCCCACCGCCCGGGTCAGCGAGACACGATCCGCCGTCGGTCACCCCGCTTTGGCCCCCGACCCCACCCGGCACCCGCGCATCCGGACCCCCGACTCCGGCCTCCATGCCCCGGGGAAGCTCGACGAGCTTCGTGAACTCCCCGCTCCCCGCGCCGTCGCCGTCGGCTCCCCGGGGGTCGCGTGCCCCTGCCTCCCGCCGCGTCCACCCCAGCGAGCCTGGCCGCACCTGTGCCCGCCGCCGCCGCCACCACCGCCGCCGCCGCCGCCGCCGCTCGCCCGCTCCCTTCAGCTGTGCCGGCGCCGCTCCGAACCCCACACACATCGCTACACACAGCCCTCTGACGTCACCGAGCCCTCGGCCCGCCCACGTCACTGCGGAGACACACGGCTTCCCGCAGACGCCGCCGCCGTCTCCGGCCGCCCGGGGGAGAGCGAGGGCGGCGCGGGGGGAGGGGAGGCAGGGGACCGAGCCAGCGGCGGCGCCGCGCGCGCGCGCGGGCCCGCCACCTCGCCGCCGCCTCGCGGCTCCCAGGCCCTCGGGGACGCGCACGCCGTCCGGCCTATGGTGGCTCCTCAGGGCTTCCCGCCCCGTCTTGCGCGCGCGCGCACCCCCCTCCTCCCCCCCCCCCGGGCGCGCCCCCGCGCTCCTGGCCCCGCGCGCCGTCTGGGCGGCTGGCGCGCGACGCCGTCTGCGGTGCACCCGGCGCAGACAGGATGTTCCCTCCCCGCCCCACCCCCACCGCCGCCCGCCCTCCTTCCTTCCTCGAGTCGCCCAGCCGGCTGTCTGGGGCCGCCAGCGCCCCGCCCCCGCCCCACCCGCTGCTCTCTCTGGTGACGGGCCAGACCCGGGGGCGCCGGGGCCGCTCGGCCGCCGCGCGCGGGGAGCGAGGGGGCAGGGCGGCCCGCGGTGCACTGTGCGCGACCCCAGCAGCCGGCGGGGCGGAGGCCGGCCCCTCGGGCTGAGCGCCGCGGCCCGAGGTCAGGCGCGGGCGACCCTCCCCCCCGCCGCCGGCCGCAGCTGGGCCGCCCCGCCCCGGAGGCAGCCGGGTGGCGGCGCCCCCTGTGTGGGCCCGGCTCCCCGGGGCGCGCCGGGCTGCTGCTCCCCGCCCCCGCGGGGCCTCCCGCCTCCCGCCGCCCCGCCAGCTGCCTGTGCCTCGCCCCTCCCCGCGGCCCCCGCCTGGCCCGGGCGGCCTCCGCCCAGACGCCTTCCCCGGGCTGACCTCCCTACGCCACGGGGCCTGGCCCGAGTGCTGGCTCCGGCTCCGACGAAACCGGGGGTGGGGTGGGGTGGGGTGGAGGGGGGGGAGGGCACAGTTTTGCCCCTACTTTTCGGCCTCCCTCCCCACCAGCCTGTTCTCTCGGTTCCAGAACAGAGGTAGAAATTACATGTTTCCACCGTGTGTACTGAAGGGGTTTTGTGTTCTGTTTTGGAGGGAAACCCGAGAGGAGACGTGGAGAGAGACGACCTCAGAGCTCCCGGCGGTGACCCTCAGGGTGGTCGGGCCCGAGGTCCAGGGCCAGCGATTAGCGTACAGGACTCTGCCGAGCTGCCCCGCCAGGTTTCGGAACACCAAGAAACCCCCTTTTCTCCACCCCACCGCACCATCAGGAACAGAAACAGCCCGCCGAGTCGCCGTGCACAGTTCGGAGGACTCGAGCTTTAACCCTTTTTTCTTTCTGCCCATTTTTTGAACCATTTCTCCCGGTGTCCCTGCTGCTGCTTCTATGTGGCTCGTATGGGGTCCGCATTTGGATCCAGCCGTAGACTCCACCTGCCCCCTCTTCTTCCCGAAGGCTCACAAGCCTCTCGTTCCCCCCACTCCCAAGTTCCTGTCCTTGACGCCCCCATCGTGGGGCTCTCAGGTCGCGCCCCCTCTCCCACCCAGCCACCTTCCCCTCCTTCTCGACTGCCTCCTTTCCTGAACATGAATAATTCCGCAGCACTTCCCATCTGTTATTGCCATAGAGACAGAAGCTCGGCAAAGATAATGATGTTCTGTGCCGAGCCAGTGGGGGGAGAACAGCATCTGTGAGTCTGGGGGGGGATAGGTTTTCTAACCTCGAGAATATTCAGAAGGCTCCTCTGAAAATCTGATAGGGAAGACTGGACAGTCCTGAGACTTGGCATCCGGTCAACTCCCGGCATCTGGCTTGTGTCTAGCAAGAAGAAACAATTTTTAGAAACCAAAATGACATTTGGGGAGGGGGAAAAAAAAAATGCCTGTTTCATACTCACTTTATCAGCCATAAAAAAAATAATTACTTGCTAACATGTCCAAAGGAAAGAGACTTTAAAGAATTCAAACACATTCTCCCCTCCCTGCTCTTTTTCTTTGCTTTCCCCAGGAGGAATCTGTTTTTTTGAGGGAAGGATCCTTTGTGCCAGTGATTTTATGTACAGTGGTTTGAGAAATAATGACAGGCAAATGTGGCAAGAACTAATCAAGCGTTGAGGGCATTTTTTTTTCATTATTCGTCCATGTTCAAGATGTAGCAAGTTAAAATTCATTTTGCCCTTGAATTCCCAAAGTGTTGGCCTCAAAGGTACAGGTTTGAACTCAAGTAAAGCACGTTTTATTTGATACAGCTCTGATGCAGATAAGGGAGTCTCACACTAACCCACATTTGCAGGTCTACTTAAGCATTTTCAGAAATTATCAGTAAAATTGATTGTATAGTATGACTTTTAAAAACACCAAAACAAATGATAATGGTTCTTTATCTCAGAAACAGAATTGAACGGACACAGAGAATATAGGCCTTAGAAAAAAAATAAGCACTGTGATGTAATGAATATTGTGATTCCTACACACTGATGGTCTTCATTGGTGGTTGAAAAGTCACCCTAAGTATTGGTTAGTAAGTACATAGCTCTCAGATGGGTTTCCCATGGACTCTTACCTTCTTGACTGCCTGCAGATACTGAGCAAGGCCACTGTGGAGTGTGTGCCCGTGTGCATGTAGGAACCCCAAATGCATGAGGAAGTGGGGCGACCCTACCCATTGTCTCATCTTCCATCAAGCAGCAGAGTAGAAAGATCCAAATTAACCGGTACTAGGTAGTCTAAAATGTCTTCTTCGGTAGTTATGGCCATCTGGTAACAACAGAAGCCAAGAATTTGGAGGTTATAAATTCCAAGACCAATTCTGCCCTGTAACCTGAAAATGGTTTGGGGCAAATGCTTTCCTCTTGTCCCTATTCACTGATCTATTGAAAATGACCTACTAATTTTTTTTTAATTTATTGGGGTGACATTGGTTAATAAAACCATATAGATTTCAGATGTACAGTTCTATAACACATCATCTGTATATTGCATTATGTGTTCACCACCCCAAGTCAAGTCTCCTTACATCACCTTTTATCCTGCCTGCCCCCCATACCTTTTTCTACCTCCGCCCAACCTCCTTTCCCTCTGGTAATCACCATATTGTCCTCTGTGTCTATGAGGTTGTGTGTGTGTGTGTGTGTGGTATTTAGGGTTGGTGTGGGTTTGTTTTTTTTTTTGCTGCTTAATCCCTTCACCTTTTTCATCCAGTACCACAGCACCCCTCTCCTCTGATAGCTATCAGTCTGTTTTCTATCTATGAATATGTTTCTATATAGTTTGTTAGTTTAGTGTGTTCATTAGATTCCACATATGAGTGAAATCATACGGTATTTGTCTTTCTCTGACTGGCTTATTTCACTTATGACCTACTAATATTAAATTATGAAGACTATGCCGTGGCTGGTTTGGCTGAGTGGATAAAGCGTCGGCCTGCGGACTGAAGGGTCCCAAGTTCAATTCCAGTCAAGGGCATGTACCTTGATTGCGGGCACATCCCCAGTGGGGGGTGTGCAAGAGGCAGCTGATCGATGTTTCTCTTTCATCGATGTTTCTAACTCTCTATACCTCTTCCTTCCTCTCTGTGAAAAAAATCAATAAAATATATATTTTTTAAAAAGTTATGAAGACTATGATAACAAAAAGGATAGGATAAAGTGCAAACATTCAATGTAAAGCATTTTTATGTTTATGAAGGAAGGGGAAGAAAAGTCAAATAAATGTCAATGGAGCATACAAACACTGGCTTGTGTTTTGTTTACACCTTCTGCTCTTTTCCAAGGAAGAGAAATCATCGTAGCTTGATGTACTTTCTCCCCTTCCTTGATCCTCAACGAAAAAAAAATTTTTTTTACGTTTTTAGCAGCGAGTCAGATACAAAGTCCTTCAATTTCACAGAAGAATCTCAACTATTCCCTTTTTCATCTCGTGTTTTTCTGTTTTCATTTATTTCTACTTGTCAGAATGATGATGATGCTCCTTAACTTTCTCACCACACTTGAGTCTTTTTCCAACCTGTCCTCTTCCCTGTGCACTTTACTCCCTATGCTAGCTTAATACTACTGTCCTTGCCAGTGCAAAGTTCCTCCCCCTCATTGGCCAGGCTTTCTCCTCAGAGCTACTTTCTCCTCTGCCAAGTCAATACTAGGTTCACAAGATCCCAATTCCATTTTCATGCTTTCAGTAAGATGAGAATGAGATGCTTAAGAACTATTAACTTCCTCTTCCTGAATAGTGTCACACAGCTTTTTTTTTCAGGTTTTAATTCGGGCTCTGTGAAATTGGAAGGGAAGTAAGAGGAAGAAAGCAAAATGGAATAGCCAGAAAGGGTAAAATAGAGAAAGAGCATGTTAGAAATCTTTGAATTTTCAATGTTTAAATTGCAATAAAGTGTAAAATCAATGTAACTGACGCATTAAGTATATTTCATTGTCAATTATAGGAATTTCATTAGTGTTTAGAAAGTTTGGCAAAGTTTGATTTATTGAAAATCTAAGACCTTTCCTCTGTGGGTCCACCACCCCCACCCCAAAAAATGGGAGGAGTCATAATTAGCTCTGATGTTACCAAGTTATAATTCAAAACCTGCAAGTTGAGAGGTGTTGCTTAATATGTAGTGCTAGACTATAAGTAGCTCAAAGTTGTTCACACTTTCCTGTGAGATATTAACAAGAAATTCCCTTTTAACAAAGAGAAGTCCAGGCAGAGTTTAGGTCATGTGCCAAACCACTTGCTGTTCAGCGGCGGAACCAAATGCATTTGACCCACATCAGTGGAGTTTCTGTTCTTTATTTCCTCATTCCTCTTGGTGTTCATTCAAATAAGATATAAGGACTGATTCAGATTTGCCAAAACAGAGCAAATATTGAAACTTATAGGGTTGGTAGCACAATACTTAACACTCACTATGTGCGATGTTCTCTAGTATTTTATTCTGCTGTAGTCTGTCTCTTTGTATTTTAATTCACTAGTAGTGCAGTGCAACCTATACCTTAAGAAACAATGCATAAAAGAATAAGAATGTTAACATTTATATAGTGTTTACTATTGCTAGGCTCTATTCTGAGCACTCCACATATAATAACTCATTTAATCTTCACAACAATTGTATGAGGTAGTGGGTATTATGACCCCATTTTATAGAGGAAGAAACTGGCATGGAGTTATGCTTAAGATCACATAGCTAGATAAAACCATCCACTTGGATTCTGAAAAGGGTTATACATGATTTTCAAATCTGAGTTCTATGTAGGTTCAATCTGGATGTAAAAAAAATAGGATTAAAGTTCATGTTTTAATAGACTCCAATAGCCAAAAAAAAATGCTAAGAAAGAAGAACAAAGCAGAAGGTATCACACTTCCCAATTATAAGCTATATTATAAAACTATAGTAATCAGAACAGTGTGGTACTGGCATAAAAACAGACACATAGTCTAATGGAACAGAATGGAGAGCCCAGAAATCCTACCTAATAATAGACAAATATGCAAATTGACCATACCTCCAACATGTCCACAAGCCACACCCACCATCCAATCAGAGCGAGCATGCAAATTAACCCAACCAAGATGGCTACAGCCAAAGAGAGCAAGGTTTCCTAGGTAACAGAGGAAGCCAAGCTTTCCGCCTGCCCTTGCCAGGCCTAAGCCTCCACTCAAGCTATAAAGTTTCAATTATAGAAGGTAAACAAATTCAAACAGAAATAGCGGCAGAATGGAGCTTGAGAGAGCAGGCCAGGGTTGTCCCCAGAAACAGGGGAAGCAAAGCTTTCCGCACACCCTGGCCGGGCCCACCTGCTTAAGGCTACAAAGTTTCAATTATAACCCCAACAGAAATGGCTGCCGGCCTCGGAAGGAGCCCCAGGCTTGGCTCCGCTCCAGGCTACAAAGTTTCAGTTGTAGAAGGAGAATAAATTCCAGATACCAGGGCCTTCGCTTGGGTTGCCAGGGGGCGTGGCTGGCCTGCAAACCACCACAGGCCCCTCGCTCAGGCTGCCCCATGCCCCAAGGGAACCCCACCCTGATCAGGGACACCCTTCAGGGCAAACCAGCTGGCCCCCACCCCTGTACTAGGCCTCTATCCTATCTAATAAAAGAGTAATATGCTGATTGATCATCACTGCAACACACAATATAGCTGCCCCCATGTGGTCAAAGATCCTGCCCCCATGTGGACACAAGATGGCCACCACAAGATGGCCAGCAGGAGAGGGCAGTTGGGAGGCACCCAGCCTGCAAGGGAGGGCAGTTGAGAAGGACCAGGCCTGCAAGGGAGGGCAGTTGAGAGGGACCAGGCTTGCAAGGGAGGGCAGTTGGAGGTGATCAACCCTGCAGGAGAGGGAAGTTAGGGGTGACCAGGCCGGCAGAGGAGGGAAGTTGGGGGCAAACAGGCTGGCAGCGGAGTGGTTAGGGGGTGATCAGGCTGGCAGGCAGAAGTGGTTAGGGGCAATCAGGAAGGCAGGCAGGCAAGCAGTTGGGAGCCAGCAGTCCTAGATTGTGAGAGGGATGTCTGACTGCCCGTTTAGGCCCGATCGGGCAGTCGGACATCCCTCGAGGGGTCCCAGATTGGAGAGGGTACAGGCTGGGCTGAGGGACAACCCCCCTCCGTGCACGAATTTCGTGCACCGGGCCTCTAGTAAATATATAAGCATACAGTCAACTAATATTTGACAAGGGAGCCAAGAATAATGAAGAAAAGACAGTCTCTTCAATAAATGGTATTGAAACTTATAGGGTTGGAATAATTGTATATTCACATGTAAAAGAATGGACTTGGACCCATATCTTACATCACTCACAAAAATAGCTCAAAATGCATTAAATACTTAAATGTAAGATCTGAAACCATGAAACTCTTAGAAGAAAACAGAGGAACAAAGCTCTTTACATTAGTTTCGGTAATAATTTTTTGAGTATGATACCTCAAACATGACCCTCAAAATTAAAAAATAAATACAAGTGGGGCTACATCAAAATAAAAGCTTCTGCACAGCAAAAGAAAGCACCAACAAAGTAAAATAAACCATCTACAGAATCAATAAAAAATTTGCAAATCATATATCTGATAAGGAGTTAATCTCCAAAACATATGAAGAACTTATAAAATTCAATAGCTATAAATAATCCAATTGAAAATGGGCAAAGGATCTGAATAGACATTTCTCCAAAGAAGATATACAAAAGGCCAACAGGTACATAAAAGAATGCTCAATATCACTATCATTAGGGAAATGCAAATTAAAACCACAATGAGTTATCATCTCATGCCTATTTAGAATGGTTATCAATAAGATAAAAGATATGTGAATGTAGAGAAAAAGGACCGACCCCCTTATGCATTGTTGGTAGGAAAGTAAATTGGTGCAGCTACTATGAAAAACAGTATGGAGGATCCTTAAAAAAAAATCCATCAATATCCAAGTTAAACTAATAATATATTACTTAGAAGGGAATAAACATTTATTATTATTATTGTTATTATTATCATTATTAATCTGTAAACCTTATAACATTGCTTCAAGTTAGGCAATATTATCTCCAAGTATTAGATGAGAAAACTGATATTCTGAGTTAATTTGAAATCTTTGCTACAGTTTGCTGTCTATACCAGATTATTGGTCATCTAGCAGAACCCCATTGTAAACATACACAAGATAAGAAACTGATTAGAAATAGAGAATGTAGAAATAGAGTACATTCATTTATGACTCACGGAAAGCTCAGGGAAAGGACCAAAGTGGGGTGTCCTCAGCCACCGAAAGGTAAAATGGGAATTGTAGTAGCCTCCCATGGGGTTGATTGGCTGCCCAGCTCCAAGTCTTTCTGTGGCTCCGGTCCCACCATCTAAACCGCAATGGCCAAGGCAGCAGGGGTTCGTGTAGCTATGGTTGACCTTGCCCCCAGTCACAGCCAATTGGACCAGGAATGGACACCTGAGCCAAGCAGGCCCATGAGTACCTTCCTAAAGATGTTTGCAATGAGCACTGAAAGAGTCTAGCCTCAGCCTGGCCAGTGTATTGAATGGAAGAAATATAATCTCAGGAGCTATTCATGATTATAGTTGCTGTTTCTTGGAGTGAAAAAGCATTGTAAGTCACTCTGCAGAGAGAAACCAAAATAAGGCAGATGCAAAGAGAGAGCGCTGATAAGAATCAAGTCTTAGGTTCCAGTTTGTTCCCAAGCTGAGCTGTATTCCTGTGCTTGGATGCTCCTGCAATCTTGAATCCTTTATTTATTTATTTATTTATTTATTTATTTATTTATTTATTTATTTATTTTTGAGCTAGTTAGGGTGGGATTCTGTTACTTGCAACCAAAAGAGTCAGGAAGAAATGGAAGGATGGGGTAGAAAGACTTACCCACTTTAGTTATATGTACTGTTGGACTTTTTTGCACCATGGGGTCTTGGCAGTTTTGGCTGCGATTTGGTGGGGTGTCACTCCGGGGTGGTGGCGGGGCCTGTGTCCCACTTAGGAGAAGCTGAGTGTTGGTTTGTCAGCACCAGGTCCGCAGTGCCATTTCTTTTTAAATGGCCAGTGCGCATCATGGCAGCTCCTGCGTTGAGCATCTGCCCCCTGGTGGTCACTGAGTGTCATAGCTACTGGTCAGATGGTCAGATGGACACTTAGGCTTTCATATATACTAGTATAGATGCTTATACATATGAAGAGCGAGTAACATATTCTTGGTGTTTAGTAAGTGAAATATTACAGAGATTCAACAGCAGAGTATTCTGAAAATCAAATAAATGATTTGGAATATGAGAAGCAAAAAGGACCCAATCAGAAGAGCAAAAAGAAAAAATAATCCAAAAATATGAAGATAGTGTAAGAAGCCTCTGGGACAACTTCAAGTGTACCAACATTTGCATTATGGAAGTGCCAGAAGGAGAAGAGAGAGAACAAGATATTGAAAACCTATTTGAAGAAATAATGACAGAAAACTTCCCTTATCTGGTGAAAGAAATAGACTTACAAGTCCAGGAATCAGAGAGTCCCAAACAAGAGGAACCCGAAGAGGACTACACCAAAACACATCATAATTAAAATGCCAAAGGTTAAAGACAAACAGAGAATCTTAAAAGCAGCTAGAAAAAAAGCAGTTAGTTACCTACATGGGAGTACCCATACAGCTGTCAGCTGATTTCTCAACAGAAACTTTGCAGGCCAGAAGATAGTGGCAAGAAATATTCAAAGTAATAAATAGCAAGGACCTACAACCAATATTACTCTACCCAGCAAAGCTATTATTTAGAATTGAAGTTCAGATAAAGAGCTTCACAGACAAAAAAAAAAAAAAAGGCTAAAGGAGTTCATCACCACCAAACCAGTATATATGAAATGTTGAAGGATGTTCTATAAGAAGAGGAGGAATAAGGAGGAGGTGGAGGAGAAAGAGGAGGCAAAGAAGAAGAGATCAAATATATGAACAATAAAATGGCAATAAACACATATCTATCAACTATGGAATCTAAAAATCAAAATAAACAAACAAGGAATCTTAACAAACAAAATAAACTGATGAATAAAATAGAAACAGAGGCATGGAAACATGGAACAGACTGACGAATCTCAGAGGGAAGGGGGATGGAGGGTGGGGGACGGGAAGAGATTAATCAAAGATCTTATATGCATATATGCATTACTTATGGACATAGACAATAGGGTGGTGAAAGCCTGAGGTGGAACGGGAACTGAGTGGAGGGAGGCAATGGGGAGAAAAAAGGGGGACATCCGTAATACTCTCAACAATAAAGATTGTTTTTAAAAAAAGAGGGACTAGGAAATGTAATGGTAAAAATGTCAGTATAAGTAGCAAGATTAAATTTTTTCATACCCTTTGACTCAACGGTTACTCTTCTTGAAATTCATCCTTACAAAGTTAGCAGACAAATGAAAATACATATATAACAAGGTTATATATCAGTGTTGTTTACAATTCAGAAAGATTAGAACCTTCTAATATGAAACACATCAATCCTGATGCATGAAACTCCTTCATCCTCTTCTAACAGAATCCACCCTGCTCACAGTCCCTTGCTGTGGCCTTAGACTATTCTTTGAGCAAAGGGTAGTCACAGAATGGATTGAGAATGGGGAGCTGAACCATATGCTAGGCAACAACCCACACTGAGCCTGACCCAAAAAGCCTGGTCTAGGGGGATTGATACTAATTAATTAGACGAATGAGATTTTTCTTGTTTTGCAATTTAACAGAAAAATACAGAATTAGCCAATTGGAATTGACATACACATTTTTAAATAAATAAATTATAAAGTTATATTAAAACCTCAGGAAGTAAAAATGATTATTTGCAAATATGCCCAATATATGTATAAAAGTTATTTTCCTAAGAAAGATATTAACTACACTGTTTTTTTATCCATTACTGTCTCAACCATTTACCAGTTAAATTAGTTACAGTAGGTGGTCAACATAGTCTTTCAATCGACAGCATGGGAAATAAGTGTTGATAATAAAGCCTTATATTCACAAAGTTAAATATCTTGCAATTCAAAGCTCACTAGAATTACCTTGTGTGGGATATGAATATTGGCTCTGTTACCAAAATCAGAGACTGTATTTCTAATGAATGGATTTTCTTTACACAGGTAATATAGATTTTAAAGAAACCACATGGGCTCATTAAAGGTTAATATAAATGTGAAATTACTGCCCTAAGGTTCCATTAGCCACTTTTTGTTGATTTTAAATAAATCAGCTTGTCAAATAAAGCTCTATATAATACTTTCCTCATGTGCTTTAGTCATTTACTCCAGGATGGACAAGTGCCAAGCATTCAGTATGTTTTACACATTTAAAAATAAATAAAATAAACACTGCATCACCATAATTTTAGGAAAATGGAGAACAACTAGCCAATAAATGTTACAAAATCACTTAATTGTTAACAATCATCCATGTTGAAGTAGAAGACCTTCCATGAAACATGCATTGCAGAGATGATCATGGAGGGCCAAAATAAATAGGAAATAGAAGTCCAGTCTCCCACAGCCTCTATAACTCCACCAGCAGCCCCACACCTGCTTGGATGTTCAGTTGAGATCTCTACCTAAACTGGAAGATTTGGTGACACCTCTCCTGGTTTGGCTCTTTGCTTCCAAAAAATTATGTCAATCATTAACACCATTAATATCTGCTCCATTGATTATCCACATATCAAAGTGTCAGAATTACCCACCTGCTGTTAATCAGCTGTATCCAGTTTCTGCCCTGCAGAATATAACCTCTCTGCTCTTTAATTCTTATCAAAGCACAGTTATGAGGAATGCTATTAATCAAAGATTGCTTAGAGGGCTGGAAGGCAATTATTCTTCCCCCTTTTTCCTTGGATCCAATCAAATTATCAGTGGTGTGCCCTCTGCATCCCCACCTGTTACTGGTGGAAGTGGAATTCTTGGGGTGCCTGTGGAAAATAATTTACTGAGGCCCCGACAGGAAGATGTGGGAAGATGAGGTATTGTGGAAAGCTTTATTGATGATGTAAAATTAAGGGGATTCCCTTTCAAGTTTCTATCTCTCTCCATCTCACCTCAGAAAAGTCCAATGTTGTCTTCAGCAGGGCTAGGCTTAAAGCCACTGCCCAGAGTCTCTGCTCCATACCAAAACACAGTCCAGTCCTGCATCTGGCTAGCGTAGCTTGTGTTCCTAGTTGCAGTCCGTTGTGTGTGGAGACTGCATGGCCATAGTCCATACAGCTGCTTAAAGCCACAGGGTGGGCGAGTGTGGGTCATGAAGCAAGAGAGTGCAAGGGAGCAGGAGCAAAGCAAGAGAGAGAGAATTTCTTGTCTGGGGATTATAACCAGGAGCTTAACCCAGTAACCCTTCAGGCTTTCATGTACTTGCAGTGGCTCCACCCCCCTTAGCCAATGATCTTTTTCCCAAGGTAGATTGACAGACAAGTACCTTCCCTATGTCACCCTGATTTCCCTTCCCAGGTGTCCCCTTCCCCCTTTGTTTGATTCCTTCCCCCAGTGATGTGCATGGGATGGAAGGGTGGTTCCCTGGGGAGCGTGAAGTGTAGCTTCCTGGTGAAGCTGCCCAGATGACGATGCTTATAAATGTCTGGCCTCCCCTTTGCTTCCTTCCTATATTAATATGAGCTAGGTAATTATGATGATAACAAAACCATCAGAAACGTTTATGCTTAAAACAAGGGGAGTTCCCTTCCCTAGAAGGATTCTGGCATTAGGCAGAATCTGCATAAGAGATTTTCTAAGGAAGGGGCCACCTGTCATTTGCTGGTTAAGGATGACATGGTGTTCACTTTCTGAGAACCCACGTGAGAAATTTCTGTTGGGCCACAACTGCATTATTTCTGCCTTCCAAATACTAAAAAGGTTGTCATTAACTATGTTTTCCACCAGGTCTTTTAGGAGCTCAGAATCTAATTTGTAGACTACCTCTAGCTACAGTTGTGTGTTGACTCTACACCTAGTTTGATTTTATTGCCCACCTTTAGCACTCATTGCTCTCATTTCATCCGTGACACAAGGAAGGAGGGAGGGAGGGAGAGAGAGAAGTTGGAGGTAAGAAAAAGAGAAACCAAAAGTTCTGGTTAGCCTATGGCATTTGTTGATTACTCTCGCATATTAACATAAGGGCAATGACCACCTTATAAACACTAAGATGACTTTCAAGGTATTTGTACAAAGAGCGTCTCAGAGCTAAGAGAGAGAGAGAGAGAAAAGGAAAAAGAAAAAAAAACACCTGTTAACTATTCCCATTCATTGTGTCCATATAATTTAAGCAGCTCATTTGGTTAAGAAACAGATATCCACTTAACTTACTTCCAGTCACTTAAAGGTGGAGGATTACAAGGAGACCTGTTAATGAAATCAGGAAGTCCTCAAGCTCCTAGGTAGCCTGGTACCACCTTCTTTTCTTCTTGCTTTGACTTACACATGGCATCCTTTCCCATGAGCTCTTTCCATGCCTCTGCATTTAAATTGTCAAGAAGTATACTCTCATATTCTCAGAATATCTTTCTAAGCCTGGCTGTGCTGGTCAAGCCACACCTGGGAGTGACAGTCCTGAGTCAGGTAACCACCTCTTGCCCAACCTGCTGGAACAGAGGGTCATAGACGTTAAAACATGACTCCCTAGAAGAGCCTTTGGGCAAGGCGGCTTTTTTTGAAGGAATACAGACAAGCAGACACTGAAAACCTCTAGTACACCAGGAAAGGATTAGATAGGAAGAAGGCTCTCTCTCCCCTCAACACCTACTGAAATTTGGGCCACCCTTCAAAGCTGGTCAGTTCCCAGATCTTCTGTGAAGCTGTGTCTGTCCATCTCAGCCTTTCCTAATCTCGCAATCATATCCATTTATCACATTATGTCTTAGAATGTACTCTTAGGGTCTTACGATCTTCATCTATATTGTAAGATCTGGTAGGGCAAGATCTTATTTGTGTCGGTATCCCCCACAGGGCTTGATATAGCTCCTAACATGGTACTATCAGTAAGCATTTGTTCTTGACAATGCAGAAGTTGATACAGTCAGCCTTCCTGATAACCCACCAAATAAAGTAATTATCCTGTCTGGTGAGTGAGATACTGAAATACACCAAAAGTCGTGTTTTGTTTTTTTGTTGTTGTTTTGTAATAGTTTCCTAGCACATTCTGATATTTCCTCTAGTATTTAGGAATTCTTTTTAAACTGAATAAAAATCAACCAATCGCAAGGAGGACAGGAGAAGTAGGTTTCTAGGCTCTTTCTTAGGCCCTTAATATCCCACACCCTTTTAGTGTCCAGGAAAGTCTCTGATGACTGGCAAGTCTAGATATGCCCTTTGCCTGAATGTATAAAGGATGCCCTTTGGAGCCAATCGATGTGGCCACAGTTCTGACTGGGGCACTTCTGAGTCTCCAGCAGAATGGACTTCCTGTGCCGGCTGACACCCTTGGTGTACAGATTCTTATCATTAAATCAACATAGTCAGGCTCCCCAAGGGACTGCTTTTTTCCTGGTAGTGCATTTCCTACACATTCTTGCTTTGTCAGTTTGATAAGCATAATATTTTTAAATCCACTCTGACTAGGTGCTAAAGTTCTCTATTGACAAAGACATGGCTATGGCCAAAAGTTGTACTACCAAGAAAAGTCAAGATTCAGCTTAAGTATAGGTTTAGGTCTACTGCAGAGATCATGCATTTGGCTAAAGGATATAACCTGAGCTCTTTGTGTTCTCCACCACAGACATGGAATTTGAATGCCTTCAAACAGAGCAAGTGTGCTTTAATTTACGCTGGCCCCACCACTCCCTGTAGCTGGCCCTGGCACACATTTTCACACTCAGTGATTACAAGCATTCATAGTGGCCAGCTACCCTGAATCTTCTTTGGCTTTGAAGACCTAGACTGACTCCAAGGTCCCACATAGAGTGGGCTCTGTGACAAGCCAGAGGGGTCCTGGGCACCTACACTAGCTTTCCGCCTGTTGTAAAGAGAGCCAACCCTGTGGCATAACAGTTTGTGGGACAAAGAAGGCAGGTGAACTAAGCCTCTCTTTACTTCGGAATGTATCTCTAAACAACAAGAAGTCCTTTTAAAACACAATCACAATACCAGTGTCATGCCTTAAACAACTAACAATAATTCCTTGGTAGTACCAAATGTTTAGTCAGTGTTCACATTTCCCTGGTTGTCTCATAAAGCTTTGCTCATTTGTATAGTTGATGTGTTAGAATCAAGATCCACATTCTACATCGGAGTGTGGATTCTTGACTCTATTCATCTGTAGCCACTCTTTCTTCCTTACAATTTATTTGTGACAGGAACTGTGTAATTTGTCCTGTAGAGTTTCCTATATTCTGATTTTTTATTATTTTATTTACTGCATCCCTGTAATGTCAATGCGCCATATGCCTGCTCCCTCTATTTGTTTTGAGTAAAATCTAGAGACTTGAATGGATCACATTCAAGTGATTTGTTGGCAAGAATATTTTATTGGCAATGTTGTATACTTTCTATTTACATCACATAATGTGTTTGTCTCTCCTTTTTGTAATATTAAGATTGATCAGCGTTTTCAGCCTGATCTATCTATCTATATATATAAAAAGGCAGTGACCGTAATGACTGAAGGCTCCACCGAACACCAGAAGTCAGTCCTGCAGTCAGTCCTGCTGCCACTGCGGGCGTGGCGACCCAGCACTGACTGCTGAGAGGGCTGCGGATCAGGCCTGGAGAGAGGCCTGGAGAGAGAAGCAGGGTCTGATCTGTAGCCTCCATGGCAGCTGTTGATCAGCCCTTGCCTCTCTCTTTCTCTCCAGGCCTGGCCAGCAGCGTGCCTCTCTTTCTCTCTGGGCCTCCACGGGGGCTGCTGATCAGGTCTGGAGATAGGCCCAGAGATGTTGACTGGCATAGAAACTGACCAATCAGAACCTAATCTGGGTGAACTGCAAAGGCAGAACCTAAGGTGGGGGCTGAGGAGGGGTTTTAAGGCTGTTGGAGGTAATATCAGGCCAGTAGGGGAGGGCAGTTGGGTGTTATTAGGCAGGCAGAGGCAGTTGGGGGCGAGATCAGGCCAGCAGAGGAGAACAGTTGGGGGCGAGATCAGGCCGGCAGGGGAGGGCAGTTAGGGGTGATCAGGCAGGCAGGCAGAGGCAGTTAGGGATGACCAGGCAGGCAGGCAGAGGGGTTAGGGGCAATCAGGCAGGCAGGCACAGGCAGTTAGGGGCAAACAGACAGGCAGGCAGGCAGGTGAGTGGTTAGGAGCCAGCGGTCCCAGATTGCGAGTCAGACATCCCCCAAGGGGTCCCCGATTGGAGAAGGTGCAGGCTGGGCTGAGTGAACCCCCGCCCCCATGCATGAATTTCATGCACCAGGCCACTAGTCTATTATAAAGTTCTCAGCAAATGATTTCAGTAGCCACTGATGATCATTCCCTAGATCCATTATTTCAGTAGGGGTTGTAATGTAATTTATTCCAACCTCTTTTGTTAGCTGGAAATTTTTTTTTAAGAAGAACTTTTTCTCTCTTACCATCTATTGGTTACCTTTAGGGATAGCTTGTTTGTTTTTCAGAAAAGGCAAGATGTCGATTCCCCCCCCCCTTTTTTTTTTTACCAGTTTTCAGAATAATGAGTATCCTCCAAAGATAGCCAAGGAGTTTTTTTGTTTGTTTGTATGTCCTGATGAGCCCCTGGATTTAAGCATATTTTACATATCTCAATCCATTAGAGTTTGGTTTTGTTCAGAATGTTCCACTTTGGGCCACAGGATTTGCTTTTGGTCTTGGAATGAATGACCCACAGTCACATGTGTTTACTTTCTCATATGACTAAGAGCTACTTTCCAGAGCTTACAAAATGATTTGTTCTGAATTATTTAAATCTGGTATTTATAGAACAAAATCAGTGTGTTACTAGCATTTAAGAGGACTACATTCTACCATGATATCCAAGTGCCACACAGATGGTCAGAGTCGGCTCCAGTTGGTAGAGGCATTTCCCTTCAGTTGTCCCTGGTGTTGCACTGGTCATGGTTTTCCGATGCTGTGGTTTGTTTCTATGAGGCTGCTATGACTTTTACTCCACAAGACTGAGGTTGGAAAATGTCCTGTTCCCACCACCCAATAAGCAGCCCTCCTGGAAAAAAAATAACGTCTGTACCTTCCTTAACCCTCATAAAAAAAGGAAGTAGATGAATAAAGTAATCATGAAACCACAAGAGCAAAAAAATTGCAAAAGATAAGGCCAAAGGGAAATGCGAGACTGCTGGTAAAGGGAAGCCCCAGGATGACGAGTTTATTCCAGCCCAGATTAGTGCAGGAGGAGAGACGCCAGAAAAGGGACCCATTTCCTAACACGTGAACATGTGAGGGAGCCCTACTGTGGAGTGAGGAAGTTTGAAGATGAATGAGTGATACATCAGTAAAATAGAAAACTAAGCAAAGGTTCTTAAGGTGCTTATTAATTCTAGAAAAAAAAACAGTAAGTCATTCAAAAAAGGGAAACCATAATACATGATCTGGTTCTGCTGTGAAGAACATTGGCATAGTTGTAGTAATGTACTCTGTTAATAATCAAAGTTATGAAATTGGGATATAACTAGGAGTGGGGTAAAGTGTGTGTGTGTGTAAGAAGTCCTTAGGTAATATATAAAACTAAAAATCTTCAGAAGCAGTAAGAATACCTTACTTAGAATTATGGAGGTAAATGCGAGAAAAAGCAGCCTAAAAAGTTGCAGGTTCCTGGCAAGTGGGAATCTGGAGTGTGGAGGTGGGATAAGGGACTTTTATTTTCATTTCTATTTGACATTTTAAAAGATATAACTATGTACATTTATTAATTAAGAAATTTTTTATTAAAGCTTGTCACATTTCTAT
Organism: Cnephaeus nilssonii; assembly: GCF_951640355.1. Classification (NCBI taxonomy): domain Eukaryota; kingdom Metazoa; phylum Chordata; class Mammalia; order Chiroptera; family Vespertilionidae; genus Cnephaeus; species Cnephaeus nilssonii. The sequence goes on along the minus strand of NC_137074.1, from coordinate 30,797,962 downwards.
GATTCTCTAATTCAGATACGTCTACTGCCAGAAAATTAGTATCAGTCATGATATTCTCCCCCTCCCTAAGGTCATGCAAGAGATGGTCTCATGTATTTTAAAATACATGGGGCAGGTCCTCTGGTTTCCAATGCATGTAAACGCCTATGCTCAAGCCATAATCTCTTAAATTCTTGGACCAAACTTGGGCAGAGGAGTCTTTCACTGCTGCCCTCAAATCTTAGCATCTTTCAACACCTCTCATCAAAAAAGTGTCATGACCTCTTGGGGCCCCATATCAAGTGGACTCCATGCCACTGCTCACAGAATCTGAAAATGGGTAAGGTCTCCTTCTCCACTTCCTTCTTTCTTGGCACTTTCCTTTCCCTCTCCTAGTATAAATGTTTAGAAACCCAGAGCCTGTCCCTCTTACTGTCATGGGGGTTGGTGGTGAGTGAAGAAGGTACCAAAGAGCACCTAGGGCATGCCTTAGTCCCACCCCTATAGTCTTTGCTTCAAACAATTGACATCTTCCTATCCTTCTGTAAAGTTCTATGAAGAGTTAGCTTCCGGACTAGATCTCATTGTCTCCCACTTGGACCCTCCTCCACTTGCCCACCCTCCAATACAGTTCTGCCGATGAAACTCAGGGGAGCCTATTGTTAGCCTTTCATATATTTTTTTAACTTGTGTTATTATATTTGTAATAATGTTGTTATATTTGTAAAAAAATACTTTTTTTGGCTTTTTTTAAAATTTCTTTATTGATTAAGGTATCACATATTTGTCCTCATCCCCCCATTCCCATCCCACACCCCTCCCCACACATGCCCCCACCCCCCTGTTGTCCTTAACCACTGGTTAGGCTCATATGCTTGCACACAAGTCCTTTGGTTGATCTCTCCCCTTTACCTCCACCCTCCCCTACCCTCCCTCTGAGGCCCGACAGTATGATCCATGCCTCCTTGTTTCTGGGTCGGTTCTTGTTCATCAGTCTATGTTGTTCATTATTTCCCCTAGATGAGTGAGATCATGTGCTATTAGAAATACACTTATAAGAACCGAAAATGAGACAAGCAATAATGGTTATGGTGACAGGCAAATGAATCAGTCTGTAGTGAGTTTCTTTCTTGTAAAAAAAATACTTTTATATATTTTTTAACTTGTGTTGTTATATTGTAACTTTGGTTGTACTTGTATAATCTGGATATTGTTACAACTTTTCTGGTAATTTTGTTTCCCTCAAATTATAATCATCCAGTTCCCTTACTCCCCAAAGGAGCATAGGAGTGTGATAAGTGGGTCCTTTGCCTCAAGAGCCACTTATTATTACTATTATTATTATTATTATTATTATTATTATTGACTTCAGAGAGGAAGGGAGAGGGAGAGAGAGATAGAAACATCAATGATGAGAGAGAATCATTGATCGGCTGCCTCCTGCACGCCCCCCCACTGGGGATTGAGCCCGCATCCCAGGCGTGTGCCCTTGACCGGAATCAAACCTGGGACCCTTCAGTCCTCAGGCCGATGCTTTATCCACTGAGCCAAACCTGCTAGAGCCAAGAGCCACTTCTAAGGTAGCATCCAAAGGGGCATGTATACACCCTCGAAGTACATGTGGTGATCATTGGGGTATGGGAAGAAGATGTTAGAAACTCTATTCATACGTTTGTTTTCTATTTTTGTATGTTTTCTAATGTACATAATGTGTACTTATAAACAAGAAAAATATGTATTTTGGGGGTGCATTCTCAAACTTTTTAAAAACTGACAAAGTGTGTGAGCCAAGATATTTGAGAGTCGTGTTCTAGGGCAACACCATCCAACAGACACATAACTGTGAACCACAAATGTAAGCTCAGTATGTAACTTTAAGTCTCCCATGATCACATTTTAGAAGAGTAAAAAGAGGTAGCATTAATTTGAATATATTTCATTTAACCCAATATGTCTAAAGTATTCTCATCGCAATATGTAATAAACATTAAAATTATTAATAAAATATTTTAGACTATTTTTTTAATTGATTTCAGAGAGGAAGGGGGAGGGAGAGAGAGAGAGAAACATCAATGATGAGAGAGAATCATTGACTGGCTGCCTCCCACATGCCCCCCCCACTGGGGATCCAGCCCACAACCTGGGCATGTACCCTGAACCGTGACCTCCTGGTTCATAGGTCAACGTTCAATCACTGAGCCACCGAGGCCAAGCTAGACTCTTTTTAAAAATGAAATCTTCAAAATCTGGTGAGCAGTTTACAGGGACAGCTCAGCTCAGACGAGCCACATTGCCAGTGCTCCATGGCACATGCGGCTCACGGCCACCGTGTTGGACAGTGCCACCTGGGGCTAGTAGAGGGCATCTGGCATGCGTCCTGACCCCAGAACTGCTTCTAATGGTGGCAGACCGCCTGGGGTTGAGACAGAACTGTCCCTGCCCCATATCGGCAGCATGCCTGGGGCGGTCAGGGGAGAACGACAATCCCCTGAGCATTTACTCTGTGTCCATTTCATTTTCTAGCACCGGCTTTGAGAATCGCAGTCTTCTTCACCCAGAGCCCTGCACTGAAGACTTCTGAATGGCACTCCATCCCTCCTCTCAAAGCTACTGGCCAGATCCCACTCAAGGCGGTGTAATGCTGTCACCTGTTGAGACCGCGTTCCTAGAGCAGGTGAGCAAAGCCTGTGCAGTCGGATCACAGGCCAGTCATGATGCCCTCCCCGACCCCTGAAAGAATAAAAAAATGGCCTATTGTACTGCTGGTCATTCGCTGCCTTCCTGGGCTCTCCAGCCGTGCCCTGTCCGACTTCCCAGCGTGACACTTTCCAGGTTGGGGCTCCTCCATGGGAAGTCAATCTGCAGTAGGTTAATTAAACACTGCATTGATTTCCTATCCTCTGAGGTGCGTCTAAAAGGGTTATATCCTTGAAGCCCGTTCTCTGCGTTAGTAGAACATTTCCCCTTTGCAAATGTGATACTTGGAACTGCATCTCCGTCCTCCCACCCAGACGTCTCCCCACCACCACCACCACCACCACCACCATCACTCAGCATAAAACCTAACTTCCTGCCTTTCCCAAAAGACAGCCCTGGCAAGAAAAGGGGGAGGGAGCCCTGCTGGTTTTCAGGTCATGTTGATTTAACACTTCATGATTGATGCATCCTGGCTGCGTTGCTTGTAGGTTTTCATCTCTGCATCCTGCTAAAATACCTTGCAGGGCCGTGGTTCCTCTTAATTAGCTCACGTTTGTAAGGCACGTTACAGACGGAAGTGCTGTGTCAGTGCTAAATATGGACACCCGGGATCCTCAAGCTGTCCTTTGTCCGGCTACACAGGGGTTCTCAGTCTAGCACAAGGAAAAAGCCTTGGGTATCCCCCCCTGAATTGCAGAATGTTAAAATATACATACTGGGGAATTAAGAGTGGCGATAAACACGGGGCATTTTATATTCACACAGGTTTCTGACTCTGATATAACAGTGCTTTCGCCCCGTTTATTCCAAGTGCTATGATATTGGCGAGTGGAAAAAAAAAGAACCTTCCCTGTGAATTGTGCTGCCTCAGTGGTACACCCTTCACCTTTCTGATATGTAGCAAGAAATGTCTTTTTTTGTTGTTGTTCCGTGAGTGGGCGATTTGAACAACTTAGCTGCATTCCCAATGTGTCTGAGCAGGGAAAGAAAGATTCATTTAAAATTACAGCATGTTCAATTACGTGTTGAGTAATGTTTCACTAAGAAAAAATTTAAATACCAGTTTCATTTTGCTTTCGTTAACAATTTCAGCAAACCCGAGTTTATCAAATTGCTAAATGTGTAGAGTCAGGCTAAGCATCCTTACTCAGGTGTTTATTTCGATGGCCTATCTTTGAACATAAGCAGAAAAGGTTTTCTTTTTAGAAAAGCGAGTGGCTTTCCGGTCTTTGTTGTTTTCTAATCCTCTGCCTTTAAGCTAGGTTTATATTTTAAAATGAGAAAACCGCTCCACCTGGAGCAGAGAACATTTCAGGCTTCTATTTTAACAGGTATATGAAAAGTGTGACATTTTTGGTACCATCCATTTTTTTTTATAAACAAAAATTAAAATATAAACTTACAGTTTAAAACACTTTATATTTCCTCTCACGTCCACAAAATGGCTGTTACCTGCAAGTAACTTACTGTAATGTTAATAATGCTCTTTTTTGGGCTGATCCACATGTCATTCTAAGACTATAGCAAATTATCATTCATCTTTTCATTGCTTTTGAATGTAAGAAAATCCTAGGTTTATTTTTAATAATCAAAATTCCTAAATGGTCCAACAGGATCCTCAGTCAATGTAAATTTACATAATTCATCTTCCACTCAACTTGTCTTTCTATACTTAGTGCAGTGGTCTCCACGGAGCCACATTCCGGTGGGTAGGTAGCTATGGGTACAACAGTGCAGGCTGCAGTCAAACCTTTCCTTTGAAACCATCCTGTAAAGAAGGATTTGTTTCCTACCCGGTGGATCTTCCTTTTCAAATTTCGACTATCATCCCTTAACTTACCATTCCTTCTTCAGGTCTGCTTTGCCAAAAGATATAAATAAACGAGTCTCTAAAGAACTTCTTGGTCAGGCCAACTTTTAGCCGGCATACGTGATATTTCTCTTTATAGCTGCCATATTTCTCTATGAAGACAGATCCTCATTCCAAAATGTAGTTATAATGCTGTTAAAAACACAGCAAAGCCACATTATAGGTACAAGGACAAAGCAAGCTTCAGATCAGTATAGCAAATATCTAGCTTTACACTGTTCTAGTATGTGTAGCCTTTAAGCCACCTTTTTCTTTAGTTTTGGATATAACCTCCTCGTTAGTGCTATGTATTCAGCCGTTCTATCATTGCTTCATTTGTAATACTTAGTTTAAGGGTCGAGTTGCCAGCATTTTAAATCATCTCAATCTTCACTATAAAAAGAGTTTCCCTTAAAATAATAAATAGATGAGGGAACAGCTAGTATTGATAGTGAGTGCTTCGTTTGTGCTAGGTGCTGTGGAGCAGACAAAGAAGTATACACTGAGTGGCCAGATTATTATGATCTCTGAACACATAACAATCTGGCCACTCAGTGTATATCCTATATAATAAAAGGATAATATGCAAATTGTCCCCTCGACCAGGAGTTCGACCAGCAGGCAGGCCGGCCAACCACCCATGTCCCCTCCCCCTGGCCAGGTTGGCCAGATTCCACCCATGCACAAATTCATGCACCGGGCCTCTAATATATATATTCATGCACCGGGCCTCTTATATATATATATATACTGAGTGGCCAGATTATTATGCGTTCAGAGATCATAATAATCTGGCCACTCAGTGTATATGAGCCAGGATACATAGGACATAATAAAATATTCATTAAATCTAAACCAAGGACTGTCAACTTAGATGGGGAAGGTGGTGGCAAATCACCTACATAAAATATTCTATTACAAGGCTGTTGACATACATTAAGTGACACGTGAAGGATTCTTACTGAGTATATTTTATCTGTGTGCTTTCCGAATTGCCTGAGCCACAGAAGATTTCCGGCTTAGAGAGTTCCTCACAGGGAGGAGAAGGTGAGATCCAGAAAATGAGGCCTCAGGCCCTTAGCATAGATGCACTCCGGAGTTTGGGGAAGCAACAGGTAAGAGTCTCTGAGTATGAAAGGGACGGCTTCAGGAAAGCCAAACCAGCAGTCAGCCAGGAGGAAGGAAACATGGAGGTGAGAGAAACAAAAGAGGAGACCAACGTGCTAAAGCCGAGGGAAGGTCATAAAAGGCAGTGGCCTGGGCCTGGGGCGTCAGGATGGGGACTCCAAGCCCCATGCTGTTGTCCACATTAGGAGGAACCTAAGAGGACTCACAAGACACATGAGCCAAGAGCGGAGGAGTCCAGCAGGCAGCTGAATAAGGAACCAGGAAGCCTGCTTGCAGATCCTGGTAGCAAGGGTGGACCGTGGCCTGAGCAGGGTCATGCTGACTGGGCGCAGGGCACAGGAGGGAACCATGGAGGGAGCTGGAGTCCAGCTGAGCCAGGAATCAGGGGGGGATGTCAAAGCAGGACATGGCAGTTGCAGCCCCCAAGAACCAAGAGGAGGGTGTGCTGGTGACTCTCTGAGTGTTGGCTCAGAACTTCCCACTGATCCACCTCAGCCTGAAACAGAGGCTGATGCTCCTCCAATGGTCCCTCGGGGTTTCCCATCTGATTAGACTCAGTCTGAAGGAAACTCTGCCCGCAGCACAGTGGAGGCGGCTGGTGGGCCACCACAATCTGCCTCTTCTTCCTGGGCGCACAGCGGGCTGACATTCATTCCTCAGCCTCCTCTGCTTTAGGAAAGGCCACAGGACTGAGTTCTAGCCAAACCACTGTGGGTCTAAGTGAGGCAGTTTACTCCCATGCCCGGGCTGTAACACCTCCCACACAACTAGGCCTCCCAGCATTTCCCCTTCCTGTGGTTTGAAGATGGTAGAGCCACCATCAGCCTGGGTCCCTCCCAACTCCGGACTCAGAGCATCTGTCCTGGACTGTTAGGAGAGGAAGCCCAAAAACCACCATCATCTTATAGGGCTGTTTGTTAGAGCAGTGTAGCCTACCCTAAGTAATACTTAGTGTGGCCAGAGATTTACCAAGGCCCCAAGAGGGTTATTATGTAGAGAATGCCCCAGGCCATTGCCTCTATGTGTGTGATGTGTATGACCACTCATGCAGACGCATAGAGACTGTTTCCATGGCAACACTAAGTCCACTGGTTTGCATATATGTCCTTTGTTTGGAACATAGAAGATATTTCTATAGATGTATCCATCTTTCATATAGATGGTGTTAGAAATGAGAGTTAGGTCCTCACACCTATACATGCTTCACCTACAATACCAAAAGCAATAGTGAGCACACTCCACCATCATTTATAACATCTCTTTGCCTGATATCAGAGGGTGAAGAAAACAGGAAATTGGGAAGGAGAAATCAGACACAGGCTCTAACCAAACAAAATTAATAGAAGGGGACTTTGTAAGGTTTCAGAAGGAGACAGATGTTCTCATAGGTCCCAAAGGCCCAAGAATCATGCTAGCAGGGAGAGTATGAATCTTAAATGCAGACCTGGAGATATAGCCATAGGATATTAACCCTCACAATGCAAGACATCTGGTTTTTTAAAAAGAAATTTAGAAATAAACACATTAAAATAAAACAAACAGAAAACCAAAGCAAGCCCATTATGATTCTTTCCTTCCTTCCTTTAACCCCAGAAGGCCTATGTTTCCTTTATCCATTTTAGCAGCAGAGATGGTGTGAGAGATTAAAATAGTAGTTACTCATGTGGTAAAGGAGTTGAGCACAGATTAGGTGGGGAGAGAGGAAGAGGAGTCTGCTATCCTCTTTCCTCTCTCCCCACAAAGGCCTGGGGGCAGGAGGGGGGGGGGAAGAGGGGTGAGCACCTGCAGTCATGTGAGCTTCAAGGGCCAAGGATTCTAAACTAGATGTGCAACACCTCTCTTTTCATCCCCACTACTCCAACCCTATGAAATCTCTCTCGAGGACCTGGAGTACAGAACTCATTGATTATTCTTCTGGGTACTTGGAAGTTTGGAAGAGCTTCAGAACTAGACCCTCCCCACCCCTGGTCCATAGCAAGCACCTGAGTTACCTCAAGTGGACTCAATGCAGAGACAAAGGGCCCAGCATAGGAATGATGGTGCTGGAGAAAAATATATATATATATTCTCTGGGTCTCTGGGTCATCTACCCTGAGAAGAACTAAAGTCTTCCTCTGTGGGCTAAAGAGAAGGAGCAAAACGTCCTGTTGACCTCCAGAAGTCATCACAAGAAGTCATCCTGTCAAAGACTCCTCCATCAGGGGGTGGAGGATGGGGGATGAAAGTTCATAATTCCAGAAAAATGTTTCCCAGATTTGCCACCTACATTAAACTTGACTCTTAGTGGCTTTTAGGTATTTCTGAGAACCAAATCCATCTTCAAAGTATAAAATGTGCTGCCATTGAGGATTTTCAATAATGTTCACCTGGTTAAGGCGACAGAGGCAATGTAAGAATTGCCTTTGTCTTCAGGCAAATCTGCAATTCTCCTGTCCTAAATTCTCCCTACAAAACAGAAAACTAATAATCAACTAAACCAGTCTATGCTTTTCAGTCTCTACAATATTTCAGGAGGCTCCTTTCTCTTGCTTTACATTTATTACCTGAGTAACTGGGGCCCTTCTCTAAAAGCTTCCCTTTGCATCAGTGCTGGGGAATCCCAGAAAACCCCAGGATGACTCACCTTCCCGACTACAGCAAAAAGTTTCTCTGGCCTAGGCCAGCATTTAGTGTGTGGGCGAAGGCCTTTCCCTGGTGCCGTTTTCCAAATTTTATTAAAGCACGAGAATCATGTGCATGGTCTATTAAAAATCCTGGTTCCTTGGCCCCAGCGCTCCTGGAGCAGTGAAAATTTCCCTGCCAACCTCTCTACTCATGGAAACCACAAACCCATGGGAGCTCTCTTCCAAAGGACAGAGCCAATGGTCAATCATTCACTCGTTTATTTATTCATTTATGTATATCTGGAGGGTCTATGGGCCAAGCATTGCTCTAGAGGCTGGGACTGCAATAGTAAATGAAATCGACAGGTCCCCTGTCCTCATGGAACATACAGATTGGTGGAGGGGACAGATGATAACAAAACAAACCAGCCAATACATCATTACACATTGTGAGAGATGCTGTGAAGAAAATAAATAAAGGGCAATGACAGAGAAAAGGGGAGGGACCCGCCAGATCATGTGGCCTGGAGTTGTCCTCTCTGTGCAAGTGCCACACACGCCTGCAGGATAGAAGCTGCCCACCCTGAGACAGGAGGACAAGGGGGGGAGTACTACAGACACGGGGACAGCGTGTGCTGAGGTCCTCAGGTGGAAACAACTGTGGCAGAAAAAAGCTGATGAGAAAGAAGGGACAGGATTTGGTGCTTGATTGGATGTTAGATCCCTGGTCCATGGAGACACTGAAGTTGTCACAGATGGCCGGCCTTAGGGTAGTGCAGGGAGCTAGGTGCCACATCTTCCTCAAATGACATGGGATCAGCAGGAGTATGGTGAGTGACAAAGAGGCCACGCCACATAGCAAGGACCCTGAAGAAGCTGGGTTTGCATACCCAGGTGGAGTAACAGCAGTAGGTGGAGGAGGCATTCAGGAACCAGGAGGGTGCTGAGGCCCAGGAACCACCAGGATAAAGTGCAGCCTGGGACTTGAAAGGGTGCAGGAAAAGCAATGTCTTTAGGGTACAGTCAGAAGGGGAAGGAACATGCAGTGAGTGGCTGACAACACCAATGATCACTTACCCAGGAAGGAGGTCCCAGTGAGCACAGGAAAGGTTGAGTTGGGGAAGGTGAGAGCAATGGAGAATGGGAATGGGAGTGCAGGGCAGGCTGCCTTACCGCCGTCACATCTGGGTGGTCACCAGCACCTGGGTATAACTAACTCCAAAGTGTCTAAAATAACTAACCCCAGCAGGCACCTAGTGAATTAGAGGTGTTTGTGCATGTTACGGAAGACATCCTAGTTTCCTGGAAATCAGCAGCCTCCTGGGCTTTTGGGGAGGGAGTCACAGTTAGGTGAGGAGGGCAGCCACAGGAGTATTTCATTGGGCAGCCTCCCACCAATGCTGTGTGAGGACACAGGGACACCTTCTGACAGGCAGTTCTGAATGCTTGAAAGAAAGGGGCCCTGGACTGTCCACAGAAGTGTATTCCACAGGTCTATGAGGGGCGAGTTAATTAGCAAGACTGAGCTTATAAAACAGTGCATCAGTTGTAATTTTTCAGGAGACTGAGATTTTAGAGCAAACTTTATATAATCTGTCTTGAGAGGCAATAGACACCGAAGCCATATGGACCTTGTGTAAGTTACTTCACTCCCCTACATGTGTTTTTTTTCATTTGTTGGATGGTGATAATAGTACATATCAATACAGGTTAGCAGTTCTGCTCAAAATTTAACTTGAGACCAGCCTGAGCTGCTGGTTTCAGGTCCCACCTACAAAGACTTCAGTTCAGCAGCTCTGGAGTGGGAGATTCTGCCAGAGATTTGTTAGGATTAAATGAGACGTGCAAAATGTTCAGCACGTGCTGGCCTATGCCGTCTATTAAACTCCACACATGATATTTCTCTTGGGCTGGATCTACCATCGAGGTGCAACTTTTTTGGGAAACTTAACTTGCTTTGGCATCATTAAAAATCAAACAGAAGTAAAAACACCAGACCTCACAGTTATAAGGTACAAGTTTCCCCCTCTATTTCAAAATACAAAAAGGAACTCTTGTATTTTTAAGAGTACTTTGTAAGTGGACACATTTCATACTTCCTAGCTACTCTCACTACCAAGTCACAATGCGCAGATTATAAAGTGGTGTCGACAACACAACAAATCTAAAAAAGTTGTTGATGAAAAACCTGTGAAGGAGAAGGTGTGAGGTTTAATGCAACTTGCAGCATATTGTACAACCAGTTATTTTGGGCAATGAAGTAAATAACTGCCTGGAATTGAGGCATGTTGGAAATTTATTTTCAACAGGATTACCAAGAAAGTGTCTTTTCTTGGTAAACTGATTTTCAACTATTTACCTCCATTACAAAAGTGTATGTGCAATAGCAATGTGGAGGCTAAAAAATACTAATACTTTTTCTCCCACCTTCTAAATTCCTCTTTTCTGGCTAATAACCAAATTAACAGAGACAGATTAACAGGAGAACATCAAAGTTTAATACATGAGCCTGTGGAATCCACATAGGCATGATAATTCCATGAAAAGTCCAAAGCCAGTGAGGCAATATTAGGTATACACTGAGTGGCCAGATTATTATGATCTCTGAATGCATAATAATCTTGCCACTCAGTGTATATCCTATATAATAAAAGGCTAATATGCAAATTGTCCCCTCGACCAGAGGTTCGACCAGCAGGCAGGCCGGCCAACCACCCATGTCCCCTCCCCCTGGCCAGGCTGGCCAGACTCCACCCATGCACGAATTCATGCACCGGGCCTCTAATGTGTGTATATATATATATATATATATATATATATATATATATATATATACACATTATGTGTGTGTGTGTATATATATATATATTAGAGGCATGTTGGAAATTTATTTTCAACAGGATTACCAACACACACACACACACACACACACACACACACACACACACACTGAGTGGCCAGATTATTATGCATTAGAGATCATAATAATCTGGCCACTCAGTGTATAAGAAATTTTGGACAAAGGAAAAAGGGAGGAACGGGGCATTAGATTTCAAAAGTGAGACGGTCAATTTCCAGGTGGCTGAGGAAGAGCTGAACACACGTGGCAGGAAAATCCTTGCTAGGTGACTCAGAAACTGGGACAGAGGGGTTATCTAGGCTAACAGGCCCCTGCCTGAAGCCCTCTTGTTTACCAGACTTAATTCAAATTAAGTGAACATCCAAAGATCTCCTTCCTAAAGCAGGTTTCTCTCTCTGAATCTGTTGGGCAGGAAAGGGTATGTTTGTCAAAGGCTCTTTCTGAGTCTTTTGTTTCTTAAGAAACAGTTTGAAATCACTATCCCAAAAAGCAGCTTCAGGGTGGTGGAAAAATTTTGGTCCCTTCAGCAACATAGTCAAAATTCTTCTGAAATCGTGTTTTTAATGGACAGTCTGAGTGTCTACAAACATTCATGGATTCAACCTGTGAAGGACACTTTTTATTGCCATGCAATATTTAATAGAGGAAGTCCCACATCTAAAGAATGTGGATAATTTCTTAGATTTTATTTTAGTCCAATTCCTCTGTATTAATATGACCCATATCAGCCCTGGTTTTATTTGCAGCTGAAGGTATCCTTCATAGATGGAAAACTGCCCAGACAGCATGAAATATGACATGACTAGACTCCTGCTTGTTATATTCCCACTGCAGAGCACACAGTAGGTACTCATTTGTGTTTCATGGATACGGAAGGTCTAACACTCAGACAGTTAAAAAAGGCAAAGCGATTCTATCAGAACTTGCCGCACTTGCAGATAACATATTTAATATTTCTCCTCCTTCAGAAGAGCAATTCAAATGGTACATTGGCTTTTAATAGTTTTGTAAAGTCAACAATATATTTTAATGAATACATTTTTAAATTTAAAAATAGGTCTGTAAAATCAAAACACAGATGATCAACTTTAGTAAAAATCTTGGAACCTCTTGTCAACCGGCGGGGCGTGAATACACTGCCTCCTGGAGGACTAGGTGCTGGCAACGTTGACCTTTATTACAGCAAGACTGGCCCCTGGTGGTGGTGAAGCAGATAGAATCACCATTCTGAGAGAAAACCAGATAGACTAGGCTCGCCTCCCATTTCTATATTTTTCAGACCCCACTACTTGGGGGAGAATGTTAATTTTTATTTTATTTATTTATTTAAAATAACTATATATTTTTATTGATTTTAGAGTGGAAGGGAGAGGGAGAGATAGAAACATCAATGATGAGAATCATTGGTTGGCTGCCTCCTGCACGCCCCCAACTGGGGATCTAGTTCACAACCCAGGCATGTGCCCTGACAGGGAATCAATCGAACCTTGAGCTCCTGGTTCATAGGTCAATGCTCAACCACTGAGCCACACCGATTGATCAGGCAATTTTTATTTTAATCATTTGGGTATATCCCCTTCCTAAATGGGATAACATACACACAGACTTTTGTTTTTTAACTTAAGCCAACTTCCCAAGAATGATTTATTCCTTATAGCATAAAAAACTCCTTTCAATAAAACTTTTCTAAATCCCGCCAAATCAGTGTAGTGCTAGACACATTATAAAGCCTCTTATAAATACATGAATTAAAAATTTAAACTTAAAGAATAATTTAGCAATATATCAAGTCTTTGGCACACTGATTCAGATTTCCTCATTAACATATTGTTTCAAACTGGGTAAACTTGAGTCAAACTGTTCAGAAATGCATATACCTTTCACAATCCTTAAGTTTTAAAATCTGACTTTAAAATAAAAACCTAGAGTTCCTAGAAAAAATGTACTTAGAGCCATAAAAAGTGTTAGAATTAGGCTCTTATACTTAATTACCTTTATATGATTGTACTCCTAATTATGTATAATGTAAAATGTCACCAAGGATAGTCACCCACATTGCAGATAGTTTATGTCATGTAAGTTTTAAATCTCGTTACATGGCAATTCCTCTAGAAACCCAGCACTTCCCTTTTATGGAAAAAACCAAAGCTTCTAATTTTTTCAAGGATTTTTTAGAGACTTTCAATGGACTTTCTTACACAAATAGCATTTGCTTCTGACTAAACTGCCAATGAAAATGAGTTACAGCTCTCTCAATTTCAGTGAATCCATCTGTCTTAAGTTATAACTTTCAGATATACTTTGAAAGGTCACACTAAATAGCCACTTAATTCTTAGATTACTTGTAATTTCATTTTCTTCCATAATTGGAGTAAAAAGACACTGTTATACCTGTAAGGCACAAATTGCTACATGGAGGTGAATTGCACGGTCACATTTCACATCTGAGAGTCACTCTCAAATTCTGAGCTGGATTCTTTTTAATTATAAATTTCAGAGATGGATTGTACAAAAACCTAATCTAAGCAGAGGCATTGGACAATTTTCTCTCCCATTTCCATGTAGAATCCAATTCATATTTCTGAGCTCAAAAGCCAAAAATAATCATATATATTTAATCTATATATATGTAACCCTAATATGCAAATAGACCAAATGGTGGAACAACCAAACAACCGGTCGCTATGACAAGCGCTGACCACCAGGGGACGCGTGCAAAACATGGCAAGTGTCAGCAGCAGGCAGAAGAGTGTGGAACATGGCAAGGCATCAGCTGTGGTGGGATGGTGGAGCAGGTAAGCGGGGGCGCTAGACCAAGGCGAGGCACCGGTCACTGTCATTGGGATGAGCCTCTGGTGGTTACTGAAATTTCTTTGCTCCCACATGCCGTGGTCCCGCCCAGCACTGACACCTGCTGCCGGCGCTGGCCCCGCTCGCCCCTGCTGGTGGTGCTGCTCCTTGCACCTACTGCCGGCACCCAGCGCCGGCTCTGATCGCTCAGCACCGTCAGCGGTGTGAGCTGTGACTGCCGGCCCCAATCACCCCTGAGGGCTTCTCCACCTCCTGCTTGCACCCGCTGCTGGCATCAGCCCCAATCACTTCGTGCCATCAGTGGGTGCAAGCGGGGTCGGCGCCGTCAGTGCGGCAGGAGGGGCCAGGCGGGGGCACAGAGGATGGGCCAAGACCTGCTCCTGTATCACAGCCTCGCGGCCCACAGTCCCATTCAAGGTGCACGAATTTGTGCACTGGGCCCCTAGTGTATATATCAGTGATGGGCAACCTTTTGAGCTTGGTGTGTCAAACTTCGCCAAAAAACTGAGCATAACTCGGGTAGTTTGTCACTTTGAGGAAAAAACATTATTTCGCAAATGTTTCATCCTCAGGAGCAGCAAATGTTTCATCCTCAGCATTCAGCCGCCTAAGCGGCCACGTGTCATCAAAAATGGCTACGCGTGTCAGTGCTGACACGCGTGTCATAGGTTCGCCATCACTGGTATATATAATACATACAGGCATTTATTCTTATTACATATTTGAATTCTGAAAGCTTTGTGGAATGTACCATAAACCTAAAAAATTTCTAGTATGGGGCAATTACATATGTCAAGTAAAACAAGTTTTATTGGTGAAACTGATAAACTATCATGACCACATAATCCATATTTTACTGCATTTATTTGGCTCATCACTGGACTATTTCTTGGGAAGACGAACATCTTCCTTAGTATGTTTTCCATCTCAAATGTCAAGGGTAGAGGTTCTGTCTTTTTATTAGCCTTATTTAACACCATGCATAGTAAATTCCAAGTGTATTCAGGAACAGTAGATTCTGAGTACAAACTGCTCAGACTATCTGGGTTTTAACTAAAGTCCTAGAACAGAGAAGGGTATTTCTACATAGAGAGACCATCAAATATAGCAAATGGCTCACTGTTGGGTGTTGTCCAGAAACCAACCTGTTGCATTTTAAAGACAGGAGACTGACTTTACCTTTCAAGGAGAAACTGGTTGGCTCCCCAAAATGCCTAATGCAAAATTTCCCTAAAGCGTCAAACTCCTCTTTGGACTCTGTTTTTGGACTTTCACTAATTCAAAGAAAAATATATTTATGATTTGGTACAGGGGATAGTCTGGATAGTACTTTAATAATACTCCCTTTAACTCCATTTTGAGAAAGAGTTGAACTTAAGATAAAATAACACCTGTGGTGCGCTGGGATCCAGGTAGAGAGGAGCAATGGGGGGGCCAATCGGGGGAACATCTATAATACTCACAATATTTTTTTAAAAAGATAAAATAACACTCATGAAATCAGTCTTTGGTGGTTTTATTACACAGGCCCTAGCTTTCTGACAAGTCAATTAAGAAAACATAAATAAAGGCACTTAAGATTTTATTATTTTTGTGAAGGTAAAGAAAGGCACAAATTGCTACAATAGAGTGGTAAATGTGGGACACGAGGCTCACACTTACTTACATACTAGAGGCCCAGTGCACGAAATTCCTATGCCTGGATGGCGATCAGGGCCGATCGTGGCCCCCTTGCACCCACCTTGGCCTAATGCCACCCGCTCACCTGATCCACCATCCTGCTGCGATCCCGCTCTCATCAGGGCCCATCGGGGCTGCCAGCGCGTCCACTGCCTTCCGCTGCCAGCGCTGCATTGCCAACGCCCACCATGCCCTGTGCCGCCCCCTGGTGGCCAACGTATGTCTAACTCCCGGTCAGTCAAACTCCCACCCGTGGGGACAATTTGCATATTAGCCTTTCATTATATAGGATGGACACTAAGCTACAACTGAGAAAGGAGAAGTTCTAGAACTTTATAATAGATCACTGTAGAACATAATTTGGGAATAATCTATTCTGTTCAAATTTCCTTCATTTTTAAAACTAGTTAAAATGCTCTATGTTCAGCTGAATCTGTTTTCACTAATTTTTTTTCAACAAAAGAGATACATATGGTAGATCGGCAAGTTTAAAAATATACTGACTATTTTATGAGTGAATGACTACAATATGGCACTAGCACTACCAAAATGCTTTTGGAAGTACAGCAAAATCCCAAACCCTAAAATTCTCATTTTCCTTTTAGAACAAATTTTGATATATCTTAAACAAGTTTCTGATATGTTACATAATTAAAAATGTTCCAATCTTGATGGGTATTAAACGTTTTATTTAAAATTTTAAAAGTAAAAAAAAGAAGGTACACAAATACAGACTACATTATGATGACCAAGGCAGTATTCTACATGGCAAAAGCAAAACAAAATTTTAAAAGTAAATGTATAAAGCAAAATACCTGATAGCCAATTCAGGCTGCATACACATAAAATGATCTGACCACATGCTTATACAAAATAAAATTTTTCTTAGAACACCAAAATTCCAACCATTCTGACTGTCAAATGCCTTTTTCCCCTGGTGAGTATTTTCAGAGAACTTTATATAATATAAAAAAGATTGACATGGCACTTAAAGACTACAAAATACAGAACACAATTAGAAACATATTTGTAATGCAATTCTGTATAAAATATACACAGTAAATCTTAGATTTTAAAAAAGGATTAAAAACTAAAGACCGCCCTGAATAATGGTTAAAACCTCATCACAGAAAAATGCTTATCGTTTGCAACATTGATAGAAAACTGATGGGATTTTTTTTTGAGATGATATCTAACTTGAGGAAGTCATTCATTCAAAATGTACTTAAAATAGTAGGTAAAATAGAAACTCACTGCCTACCCCTACTCAAAATGTTTTATCATGAGTACTCTTTCTAATATTTAACCACAGGACAAAAATAGAAGAATGACTCAAAGGTTTCCTCAAAATATGGTTCCAAAGACCCAACAGAATTCTAAGGTAGGTCCAGTAATGTGTTTTTAAACAAACTTATTCCATATTCTAAAATTTTAGAACTAATGCCCTAGGGGAAACAGCACCACTTAAAAGCAAGATCATAAACATATATCATAAGATGTCAAAATTTTCTGTAAGTTTATGATTTGAAGTGAATACTGATTTTTTTAAAAACAAGTTTCAGGTATTAAGAGAAACATGTATACGTCTTAAATAACCATGTGGATATAAACATTTTTCCTTTGAGGTTTTCATTGCTTTCAGGCATAATTATTTAAAGAAAAGACTACATGGCCAGGCAGGCCCTGGCCGGTGTGGCTCAGTTGGTTGGAGCATCGTCCTGTGCACCAAAAGGTGGTGGGCTCAATTCCCGGCAGGGCACATACCCAGGTTGCGTGTTCGATCCCCGGTTGGGGCACGTAAAGAGAAGCAACCAATCAGTGTTTCTCTCTCACACTGATATTTGTGTATGAGAGAGAGAAACTCTGTAGAATAATAATTTTTAAAAATCTTAAAATAAAAAAGTACATGGTCAGAAACTTTGGGAAAATTATATTTCTAATGAAATGTAACATCCAAAAAAAGAAGATATTAAATGCCTACAAATTTTAAATAATTCTAAGCTGAAGACTCAACAGCTTTCCCCAAAATTAAATTTTACTAAGATTGGGGAATTATAAGTAATTTAGATGATTATGGTTACTTTTAGGTCCCTTTTCATAAAAAAAAAAAATTTAAAATAACAGAAGGATGCTATCTCTGGCATCCCTTTACATAATACATTCCTAAACACTAATATTAATAAAACATAATCTGAAGAACTCTGCCTCTGAAATGTATTGAATTCTGTATTACATGTGTTACCTACTTAACAAAAACTCGCTTACGGGGTTGGGACTGTGATGTGAGTGTATGTGTGGGTCCTGAACACCTATTCATGTTTATTATTTCTCATGGATTTCACTGCAGACTCCATAAACAGTCCAAAAGTGTGGATAATGTGTTTTGGGGTAGGAAATAAGCATGTTTAATACACTGTTTGGAAGATAAATTCTTTTCTTGTATACTAAATTATAAGGGAAAATAGTATACATTCTGTCTCCATTAGATAAATGGAATGCTTTTACAAGTTTTGTAATAAGTGCCTCCTTATTTAATCAAATCACAAAAGCAACTGTGAGATTTACTCTCCGATAAGAAATAAATATTACCATTGCACTTTTTTAATATATCCTTTAAATTTCTATTTTTTCCTTCCTATATACTGAGAACTTTCCCATTCAGCTACATCATGGATCCTTTGAACTACATTTCTTAACATTCCAGTTAAAGTTCTGGCTAAAGGGACTAGCTCAGAAACTAACCCCATAATATATTAAAGAACTCAAAAACAGCTAATGATTTGGAATCTGATTCTTAATAAAATGTGCCTAACTTTTTCCTCAAGAAGAATCTGTATTCCCCAATCCTAAGCAAGTAATACCTTTAATAATTTAGTAACTGCTGCCTTAAAAATCAGTAATTATCCAAGGCAATGATAAAATTTACAGCTGAATTTTTAAACACAAAGAATTCATAAAGTAACAGGTAATATAACAAGTTGCTATATTTTGAATTAATCTTTTTATTCCAAAATTAAATACTTAAAGGACGTATGACAAAAATCACAGGGAGGCTTATGATGTAATACCACCATGTGCCTTAATGCAACAGGTACTCTTTTTAAAAGCAGTGGTAAGTAGTTTCTTCAAAGGAAAAAGACAACTTTGTTACTCATCAGTAGGCTGCTAGACTACCAGTATAACTGAATTTTGACACGATTGTCTGGAATCAAGTCTCAATTTTTTTTTACAGTTAAATTTATATGTAATAATCGACTCTTACAGTCAACAAATACAAGATATTGAGCGCTTTTTTTGTAGTTGGCAAATATCAAATGGTTCATTATATCCAGGCTGGTAATGAGTTTTCCATGCATTAAATGGCAACACAAGCAAAATGCACAGTTGAGAAACAAGGATCAGACGCATTCTTCTGCAGACATCAAAAGAGGATTGATGTACTCAAAGCCTTCAAATTCAGACTGATCAATCTTCCTCACAATATCACTGTTGGGACAAAAATAAATTCATTTCCATAATCAATATTTCTTCAAATTATTTAAATGGTAAAATAAGATTAAGAAACAAAAAATAAAGCTAATTTATGTAAATTATGGAAAGAAGTTTTACAAGTTTTTAGATTAACACAAAAATATTTTCTAGAAGAATCAAGAGTCTTGGAAAAAAACAAAAAAGGCTAAAAGACTCGCAAGCAACTTTAGAATCAAAAGGTAGACCAAACTGAAGACTGAGATTTAAAGAGGCACAAGTTATCACTATTCTAGTTAATCTTAACTTTTGACCTGGACAACATTCATAGTTATAGGTAAACATCCAGGTCTGAATTAGGCATTCAATTCAGTAGTCACCTCAATAGCCAGATGGAATATATGGTGAAGAGAAGGCCCGGAAGACGTTAACCAGAAGGAAAGGGCAATAGGAACAAGCACACTGAGAGACCTGGGGTAAAGGGAGAACGCCATAGACAGGCAATGGGTCACAGGGAAGGGAGAGGTTGACATTCAGTTACACTGGGCTTCTAGTTAATATACGAGGAGTGAATAGTACTATCGAATATTGTAATACTTCAATGTACACATCATACTGCAAAGCACAAAGTTACACAGGATATAGTTCCTGTCCTTCAAGGAGGGAAGGTACCTTATAGAACAGAAAGCTACAAGAGAAAGCAGTACCTGCTAAGTTCATATAGGACAAGCTAAGTCCTGTTATAAACACATTTCTAAAGAAAAGTGTGGTACTTGCTTCGGCAGCACATATACTAAAATCGGGAGGGTCCAGAGAAGATGAGCATGGCCTCTGTGTAAGGATGACATGCAAATTCGTGAAGCGTTCACATTTTTTGAGAAGTACAGATTGGCAGTTATAGAACAGTCATGGGGACGTGGAGTAAGCAGGGAAATATGGTCATTAATATTGCGATAACTATGTATGGTGCCGGTTGTATAGCCTTGGCTGTACACCTGAAACTGATACAAATGATACTGAATGTAAACTGTAATTTAAAAACTTTTTAAATATCAAAAAAGCAAAACAAAACAAAAGGGTGACTTCTAGTTAGAGAAATAAAAAAAGCATTCATTTAACAAACACTTACTGGATGAAATTATGAAAGATTATGCTAGGTCTGGGGAAATGCAAGTAATTTTGTTAGCGTTGGAGCACAGGAATAGAAGAAGGGTATTAATGTGGCAGATGATTCCGGGAGGAAGGTAATGGCTAGCTCAGAGAACCCAGTGATGTTTACACTATGGAGTTTCACCTTGATCCATCCAAGACTGAGTTGCATGTGAGAAAGCTCTGAAAGATGGGGAAGATTTCAACAGATAAAAACTAAGGAAGAACATAGAGGAAATGGCAGGAGTAAAGGTTAGCAGCACACTATCAGGGAATGGTGAGTCAGAGACTAATCAGAACACAGCGTTTGTGTTCAAGTATAGCAAGAGATATGGCTAGAAAGTTAGGCTGGAGCAGATGGTGGGAGGCCTTAAATGCTAGCCAAGAGGATAGATGTTATTTGCTAGGCAATGCGGGAGCTGTTAAAGGTTTCTGGAGTGGCACTTCATGAGGTGTACAGAATGGGATGCAAAGTAAAGGAGTCCAATTAGGAGGGTGGCATAGTATTCTAGGTATGATTTGAAAGAGATTTGAATTGGGTTTATGGCAATGCAAATGAAAAAGAAAGATGTGATGCAAATGATGAAGTAAAGGAAAAACAGACATGGACTTGGCAGATGAAGGTATTGTATAGGTTTTTAATGAAAAGGAGGAATCAATGTCCCTGATACTCTGAATCTGAGTGCAGGAATGCACAGAGCTGCAATGAGCAGAAAAAGGTGAATAGAAACAAGGAATCATTGAGAACAGAAAAAGAGACCATAAAGAGTCAGTACTTTGATTTCAGACTTCATGTTTGAGGTGCTTGTCTGACAAGCTAGGGAGGTGTTAAACAAGCAAATGGAAATGCAGCTCAGGATAGATACCAGGGCGGTGGCTGGGTTTAGAAATCATCATTCATTTATTCTTCACAGCAACCTTGTGAGGTAGGCAATACAAGAAACAGGCTCAGAGAAGTTATGCAATTCACACCCAGGTTACCCAGCTGGTAGGAGTTGGTGTCTGAATTCAAATTCCTACCTTTTGATTAAACCCAGTGCTCTTTCTAAAACACGATGCTGTCTGAAATAATGACTTTGATACATATCTCTTTCCTTTAATAGACAGTAAGTTTTTTGCAAAATTGGCCTAAGTTTTGACCAGCTTTGAATGTCTAGTACTTAGCATAGTGTCTTTTGCTCAATAATTGTTGGCCAAGTTAGCTGGGAGTCCTTTTCAATAGCTGGTATCCATGCTACGGGGCTGGCTGACATCCCCAAAATACAAACTGCATACAGCAAAGAGAAGGCTGGCATGGCCAGAACCATGAAGCATCCTAGTCTCAAGGTGGGGACAAAGGAAGAAAAGATGACAAGTGGTCACAGAGGTGAAGTAGAACCAGAATGGGTAGTGCCAACCAAAGCAAGGCCATGAGTGCCAAATGCTTTATAGACATCAGGGAACATTGGAACTGATCAAAACAGTTTAGAAAGTAAGAAGTCAATTCAACCTTCAAAAGCTGAAGGAGCAGGTTAAATTGTGTTTGTTAAAGTGTTGGCAGTAAGAAAGTGCAATCAATGTTGACTATTAGGAAGGCATTCGATAGAGATACTGCTTATTTTTCCTTTACCATGTGCATCTATTAGCTATCTTTGAAAAAGCTTGCAGATGAAAAGAAAACAAGAAAAGAATGCGGTGGTTCAAAAAAGTGCTAAGATTCAGAAGGAAAAAAATAGGATATCTGAGCATGTTTATAGGCAGAGGGAAAGAAGCTGAAAAAAAGAAATTAAAGAAGGTGGAGTAATGGAGGCAACTGACAAAGTAAGATCCTGGAGGAAAACAAGGGAACAGGTCCAGGAAAATAGGAGAGCACCCCTTGCAGAAGACAGATAGCTTTCCAAGAACGGGGAAGAAGAAAAAGGTTGAGAAGAGTTAGAGCAATTCTGAGATGCAAGGCACCCCAATGACAGCTGAAAAGGGAGCCAGCTCACAACAGGAGGTCTTGATCCTTGCAGTCAAGTTAAGGCAGGGTTAAACCATTAAGTGATGGAGGTACGGGTAAAATGTACAGACAGTTTGAAACAGCTGCAATGAGGAATGCGATAAGGATTAACAAGAAATAAATGTCTGCCGAGCTGTAAGAGCCTCCTTGAGACGAGAGAATGAATCTGTAATGACAGGTAAAGGATCAAAACATCCCCAAATTATTCTAAAGCCTATTTTTACAATATTTAACATGAACACACAAAAATATGTGAGATCACTGCTGGCTGGGCGTGATAAGTTGATGCAATTTTTTTAAAAAAGCAATTTGGCAATACACATTAAGAGCTTTAAAATTTCATACCCCTGACCTAATTCCCTTTCTAGGAATCTATCTTAAGGTAATACTCAGGAACTCGAAGATGGTCATCATCGAACGAAAAACAGTGCAGCGCTGTGGAAACAGCACAGGCCTTAGCCACTCATTATTTGGGTCTGAATCCTGGCTCTGCCCCCTCACATCTGTGTAGCTTATGCTTAACCTCTCTGAGCCTCAATTTCCTCATCTGTAAAATGAGGATGACAATAACTAGGTTTACAAGGTTGTGAGAATTAGAGATAATGCATGTAAGTCAAAGTAGAAAATGGCCGTTATTGTCGTAATTTATAATGATATAATAGATTCAAATACCCAGTAACTCAGTGGTTAGATAAATTACAGTATAATCTGATCATGAAACACTGTATTGACACTAAAAGTGGGAATGTCAAAGAACTTTGACAATATTTCAGTCTATGGAATTACTTACTCATCATCTGGAGTGAGCTGGACAGGTTCATTAGTAAACTGAGAATCAAAGTTGTCCAAACCAAATTCCCCAGAAATATTTGGTTTAAAGGGAGGTACCACCTGCTTTTGCTCCATCTAGAAAGACAGATTGGATGACAGTTCAAGCCTGCATTCTTGGAAAAATCCCCCTCTACATTTCTCCTCTGCCCTCAGAGGTTTCCCAGTCTTATTAAAGCGAGTCGCTAGGTAAAGTTCTACAACACTATTCACAGTGATGGAAGTAATTTACAAATCTGAGCAGTGATGCAGGTCTCAATATTACAATCTGTTCCACGTTAGAGAGTGCTTTTAAGTAATTTAGGCTATGACACACTAGATTTTCAACATTCTTTCAAGGTAATAAAATTTGGCCCAAGATAATGATGAAACCTAATACAGAAAACAATCACAATTTACATACCATATCCCAGTCAACATTTCGGAAGAATGGGTGTCCCTGAATATCAGCAAATCCTGTTTGAGGATGACAACCCAATCGTTCCTTTGGGTCCTATGGTGGGAAGAAATGTTTCAAAAATGGGTGAATATCATGCTTTAGAATACATCATCTTTGTGACCTCTGTTTTGTGTCTACTATATACCTTTATTTCTGAAATCAGAATGGTCTGTCTATCCTTTCTAGAAGTTACAACACTAGATTCAAATGAGTTTCTGAAGCTTGTGACAAGTAAGATTTCCTCACGGCTCTTTCCCCAGCTGTCATGTAATTAAAGTGAAGCTGCAACCACCCCTTGCTAGAGAAATGGGAGGAAAAATAGAGCAGCAGAATAATTTGAGCAGCATCCAGCTATGTCTTTGCCATGGGTTACAGTGACAGTCAAATTTTGCAAACCCCCAAACTTCACAAGTTTGTTCTTAGCTCAATTTAGAAGCTCTATGCCCAATTACAGTAACAACCTATAATTTGTGTACAATAATGATACAACCTTTATCTGAACCACTGAATTGAGAAGGGGCCTGCAACTTAGCTTATTCATTACTGTGAAATGAAAACATGTTCCCATATCCCCCTCCCCCAATAAAAGGCATTTTATTTTGCATATTAACACCTCTGCCCTTCACTTTTCACTGTGTTAAAGTTTAGATTTCTAGTTTAAAATTTTCCTCATATGAAGCACTCACCCTATATAATAAAAGGTTAATATGCAAATTGTCTCCTCGGGAGTTTGACCAACCAGGAGTTCAACCGCTCGCTATGACATGCGCTGACCACCAGGGGGTGGGGCAGAATGAAGGAAGGCCCCAACCGGCAGCCGGGGAAGGAAGGCCCCGATAGACCCTGATTGCCTAGGGACCCTATCCGTGCACGAATTTCGTGCACTGGGCCTCTAGTTTAAAATAAGCTTTCAATTTCTTATTTTATTAAAAGTCATCATTATCTTATCCATTTATCTTAGAAGGTAAATGCACATTAACCTACCATTTGATTTGATTGCCAAGATCATTGTAATATAATAAAAAGTATATATTTGGTCTTTGTTCCTGGTTGGACCCAAAGTTTCTAAAACCCTTTTAACTTCCTGAGTGACAGGAGTGTCTTTTGTTATTCACAACAAGTCCCTTTCAATAATTCCTGAGTTTACCCTAATAAGGTGACTCTTGGTGGGCCTCTAGATAGCTTCAGGATGGGGTCTGATTGCCAGAGGAACGAATCATACGATTAAAGGGTTGGGACTTTCAGCCCAATTTCCAGAGGGACTAGAAATTGAGCTTAATCACCAATGACCAATGATATAATCAATCATCCTTATCTGAAGGAACCTCCATAAAAAATCTCTATATCATGGGGGTCACAGAGCTTTTGGCTGGTGAATACATCTATGTGCCAGGAGGGTGGACATCCCAACTCCACAGGAACAGAAGCTCCTGTGCTCAGGACCCTTCTGGACCTTACCTCTTCATCTGGTTGTTCCTTTGTAATCTTTATAATACACCAGTGATAGTAAATAAGTGTTTTCCTGATTTTCTGTGAGCCATTCTAGCAAATTACTGAAACTAAAGTGGGGGGGGGCAGGAGGACCCCCAATTTTATAGCCAAGTCAGACATAAGTGGTACCCAATACTTGTGACTGGCCTCTGAAGTGAGGGCAGTCTTGTGGAACTGAGTCCTTACACCTGTTGAGTCTAATGCTGACTCCAGGTAGTTAATGTCAGAAATGAACTGAAATATAGGACCCATAGTTGGTATCTGGAGAGTTGGAGAATTGGTTGTTGGTGTGGAAAAAAACCTATACACTTGGTGTTATAAATGTTATAAGTAAAAACAGTTCAGAATCATAACTTTAGATAGATCCTAAAACTGTAGCCTACCATCTACAACAAACAACTGAATGCATTCAGATTTGTTAAGAGCAAAGAAAATTCATTTCTTCTGAATGTTATCTAATCATAGGGTTTTTGACATGGGAATTTATAGAGAACATGACTGCCCCAAGTGCTCAATAAGTAAAGAGATTCCATGAAAATGAATCCAAAGAAAATTGAAAATAAGAGCAGAAAGTATAATTAAGACCATCCCCAAAGATGCAATTTTTCCTTAATTGAGTACACGGTATGTATCATTTACATTGAAAACAACATATGTAATATACAGCTGGGAGTAAGTTATATTGGCAAATGGAAAGGACAACTCATCTCAGTACCTAATGTTGTCAAATTACTCTTTGGTGAAGAGACAAATTCCAGATGTAACTGAAAAAATTACATCCTCTGATATTTTGGAATTTTACATTGCTTGAACTTCTACTTACCAGTCTCATTTACATAGAGATAAACCACTACAGATTTTTTATACAGGATTTATACCTTGTTGAGAAAACTCTTCAGGACACTTGCAGCTTTTACAGACAGGGAACGTGGTATTCGAATTTGTTTTTCCAAAATAACTAGAAAGAAAAAATAATGGCATTATATTTAACTTTTACATGGCTTTAATCTTTACATTTTTATTATGCGATATTCAAGGCATTTTAGCAGGAAAAAAATAAGACATTACATAGACTGCTTAAATGTCTGTGTACTTTCCCAGCCCCATTCTTCTCCGTTTTTAATCACTTACATGCCTGTTTTATTCTTTGACTACCTTACTATGCCTTAGCTTCCTCATCTGTAAAACTGGTCAAAATAATACCTGCTTCATAGGGTTGTTATGAGGTTTAAATGAGTTAATATCTGGAAAATGTGTGGCACATATTACTATTTTGGATTTGACTGGACATTGCCAAATTATTCTTCAAAGATGTGTCGATTTCACTCCCACCAGCAGTCTATGAAGAGTTCCAGCTGCTCTACATCCTCACCAGCACTGGTATTAACAACACTTTAATTTGTTTGCCAAATGTATGGGGTATGAAAGAGTAGTTCATTAATGTTTTAACATGCATACCCTAACCACTAGTGAGGTTGGACATCTTTCCACATATTCCATGGCCATTCGGATTTGCTATTATATGAAATATTTATTCCTATTGTGTGAGTCCTTAATTACTAAATGTAGAATTTTATGGCAGTCTTCCCACTTCTTTGGACTGTGTGTGGGGGTCTGTACTTATCTACTTGTTTCTGTTCTGTTCAACTCTTTGTATTCCCAATTGTGGGGCTTTTATCTTCACCTTTTGATACCTCTTATCTTCTTGGTACTCTACTTTTTCCCATATTGTTCTTGAACTTATGTACTCGGCCTCGGGTTCATGTGAAAAGACTGTCCTCTCTACCCACAGGATTTCTTCCTCCAATCTCTGTTTGCAATATACAATCTGAAGGAAACTGTTTTTGAGTATGAGATGGTAACTGGCAAATGGAAATGGACACTTACAGAGGTAGAAAAGATGTATAAAAAAAGTCAAAGCCTCACATATTAAGGAATATATTGTCCAGATTATTTTATCCTTCCTTTTTTTAAAATTGATTTTTAGAGAGAGGAAGGGAAAGGGAGAGAGGGAGAGACATTGATGTGAGATCAAAACAACCATCAGCTGCCTCCTGCACAGCCCCTACTGGGGATCGAACTATCAACCCAGGTAATGTGCGCTGTCCGGAACCAAACCGGCAACCCTTTGGTACACAGGACAACTCCTAACCAACTAAGCCACACCGGCCAGGGCTGTTTTCCTCTTTCTTACCTTGGAAGAGATAGTCCTCTGTGTTTTGATCAGGGTTATCAGAGCTCCCAACAATATCAAATGGAGACCTTCCTGCCATCATCTCAAACATTAGTACTCCAAGAGCCCACCAGTCAACACTGAAACCTTCAATAGAGAAATTTTAAATTATCCAATCTGCATTCTTGAACGTCATTAATTTGAGATTCACTTTATTACATAATAAAAAATAAACATAATGAGAAAGGCATAGAAGACTGCAAGCATATTTCACTTATCAACAAGGGGAGGTATCTGAGAGATAACTTTAAAAACAAACTATAAAAAATAACACATTCAGTTTCTTTTCCTAAATAAATATGTAATTTCAGACTCATAGCCTGTATCTAATATTTTCTATTGACATAATTAAATTGCATTTAAGAATAACTTTCCTGGGTCTAAAACTTGATCTTCTGCTAGCTGATTAATGATTCTTGAAGAATCTTGGAATCAGATTATGAGCAGCTATCAGAAGTATCCATCCTCCTTTACATCTGCTGAAACGAGGGGTCTAGACCCAAAGCAGTCATGTTTTCTTAAGATAAAGCATGACTTAAAGATATTCCAGGAAATCTGAACAATCTTCCAGAGGCTGTTCTGAAGTCACATGGATGACGTTTAAATCCCTACTCTGCCACTTCCCAGTTTTATGACCTTGAGGTTACTTAAAACTTTCTATACATTAGTTTCCTTGTCTGTGAAATGGGAATCAACAGTGCTTATATCATATGATTGAGAGCATTAACTTGGGTAGTATATAAACTGCTTAGAATAGTGCCTAGTACCCTTTAGTGCTTGTCACTAATAAAATATCATACAAATTTGTACCCCCAAATACTGTCCAAGTTCCACTATCTCCAATTTCACAGTTTGGGCTTTAATGCAGATTTTAAGGGGATCAAGAAAGCTTATACTAATAAGATCAACATCAAAACACTATAGTGTACTATAATGCAATTTGTACCACATCTAACCACCCTTTTAACACAGAGCTAAAATACCACCTATTGGTTTATTACCATAATCTTCGCCTCTTAAAATTTCAGGAGCAATGTAATTTGGAGTACCACAGAAAGTGCTGGTTGTATCTCCTGGCCGTAATCCTTCCTTTTATAAAAAAGAAAAAAAGAGAAACAATAAGACCCAAAATTCTGTTTTAAATTCACCTCTTTTATTTCACCTATAGAAGCTCAGCATCTGTTAAGCTTAAATAAAATATCACTAGCACAGTTGCCTTTCGCATTAAAATCATGGATTGAAATAGCTCAAAGAAAATCTGTCCTCATTAGATGTTGATAAAAAAAATCAGTTCAATTAGAGTAAAAGGAATCATATTTTATGAAGAAAAGAAGCACTTTAACCTTGCTTCCTAATATAACCACAGCTGGCATTATGATGTTTCTCTCTGGTTGTTCCTAGGGCATAAGTTTTTTTGGTTTTGTATTTTAATAGCTGCAGGATGGAGAAAATTAAGACAAAACCCAGTAATCTGTATAAAAAGAGAAACTACACAATAACAAATGGAGCAATCACCAAGAAGTTGTAATAAACTATGTATGTACCTAACAACACAGCCTCAAAATACAAAGACTAAAAATAGACAGAAGTATTAGAATTTCACAATCCCTGCTATGGACTGAATGTATGTGTGCTTCCAAATTCATATGTTGAAGCCCTAATGTGATAGGGGAAGTGGAACCTTTGGAAGGTAATTAGGTCATGAGTTTAGAGCCCCCAGGATGGGATTACTGTCCTTATAAAAAGGGAAAGACAGCTAGCCCTGCTCCCCACTCCCATGGAGGATACACTATGAAGACAGCCATCTGTAAATGATGAAGAGTGCTGGCACGTTGACCTTGGACTTCCCAGCCTCCAGAGCCATGAGAAACAAATGCTTGTTTTTGAAGCCACCTTGTTTTGAAGCAGCCCAAACTGATAATACAATCCCTAATCATGACAGGTGATTTTAACACATTTATAAAAAAAAAAAACTAGAGGCCTGGTGCACGAAATTCATGCACTTGGGGGGAGGGGAGGGGCGTCCCTCAGCCCGGCCTGCGCCTTCTTGCAGGGAGCAGGCCTAAGCTGTCAGTCGGACATCCTTAGCACTGCTGCGGAGATGGGAGAGTCTCCCGCCATTGCTGCTGCGCTCACCAGCTGTGAGCCCAGATTCTAGCTGAGCGGTGCTGCCCCTGTGGGAGTGCAATGACCACCAGGGGGCAGCTCCTGCATTGAGCATCTGCCCCTTGTGGTCAGTGCACATCATAGCAACTGGTCATTCCGCAAGCATATTTCACTTATCAACAAGGGGAAGTATCTGAGAGATAACTTTAAAAATAAACTATAAAAAAAATATAGTTAGGCCGAAACCGGCTCTCCGACATCCTCTGAGGGGTCCCAGATTGCGAGAGGGCGCAGGCCAGGCTGAGGGACCCCACCAGTGCACGATTGGGGCTGGGGAGGGACGCGGGAGATGGGCCAGCTGGGGAGGGACTGCAGGAGGACTCCAGGGCGTTTCCGGCCTGGCTTGCTCAGTCCCAATCAGCCAGACCCCAACAGCAAGCTAACCTACTGGTCGGAGCGTCTGTCCCCTGGTGGTCAGTGCACGTCATAGCAACTGGTTAACAGGTTGACTGTATGCCCCTCTGTGGTCAGTGCACATCATAGCGAGCAGTTGAGTAGCCTTAGCATATCATTAGCATATTACGTTTTGATTGGTTGAACGAACGACCGGACGACCAGACACTTAGCATATTAGGCTTTTATTATATAGGATGATACATTATACAGACAAAAAATTAGTAAGCACAGAAAGATTTGGACAAAAGGTAGAGCTGAAAAAATATATAAATTATGTATATACTAGTGGCCCGGTGCACAAAATTCATGCATGGGGGGAGGGGGTTCCCTCAGCCCAGCCTGCACCCTCTCCAATCAGGGACTCCTTGGGGGATGTCCGACTGCCAGTTTAGGCCCGATCCCACTAAACCGGCAGTCGGACATCCCTCTCGCAATCTGGGACCACGGGCTCCTAACTGCTCATCTGCCTGCCTGCCTCATCGTCCCTAACTGCCTCTGCCTGCCTGCCTGATTGCCCCTAACCCCTCTGCCTGCCTGACTGATCGCCCCCAACTGCCCTCCCCTGCCGGCCTGATTTCCCCTAACTGCCTCTGCCTCGGCCCCCACCACCATGGCTTTGTCTGGAAGGAAGTCAGATGTCCAAAAGATGGCCAGTCGACCCAGTCTAATTAGCATATTACCCTTTTATTAGTATAGATAGAATATGTCTACCTATGCTTCTGTGTGGAGAAAGGAAGAAGGAGGGAGAGAGTGTGTGTGTGTGTGAGACTCCTTGCTTGAAAAATAGAGATTATATATCTTTTTTAAGTACACGTGAGATACTGACCAAATACTAAGTCATAAAGGAGGTCACGGTTCGATTCCTGGTGAGGGCACATGCCCTGGTTGCGGGCTCGATCTCCAGTAGGGGGCATGTAGGAGGCAGCCGATCAATGAGTCTCTCTCATAATTGATGTTTCTAGCTCTCTCTCCCTTCCTCTCTGAAATCAATAAAAATATATTTAAAAAAACAAGCAAGAAGATTTTTTTAAAATGAAATCAACAAGATAGTTAAATATACAATTAAGCATCTGCTTCTTTTACTTTATAACCATGTAATTCCCTATGTAATTACAGACTTCTTATTGTTAATGACTACATAAAATTCAACTGAATGTATGTACCTAGAATTTAACCACTTCCCTAAGTTAAATTACATGGTAAAAATTCTAAACAAAAAAATAGGGGGAGGGAGATATACATTGAAAAATCAAGACTTCTTCGCATTCCTGTCCCTGACACATCTTGCTCCCGCTCCCTAGAGGCAACCACTGTTATGAGGTTCTTGATGTGTCCCTCCTAAGATATTTTAGGCATAGTGTGTGTATTTTTCTTTAAATTTTACTCTATAAGCTATAACACTTCTATAAACATCTAAAAGAAATATTTAGTAATATGTTGTGACTCTAAAGATTATTTTGTGATCCCTCATAGGGATATATAAGCTATTCTGTACACGCGGAAATATGGCTGTGACTTAAGTTGTTTTGTACTATTGGCAATGACTTGACATATAATTTAATGATAAATGACATTCACATTTAGGGCAAAAGTCAGAGGCAAGGAATGCAGTCTGTTAACCTGTAACAGAGCTATGCTAAATCATTCACTTGTTGACTGAATTATCTAAACGTAGGCCCATCAGCTAAATTATCTACAGCATAACAGAGATGTTACTATTAAAATTCCCCCTGCTGATAAATCCTATATAATAAAAAAAGGCTAATATGCAAATCGACCAAATGGTGGAATCACCGGTTGCTATGATGTGCACTGACCACCAGGGGGCAGACGCTCAATGCAGGAGCTGACCCCTGGTGGTCAGTGCGCTCCCACAGGGAGAATGCAGCTCAGCCAGAAGCAGGGCTCATGGCTGGCGAGCACAGTGGCGGTGGCAGAAGCCTCTCCTGCCTCCGTGGCAGTGCTAAGGATGTCCGCCTGACAGCTTAGGCCCTCTCCCCACAGGGCCTAAGCTGTCAGGCAGACCTCCCGAAGCCTCCCAGACTGCAAGAGGACGCAGGCTGGGTTGAGGGACACCCCCCCTCCCGAGTGCACGAATATCGTGCACCAGGCCTCTAGTAAATAAATAATTCATAAAATGGTCAAAGTTTTTCAGTGCATAAAAATCAATGTTCACAAAATATCTCAAACATAAGCCTGAAGCTATTAATTCAAGTTTTCATATGCCTCTAGTCATCACTATCCTAAGCACTCTTTATATAAAAGCATCTAGTGAGAAAGTGAAGAGATTGATCAAATTAATTAAACCTAAAAAGGAAGTATTTCTGTAGAAACTACATAAAATTTTTTTAGTGTTTTAGATTTCCCAAGGAATTGTTACAAGGAAAAGAAATTCATCCAATATTTGCCAGAGGTCTGACTTTAGGTAAGTTTAAATATTGACTCTAAGTCATAAAACAAGAACATTCTATATCCTGGGCATTCATTTCATATTTTGTGGAAAAAGACTGAACCCTTAAGCAAAACATTGTTATAAAAAGAATAAAACATCAAGAATTAAGGACATGTCCTAAGAATGAACTGTATTTTATGTCAGATATTTAAATATTTAAATATAAAAAGAGATAAATTTCTTAGGAAAATTTTAAATGCATTATTGAGAATTACAATTAAATGGCAAAAAATGGAAGATGATATGCAAGTAGTTGTGTTAAAGTTGAGGTACTGTAGATAATTTTTATCTTCAAAATTTTAATAATATCACAACTTTCAAAAAAAGGTTACAGAGCATACGTAGAAATTAACGCATTGTAGGACATTTAACACTCACAGAAAATATGGAATTTTGTAAATGGTTAAAAAAAAAGTACAGGGTGGGGCAAAAGTAGGTTTACAGTTGTGAATATGTAAAACAGTTTATTCTTTTAT
This sequence comes from Cnephaeus nilssonii, assembly GCF_951640355.1. Taxonomy (NCBI): domain Eukaryota; kingdom Metazoa; phylum Chordata; class Mammalia; order Chiroptera; family Vespertilionidae; genus Cnephaeus; species Cnephaeus nilssonii. The sequence goes on along the minus strand of NC_137074.1, from coordinate 30,765,276 downwards.
TTATTATTTTCCATACGAACAACTGTAAACTTACTTTTGCCCCACCCTGTGTACTTGATTTTGTGCTACAATTCCAAAAAGTATCCTAAACAAAGTAGCAATCATTTCTCCATCTTTAAGTATGAAGTTATTTTACCAAAACAATCTTATGAGTATCTGAGAGCTTTTGAATAACTAGAATTTTCCCTCACCTTACACATGCCGTAGTCAGTGAGTTTAATGTGTCCTTCTGAGTCCAGCAATACATTGTCCAATTTCAAATCTCTATAAATTATCCCTCGTTCATGAAGGTAATTTAATGCTAGACTGATTTCTGCAGAGTAAAATCTAAAATAAAATGAAAAAACTCATTTGATTCAAGTTTTAAAACTGTAAATTTCTAGAGAAAGGTATTTAAGTCATACTCCTGTCTGCAAATTAAAACATCAAAATCATGTTAAAAGATTTTTTTCCTCTCAGTGTTTTTAGGAACAATACCAAACACAAATTAAAGTCCTACTTTAAAACATCTGAACCCAAAACATAATTATAAAAGATCCAGTATAAATCAAACTCATGAAGTTATCAATTTGAAAGTCTCAAACAGGGGTTCTTCATCTGGATGGGCCTCAGGCAGTCCATGCTCCCACAACTGGGGTAAAGTGTAAGTACCTGTGCACACGTATGCACATCTTCTACAGAGTTGCCATCACTTCTCTAAAGGACCAGTGACCTCACAAAATGCTAAGACCCACTGATTCGTGTAGAATAGAAAGAACACTAAAAGTCTATCACTGAAACCATAAAATCCATACCAAAATTCCTAGAAAAGGAATTGAAAGAAATTATTCTGCAACCATAATATTTAATATTAAAGAAAGAAGTTTTAAAATTGTCACCAACTCATTGGTGATAACCAGAACTTTTGACCTGACTAATGAAAATGAAATACCAAGCTGGTTTATGGCTACTTAGATGAAGATGATCACAATCTTGTTTGGAGATACAGAATATATACCTTCTAGCTACTTCTATGAATAGGGAACTTGAGCCTTTAGTCTGTACTTTGGTTTCTAGAAAAGCAAAGATGGTAAAAAAACAAACAAAATTGGAACTTTAATACAATAAAACTGGACTACTTTCCCCATGTCCCAGTGAACAAACAAGGAACAAATACTGGCTATGTATTCACAAAATAAAATATCATCCGTGGCTTTGGTATTGAAGGGCCACCATTTGATAAAGCCTAAATAAACAATAAACATACAGTAAATAAAAGAAAGAACAGTTTGGCCCTGAGGTTTAGTTGATATAATTTATAGCTTCTTATAAAATTGAAGGATATTATCTGTTTCTGACAAGAAAAGTAATTAATGAACTAGCAAGATTTTCACTAAATTATTTTTAAAGAAATAAAATCTCTAACCTTTGTTACCTATGTGTACAAACTCACAAGCTTCATTTTTTTAATTACTTTTCTGAAGCACAAAAGAGTGAGAATTACTGCTAATTATGAGTAAAAATCAAGCCATGGCACTGATGAACTAAACTTCTTATCCAAGGCCATGATCCTTCCCACCTAACTCTTCCAATATAGAAACAATTTACAATCTTATATAATAATATTAAAGATAGGGCACTAAACAAATAATATTTAATGCTCTTTGCTCTGATTCATCAACACATATGGAATCACAGGAAAAAAGCCAAACTCAGACCAATTCAAAAATTATAATTACAAGAATAGTCAGGCATGTATAATAGCTTAAGAGAAACTGTTTTATTACTCTCAAGTATATTTATATATATAAAAGGCAAATATGCTAAGTGTCCGACCTTTCGACCATTCCACTGGTAGCTATGATGCACCCTGACCACCAGGGGGCAGATGCTCAACGCACAGGCATGAAAACATGGAACAGACTGATGAATTTCAAAGGGAAGGGGAGAGGGGGGAGGGCAGGAATAGATTAACCAAAGAGCTTATATGCATACTAGAGGCCCGGTGCACAAATTCGTGCACGGGTGGGGTCCTTCGGCCTGGCCTGCAGGGATTGGGCCGAATCCATGCACTGGGCCTCCAACATCCCCTGGAGGGGTCCCAGATTGTGAGAGGGTGCAGTCCAGGCCGAGGGACCCCACCAGTGCACAAATCCGTGCACTGGGCCTCTAGTACGAATAATAATTTTCTAATGAAAAACTGTCAGAGATCACTGCAAAACTGGTAAGATTAATAAGTATTTGTAAATTCAATTATTTCAGAGGCTGATGCTGAATAGACAAAATATTTTAAAGCAATTGGTTTAGTTGACTAAAGGTTTCCCCTCTAATACTATTTATACTTTTTTAAAGCTTATAATTATATTATTACATACTATATAATGTTATATATTGTATTATATTATAATGCAAAATAACTTTTAGCTTAGCCTCCCACATGACTTACAAAGAATTAACCAGTATCAAAATAAATAATTTATCTACTGCCCTAACCAGTTTGGCTCAGTGGATAGAGCGTCGGCCTGCGGACTGAAAGGCCCCAGGTTCAATTCCGGTGAAGGGCATGTACCTTGGTTGCAGTCACATCCCCAGTGGGGGGTGTGCAGGAGGCAGCTGATTGATGTTTCTCTCTCATCAATGTTTCTAACTCTCTATCCCTCTCCCTTCCTCTCTGTAAAAAATCAATAAAATATACATATTTTTTTAAAAATAATTTATCTACTGTTTTCCACCACTGGCACATAAAAGTCCCACAGCTGCTCCCCAAAGTCCCAACACAAACAATAATCAAGAAATTTACCTGGCATGTTCTTCAGGAAGTTTTCTTTGTCTCTGCATATGAAACATTAGATCTCCTCCATTTACATACTCTATGACAAAGAACAATCTAAAACATAGGAGAGAACACATGAAACCAAGGTCCAAAAGAAGGAAATGTAACTGTGCATTTTAAACATTGTAGAGACCAGTCACAACTTAAAGAGCATTCTGTCATTTACCCTGTACAAAAATCCCAGGAATTTGGTGGAAACAAAGGGTGGTGGTAGTAGAAAGCTGTTAATCACAGCAGATACAAGAAAGTAAACCAGCATGATAGTATTCTGTAACCTGCTATTTCTGTAGTACCAATTGCAATCCAGACCCTCCCACTCCCACCCCAATTCTAGCGTTTTCGTGATAAGTCCCTTCAACTGTCCCTTAAGGTAAAGAAGTTAGGATTTCTCCCCCTAGTTAAACTCTGGGAAACTTTATTTTATTATTATTTTTTTTAATTTCTTTATTGATTAAGGTGTCACATATTTGTCCTCATCCCCCCATTCCCATCCCACACTCCTCCCCATGGATGCCCCAACCCCCTGTTGAACTTAACCATTGGTTAGGCTCATATGCATGCACACAAGACCTTTGGTTGATCCCTCCCCCCTCCCCCCACCCTCCCCTATCCTCCCTCTGAGGCCCGATAGTCTGATCGATGCCTCCTTGTTTCTGGTTCTGTTCTTGTTCATCAGTCTATGTTGTTCAACATTTCCCCTAGATGAGCGAAATCATGTGTCACTAGAGATATACTTATAAGAATTGAATGTGCGAGGAGCAATAATAGTTATGCTGACAGGCAAATGAATCAGTCTGTAGTGAGTTTCTTTCTGGACCAACAGTTCTTTTGAGACCCAATATCAATGTCCACCAGTTCCTTATGAGTACATGTCGGTACTGACCCCTCAGCTCTGGATGGTGGACAAATGGTGGTAATGCAGGTCCGACTCCCTCTGGTTTGGTCTCGGCCGGACCCAGGGGCACGGCTTCACCCGGATCCAGGGGCCCACGGCCTCACCCGGACCCGGGACCCAGCCTCACCCGGATCCAGGGGCACACGGCCTCGCCCAGACCCAGGATTCAGCTTCACCCGGACCCAGGGGCGCATGGCCTCACCCGGACCCAGGGGCGCGTGGCCTCTCCCGGGCCCGGGATCCAGCCTCACCCGGATCCAGGGGCACACGGCCTCGCCCGGACCCGGGATCTAGCTTCCCCCGGACCCAGGGGCACGTGGCCTCACCCGGACCCAGGGGCGCGTGGCCTCTCCCAGACCCACTCTGGGAAACTTTAAATCTAAAGCTAAAACCTTAGGGATATTTAAAAATATGAATTTCTATTGCCATATTTCAACCATATATATAAATTCATCTTTATGGTTGAAAGTATTATAGATGTTCCCACCCCCCCCTACCCCGCCATTGTCTCCCTCTACCTTCCTCACCCCCCGCCCACACCCCTGACCAGGCTATATTTTTTAAGCAGATAATTTCTTCATGCTAATCCAAACAGATATCACTAATGGGAGTTCGTGTGTCAGGAAATCATAAGCATCATACTGTTGTGTCTGTCTCCATGACTACCACTTCAGGATTTATAGTATAAAGAGTTCTTATTGTGTAATATGTAAAGTATGTAAAGCCCAGTAATCACTCCATTATCTTCCGACCTTACCTGCTTTCTGTCTGAAAGCAAGAATGCAGCCCAACAAGAAAAGGATGATTGGATGCCTGCTCAAAAACATGCTTCTCTGTCTGTACCCAGTCAATATCCTATTTTAAAATACAAAAGAAATATTTATCAAACTGGAATATCATCAAACTATATTTGTTCTTGGCAATTCAATGATCACAAATGCAATTATTAACTAATTATGCTAAATATCAAAGAATGAATAATCATGCAACAACCATTTATATACAAAGAGAAAAAAAACACTATCAGTAAATATTTCAATATTATGAAATGGTCTAGAAAACTTTTTCAAAGCTCAATCAAGTACTTTCCCTTGATCATAATATGGTTTGATTTTTAAAAAACCTAATCATCAGATTTCTTTAAAAATATTTTATATAACCCATTTGAGGCATTATTTCGAAAAATAGACTGAAATAAGTCATAAACATTGAGGTTTTTCTCTGAAATGGTACACTTAAGTCAATTTAACAGTTTAGAAGTAATAAAACATTGCGCTTACCTCATCATCATTGACAAGCTCTTTTTTCACAACTTTCATTGCATAGATACGATCTGTTTTTTTTAATCGTACCAACAGTACTTTGGCATAACTTCCTCTTCCTATTACCCGGAGCAAATCAAAGTCCTGAAGACCTAGACTGGATGATGCTTTGCCACTTTCCCTGGTGTTCATTGCCTGTTGAGAACATTTATGTCAGAGTTATAACTGGCCCTAGCAGGTTTGGCTTAGTGGTTATACAGCATTGGCCTGAGGACTGAAGGGTCATGGGTTCAATTCCAGTTAAGGGCAGGTACCCCGGTTGCAGGCTTGATCCCTGGCCCCCAGTGAGGGCACGTGTGTGAGGCAACCAATTGATGTTTCTCACTCCGCAATGTCCCCGACTTCCACTCTCTCTAAAAAAAATCAATAGAAAAAATATCCTTGCATGAGGATTAACAACTAAGAAAGTTATAACTGGAAGTATTTTGCATAAATATATTCCTAACACCTAGTTATACCTATGACTATTTAAAAAATATTTTCTGATTTAAGTTCTTAACAATTCTTTTCAAACATCATTACAAACGATGCAATCTAACTACTCAAGAAGTGGGACAAATTCACGAGTTGAGGTCAGAGGGGTGGTGACAGCAATGGAGAGGGAGTTGAAACCTGAGAAATGCTAAAGGATGTCTTAAAAAGGATCTGGTAATCCCTAGCTGGTTTGGCTCAGTGAGTAGAGCGTCGGCCTGTGGACTGGGGGGCCCGGGTTCGATTCCAGTCAAGGGCACATACCCGGGTTGCGGGCTGGATCCCCAGTAGGGCGGCGTGGGGGAAGGCAGCCAATCAATGATTCTTTCATCATTGATGTTTCTATCTCTCTCTTCCTCTCTGAAATCAATTAAAAAAAAAAGGATCTGGTAAAACTTTGGGGTATAATGGGGATGCATGAATAAAAATGACACCAATCTTGGTGACTGGGAGAGTGGAGGTACACTGATAGAAAAATGTAAGTGTGAGCACGGGATAAGATAATGAGCTTGGGTTTTCATTTTGTAGTTAGAAGTTATAATGGGACAGCAAGATGAATGAGTCTGCTGGAAGTCTGATGTATGAAATCTGAGCTAATGAAAGGACACATTCAGAAACACTGAGAACTATAAGCAGAAAACAAGCATGAGGCAGTTCAGCTACTAGAAAACCTTTTTTACACAACACCAAGGCTCCCTTGGCATGACAATAACAGCCTTATAATTCATTCACAACTAGAAACGCGGGCTTCTGGTAATTTATAAAGAAGACTGAAGATAATCTTTTATTAGATAGCTGCAAAATTCTCAGCATACAATCAACAGATGTACCCATGAGAATTAAGTATGAATTTTCTGAAGTGAGGAGAATCAAGAAAAGCAAATAGTAAATTTTGAGAAAGATAAAGAAACAAGTAAGCACTGTGTGTGTGTATACATTTAATGAAATGTAATGAAAACTTTAAAAAAAGTTTAAAAAGAAGGATTATACATCAAAATTTAGAATAATCTGAATTGGTAAAATGGATAAATAAAGAGGAGTGAAGAAAAACCAAATTAGGGCAGATTAAGAAAGGAGAGAATGGTTAGAAGTAAAGCAATATACAGACTTCATATGGTTAATAGTAAACTATAAAAGAGTCAAATGGGACTGAGTGAAGCTACAAAAACCAGAACACAAGAATATTACCTTCAAAGGGCCTAACCCCAACTCCTGCTAATCTACAACTTTATATCCTGCAAAAATGCCTTAAAAAAAGAAGTGAAATAAAAACCTTTTCAGATGAACATTAAGGATATCTATCCATCACTAGTCAGCTCTCTCTAAAGGAAACACTGAATTCTTCAAGAAAGATGATCTCATATGGGAGGGAAGACATGCAGGAAGGAATGTAGAAAAAATGAATAAAATATAGATAAACCTAAATAAGGACTGACTGCGCGCGCGCGCGCGCACACACACACACACACACACCATTTTTAAATGTGACAAAATTAGCACCAAAGGCAGAAAGGGAAAGTAAGTAAATTTAATGTGTTTTAAGGTCCTTGCATATGATGGGAAATGGGGAAAGTATAATTAGTAATTGTTATTGAATTAAATAAGTTAAGGATGTAAGATGCAATCCCTAGAAGAACCAGTAATAGACTAGCAAAACAATGTCAATGGGTTCTGGTCAGGATGGTGGAGTAGTTAAGCACTATGCTCACCTCCTCCCACATCAAAATGACAACTAAAAAACAGAGCAATCCATCTGGAGAACCACCTGAAGACTAGTTGAATGGAGCTGCTATGACTAAGGATATAAAGAAGAGGCCACATCAAGACCTGTAGGAGGGGCAGAGACTCAAAACAGGCTGGTTCCACACCCACATGTGGCAGCTGAGAATCAGGAGGGATATCCTACCAGCAAAGGTCCCACTTAGGAGCGAGGGGTCCCAGCCCTACACCAGCTCCTATCCCAGGAATCCAGTGCCAGGAAGAGTAGTCCCTGCAACAGCTGGATGTGAAACCAGCAGCAATTCCATCCCAGCAGAGTGAGATGAGGGCAGCTGGAAACCCAGGTGTCCTCTTAAAGGGCCCGTGCACAGACTCACTTGCTCACAGGCACTCACCCTGAGCTCCAGCAAAGGTTAAGCAGCTCGAAAGGCACCAGAGACATTCTGGGAAAGACTGAGTTGTGTGGCTTCAAGGCGAAAGCCCCACTGAGCCCTTCCCTCACAGAGCCTACAGGGGCAGGCAAGTGCCAAATCTGAATCTACATTAAACAGGTAAACACCACTCACCTATTCCTGGTGACTCATTGAGACCCCCACCCACCCAACTCTGTGGGGATTCCTTCCAGGTCAGACAGAAGGCTACTCAAAGCTTAACAGTCCTCTTAAAGGGCCCGCACAGAGACTCAGTTGCTCACAGGCAGTCACCCTGAGCTTCCACAAAGGGCCAGCAGCTCAAAAGGCACAAGACATACGGGGAGAAAGTGAATTGTATGGCTTTGGGGTGAGGGCCACCACTGTCCCTGTGCTGAACCCTCCCCTAACACAGCCTTTAGGGGTAGGTGGGCACCAAATCTGAATCTGCATTAACCTGGTGAAGAATGCTTGCCCCATGGTGGTGACACCCTAAGACCCCACTCCACCCAACTCACACACTGCCTTGGCTCTTTCAGGGGCTGTGCCTCACAGGCAACCTCAGCTCCCGCCAACAGCTTTCTTAAAAACTCCCCCAAGGTCTGCAGGCCCCGTCAGGTGGTGGTTACCCTTGGTATGCCCTGTGCCTTGGTAGCCAACCTCAGGTTACACCTTGCCCTCTTCCACAGACCTCTGGGGCCAACACACATAGCTGCCAACTTCAGATCACTTTGTAGCTCTACCAGGTGTCCTTGGGCTGGGCATAGGTAGCAGATGACCTCCGCCTGCAACAAAGCCCCTACAACAGGCCCCAGAACCAACACGCTCACTGGCCAGCCTAAGACCACAACAGAGCACCAACCAATTACTTCCAAAAATGGCACATACCAAGCGTGGTCTCAGCAGACACCACAGCCCTGCTGGGGCGAATATTGCTGTGGTTGTGGCCATTCCTCACAGCCACTCAGCCTGAGGGTCAGCCCCACCCATTGACAAACAAACAGCAATCAAGGCTCAACTACAACGGGAAGGCACAGACAATCCACACAGGGATAATCCTGGAGCACCCAGCTCAGGTGGCCAGGAAGATTGTCACTGTGCCCCACAGGACACCTACTACAGAAGGCTATCCTGCCAAGTCTGGGAGACATGGCTGATGTACCTAATACCCAAAAATAAACACAGAGAGGCAGCCAAAATGAGGAGACAAAAAAACATACCCCAAGTGAAAGTACAGGAGAAAGCTCCAGAAAAATAACTACATCAAATGGAGGCAAGAAATCTACCAGGTACAGAGTTTAAAACACCAGTTATAAGAAAGTTCAATGAAGAGTAGATAAACTAAGTGAGAACTTCAACAAAGAGATAGTAAACATAAAAAAGGACATGAACACCATAAAAAAAAAATCACAAATGAAAAATCCAATACCTTAAATAAAGAATACGCTAGAAGAATCAACAGATTAGATAAAGCAGAAGATCAAATCAATGACTTGGAAGACAAGGTAGTGGAAAACACCCAATCAGAACAGGAAAAAGAGGGAAAGAATTTTTTTTTAATGAGGTCAGTTTGAGAGACCTCTGGAACAACATCAAGTTTACTAACATTTGCATCATCAAGTAACTAGAAGAAGAGTGACAGCAAGGATTGAAAACTGATTTGATAAAATGATTGGAAACTTCCTTAACCTCGTGGAAGAAATGGATACACAAGTCCAGGAAGCACAGAGACACAAACAAGATGAACCTCAAAAGGCCTACAACAAGACACATTATAATTAAAACGCCAGCCGAAACCGGTTTGGCTCAGTGGATAGAGCGTCGGCCTGCGGACTCAAGGGTCCCAGGTTCGATTCCGGTCAAGGGCATGTACCTTGGTTGCGGGCACATCCCCAGTAGGGGGTGTGCAAGAGGCAGCTGATCGATGTTTCTCTCTCATCGATGTTTCTAGCTCTCTATCCCTCTCTCTTCCTCTCTGTAAAAAATTCAATAAAATATATTTAAAAAAAAAAATAAAAATAAAATAAAATGCCAAAGATTGAAGACAAAGAGAAACTATTAAAATTAGCAAGAGAAAAGCAGTTAGTTACCTACAAGGAAGCTCCTGTAGACTGTCAGCTGATTTCTCAACAAAAACTTTATAGGTCAGAAAGAATTGGCATAAAATATTCAAAGCAATGAAAAACAAGGACCTACAATCAAGATTACTCTACCCAGCACAGCTATCATTTAAAAATCAAAGGAGAGATGAAGGTTTCCCAGATAAAAAAAAGCTCAAAGAATTCATCATCACCAAACCAGTATTTCAAGAAATGTTAAAGGGACTTCTTTAAGAAAAAAAGAAAAACAAATATGAATAACAAAATGATAGTAACTATATACCTATCAACAATCACTTTGAATGTAAATAGATTAAATGCTCCAATCAAAGGACACAGGGTGGCTGAATGGATCAGAGACAAGACTCATACATATGTTGTCTACAAGAGACTCATTTCAGATCAAAAGCACACACAGATGGAATATAAAGGAATAGACAAAGATATTTCATGCAAATGGAAATAAACAAACAAAAAAGCTGGGGTAGCAATACTTCTATTAGACAAAATAGACTTTAAAACAAAGGTTATAACAAGAGACAAAGAAGGACAATACATAATAATAAAGGGATCAACCCAGCAAGAAGATATAACCCTTGTAAACATTTACACACCCAATTAGGAGCACCTAAATTCATAAAGCAAATATTGATAGAGCTATAGGATCAGCTCAACAGTAATTATTGGGGACTTTAACACCCAACTGGCATAAATAGATAGATCATCCAGACAAAATCAAGAAGGAAATAGCAACCTTAAGTGACATATTAGACAAAATAGATGTCATTGATATTTTTAGAACATTTCACCCCAAAGCAGCAGAATATACATTCTTTTCAAGTACACAGAGAACATTTTCCAGGACAGACCACATGTTAGGTCACAAACAAGTCTTCATAAATTTCAGAAGATTGAAATAATTTTAAGCATCTTTTCTGACTGCAGTGGTATGAAACTAGAAGTCAATTATAAGAAAACTAGAAGCCCGGTGCACAAAATTCGTGCACGGCGGGGGGGTTGTCCCTCAGCCCAGCCTGTACCTTCTCCAATCTGGGACTCCTGGAGGGATGTCCGACTGCCCGTTTAGGCCCGATCCTGGTAGGATCGGGCCTAAACGGGCAGTCGGACATCCCTCTCACAATCCAGGACTGCTGGCTCCCAACTGCTTGCCTGCCTGCCTTCCTGATTACCCTTAACCGCTTCTGCCTGCCAGCCTGATCACCCCCTAACCACTCCGCTGCCAGCCTGGTTGATGCTTAACTGCTCCCCTGCCAGCCTGTTTGCCCCCAACTTCCCTCCTCTGCCAGCCTGGTCACCCCTAACTGCCCTCTCCTGCAGGGTTGATCACCTCCAACTGCCCTCCCTTGCAAGCCTGGTCCCTCTCAATTGCCCTCCCTTGCAGGCCTGGTCCCTCACAACTGCCCACCCTTGCAGGCCGGGTGCCTCCCAACTGCCCTCTCCTGCTGGCCATCTTGTGGTGGCCATCTTGTGTCCACATGGGGGCAGGATCTTTGACCACATGGGGGCAGCTATATTGTGTGTTGCAGTGATGATCAATCTGCATATTACTCTTTTATTAGATAGGATAGAGGCCTGGTACAGGGGTGGGGGCCAGCTGGTTTGCCCTGAAGGGTGTCCCGGATCAGGGTGGGGTTTCCCTTGGGGCGTGGGGCGGCCTGAGCGAGGGGCCTGTGGTGGTTTGCAGGCCGGCCACGCCCCCTGGCAACCCAAGCAGAGGCCCTGGTATCTGGGATTTATTTTCCTTCTACAATTGAAACTTTGTAGCCTGGAGCGGAGCTAAGCCTGCTGCTCCCTCAGGGGCGGCAGCCATTTCTGTGGCAGTTAATTCACCTTCTACAATTGAAACTTTGTAGCCTTAAGTGGGTGAGCCCGGCCAGGGTGTTCAGAAAGCTTTGCTTCCCCTGTTGCCGCCGGCAACCCTAGCCTGCTCTCTCAAGCTCCATTCTGCCGCCATTTGTTTGAATTTGTTTACCTTCTATAATTGAAACTTTGTAGCTTGAGTGGAGGCTTAGGCCTGCAACGGCTATGGAAAGCTTGGCTTCCTCTGTTACCTGGGAAACCTTGCTCTCTGTGGCTGTAGCCATCTTGGATGGGGTTAATTTGCATACTCGCCCTGATTGGCTGGTGGATGTGGCTTGGCTGATGGGCGTGGCTTATGTAGCGGAGTGATGGTTAATTTGCATATTACCATTTTATTAGAGAGGATAACTGGACAGCACACAAAAACATGGAGACTAAAAAATGAATGGGTTAACAACGAGATCAAGGAAGAAATCGAAAGATACCTGTGACAAATGAAATGAAAACACAACCCAAAAATCTATGGGACACAGTAAAAGCAGTCCTAAGAGGGAAATTCACAGAAAAGCAAGCCTACCTCAAGAAACAAGAAAAGGCTCTCCCTCCCAGAAACACACTCATGGGTTTCCCTTTTCCTATCCCCTCCCCCTCCCTGCTCCTGGCATGTTACCACTAGCTTCCTCACTCCCAAGCTCCAACAGCCTTTCCTTTATCTCCATAACTTGTTTCCTAAGTCCATTTCTTCTAGGAATTACTTCTTCTACCTCTGTGATTTACCAAATAAATGTTCTCTTACAGTTTGGGTCTTCTTGGTTCTGAATTATTTCCTAGCCAGAACCCAAGTACCAAAAAAACTCAAGTCAAAAAAAAAAAAAAAAGAAACAAGAAAAATCTAAGCAAGTCAATTTGTCATATTTTTACATTGTCAAGTCTTATTAAAAGGGTAATGGCATGGCATAGCCAGTTTAGCTCAGTGGATAGAGCATCAGCCCACAAACTGAAGGGTCTCAGATTCGATTCCAGTCTAGGGCATATACCTCCATTGCAGGCGCGATCCCCAGTCCTGGTCCGGGTGCATGAGGGAGGCAACCAATCGATGTTTCTCTCTCACATCAATGTTTCTCTTTCTCTGTCTCTCCCCTGCCCTTCCACTCTCTCTAAAAATCAATGGAAAAATATCCTTGGTGAGGATTAAAAAGAGAAAAGCTCATGGCATAATGTACAATAAGACTAATTAATCTTCAATAAACTAACATGAACAATAATTTTAAATATTTTTATTAAAAAAACAGCTACTTTTAAACATTTATTTTTTTAAAAAAAGACTAATTAACTTACCTCCTTTTCTTCACCAACTTGGTCCAAACTCTCATGACTTGAAGGATTATATGGAATTACTAAAAAAAAAAAGAAAAAAACAGTATCCATTAGCTGAGTTTGACTTAAAATTTCCTCTTGATTTTAAGATTTTCTTTCTGGTCTTGATCATTTAACATTAAGTAGTTGTCTTACTAATAACAAAGTGTATATAAACATGAATTAAATCCTAATCTTTAATGAAGGTAAAGGAGAGCAAAAACCAATCAGTAACCAAGTACTGATTTTACCAAGTATTTTGCTATTTTAAAAATATTTCCCTTCTTTACAAATTAATCAATTTCTCTATAAGGGTGACTCTATAAACCCTATTTGATTATTTTAGTATGAGTGAGGCATGGAAGTAGAGGGTCTCTGGTTTTCAGTCCTTACTTCTTTCATACTCAAAATGCTCCTAACTACTGCACCACGTAGGTGAAGTAAAGAACTGACAAGATTGTACTCTAGGCTTCTATTCCTTGAAGCCACTTGGATTACAAAAACAAAAAACAAACAAAAAAACAAGCCTACATTTCATACAACCAGCTTCTGTTATGAACAAGAGACTATATTCTGTCCTTTCAGAAAAAGTCCTTGCTTTGCCTCCTTGATTCATCCCGTTAGGCTTCCTATCCCATTTAATTGCTCCTTAAATTTCCCAGATACACATTTGAGGTTTATATCTACTTGACATTTGAATTCACATGATCTTTTTTGAATTTTTATACTGCATCTCTATATCTTTTACATATTTTCTACTTCTGATAATAAAGCTTTTAATAAAAACAGGTCACTTTAACATAGTCAACATGGCCCACAAAATCAGTATGTTTTCGTTATTGAAAAAAAACACTAGGTTTGCTGAATTTAAAGGGGTCTTAAACAAAATTAATCTAAATTAGAGAAAAGAGTCATTTGTTGTAGTTTACATATTTGTCTTTTCAAAACGTCAAATGTATGTTAAATATTGTGACGATATTACCACCATAATATATGGTTACCTCGCTTTTATGTGGGGAGAACAGAAATGTTTTTAAACTTAGGTGTAAGAGTCACTGAAAGAAGTCTTTCAACGATATTTTGTTAATGAACAATAATTCACGACAGCGTCATTTTTACCTGTTTGTGCATGGTCTGAGTGCATGGATGACTGATCCATGGGCATCATTGGTTCCTAGAAACATTTCCAAAAAAACAGCAACTCAGTGGAGTCTTTTTAAATCTCAATATCTCTATAAATTCTGGAGCATTATTTTAATGAGACACATCATAATAACACATAAATTTGACAAAATATAACTTATAATGAGAACTATATTACTATACTTAATTTGCTTTTAATTTTACTATATGACACCATATAATATTCCTGTAAATGAGGTAATGTCACATTTTACAGGTAACGGAAGGAACACACAAAACTAATTTAAGGCCATCAAATAGAAATAAAAATTATTCTCCTTTATATTCTGATTTCTCTTATACACTACCTAATCTTCTTTCAAGCTCCATATACACTTTAAGTCTCTGGGAGGAGTCTCTAGTATTTGACTTCTTTAGCTGAGGCCCAGAGATGGATTTCAAGATGTCTACAAACCTCTTGAAATTCCATGTATTTGTGGGAAGGTGTCAGTGAACCAAAAAGGAAAAGAAATAACCCCTAGAAATTGACTTAACCACTGTCACTAACCTAGAATACTAATTCAAACCAAAATGTTACTAATTCATTAATCTTGGACACAGATTTAATGAATACCAGCAAGAAAAGGTGAACCTGAGAAGGAGCATTAATTATACAGTTATAATTTTAAGGCTGCCTTAAAGAAAGGGCTCATTAATTTCTTAATGCATTTAGCACCTATTCTAAATATAATCACTAACCCTGTCCCTCTTTTTTTTTTTTTTTTCCATTTATAAATTCACACAAGTCATCCATTACCTAGGAATACACACACAAATATCAATAGTAACCTGGAGAAATTATGTTCATACTTTTTGGCCTTCTGTTTCTCCTTAAGATTGGATTTTTACCTCCGTAACTGGTACAAACTCACATCTAAGCTTATATGAACCAGCTAAATAATCCTAATACCAAAGAGACACCGCTAATAATCTTTGTTCAAAAAAGGTACTATGAGTAAACATGGTATAATCATTCTAGAAGACAATTTAGAAGGAGGCATCCAGATCTTTTTAAATGCACATATTCTTTAATCCAATAATTCTTCTTCTTAAGATTTATTCACCAGTAAGTTCATTATGATTTTCTTCATAGGAAAATTTAGAAAACAACTCAACTGTTCAATCGTAAAGAACAGGTTTAAAAAATTATGGTATAGACATATAACAAAATATTATGCTAAAAGTGATGAGGATATAGATAGCTAAATATAGAAAGATGACCAAAATATATTATTCAGTAAAAAAAATGGGTTAGAAAACATTACCCATATGATTTCACTTTTGTTAAAAAGCATGTGAAAGAATGAGATATCCAAACATTATGTGCCTTCTGATGGATAAACACTCCACCTTTGATAAAGTAGTCTCAAAAATAACCCACAAAAATAAAACCCAAGCCTACTATCTAATCAAACCTCTAGATCCAACTATAATCCTATATAATAAAGAGGTAATATGCAAATTGACCCTCATGCCCTCGCATGAGATGGCTGCCCCCATGTGATCAAAGATGGCTGCCACAAGATGGCCGGCAGGGGAGGGCAGTTGTGGGGGGCCAGGCCTGCAGGGGAGGGCAGTTAGGGGCGACCAGGCTGGCAGGGGAGGGCAGTTGGAGGCAACCGGGCTGGCAGGGGAGGGCAGTTGGGGGCGACCAGGCTGGCAGGGGCGGGCAGCTGGGGGCAACCAGGCCGGCACAGGAGGGCAGTGGGAGGCAACCGGGCAGGCAGGGGAGAGCAGTTGGAGGCGACCAGGCTGGCAGGGGAGGGCAATTGAGGGTTACTAGGCCAGCAGGGGAGGGCAGTTGGGGGCGATCGGGCCAGCAGGGGAGGGCAGTTGGGGGCAATCGGACTGGCAGGGGAGCAGTTAGGTGTCGGTCAGGCTGGCAGGGGAGTGGCTATGGGGTGATCAAGTTGGCAGGCAGAAGCGGTTAGGGGCAATCAGGCAGGCAGGCAGGCAGGCGAGCAGTTGGGAACCAGCAGTCCCAGACTGTGAGAGGGATGTCCGACTGCCTGTGGGATTGGGACTAAACCCGCAGTCGGACATCCCCCGAGGGGTCCCAGATTGGAGAGGGTGCAGGCTGGGCTGAGGGACACCCCCCCACACCCCACACCCCCAGTGCACGAATTTCATGCACCGGGCCTCTAGTATACAGAAAATAAAGAGGAAAGAGGAATATTTTAAACAATACCATGAAAAAAGCAAAGAGAAAAATTAAGCAAAACTAAATAACAATACAGTTTCTTCTACAATTAAATTGTAAGGGGGGCGGGGGGAGAGTGAGCAAGAGTGAGAGAGCAACACACACAGAAGGGGAGAGAGGGAGAGAGAGCAATTGGTAAATTTAAAAATAGAGAAGACGTATCAATCAATTGCAAATATGGATTTCATTTGGATCCTGATTCATAATGAAAATTGTAAAAACAAAACATTTATGAGACAACTGAAAATGTGAACATTGCCTGGATGGATATCTGACATAAGGAATTTGGTTTTTAGATTTTAAAAATAATCTTTCTTGTTAGAGGTACATTCTGAAACATGTCTGGGATTTGTTTCAACATAACACAGGGTTAAATGGGCGGGGGTATAGATGAAACAAGATTGGTTGTGCATTAATAACAGTTGGAGCAGGGTGATTGGTATATGGAAGTTCATTACATGGTTCCAGCTACTCTTAATATGTTTAAATTTTTTTCTACATGGAAAAATTTTAAATGTTTATACATATAAATCTGCATGGAAAGATATACACAAATGACAATTACCTTTAGATGGTAGATTTCATGGGGAATTTTTATTTAATTTTTCTTTATTCATCTGTATTCTCTATTTTTTCTAGAATGAACATGTTTTATTACATATTTAAAAAAGAAAGTGAAGCCCTAGCTGGTTTGGCTCAGTGGATAGAGCGTCAGCCAAAGGGTCCCGGGTTCTATTCCAGTCAAAGGTTTGAGTCGGTTGCAGGCTCCTCCCTGGCCCATGCCCTGGTCAGGGCACATGCAGGAGGCAACCAATTGATGTTTCTCTCACATCTATATTTTTCTATGCCTTTCCCTATCTCTTCCACTTTCTCTAAAATCAATGGAAAAATATCCTCGAGTGAGGATTTAAAAACGAAAGTGAAAAATAGCCCTAGCCAGTTTGGCTCAGTGGATAAAGCATCGGCCTGTGGACTGAAGGGTCCTGGATTTGATTCCGGTCAAGGGCACATGCCTCAATCCCCAGTAGGGGCGTGCAGGAGGCAGCCAATGAATGATTCTCTCTCATCACTGATGTTTCTATCTCTCTCCTTCTCCCTTCCTCTCTGAAATAAATAAAAATATATTCAAAGAAACAAAAGAAAGTGAAAAATAAAAATTTTAAATCCAAAACTCTCTAGTTAATCTGATACTTGAAATAGCAAACGTGAAGACTGTTCTTACCTGATCTGTGCTTAGTGTCCATGCTCGAGTAATGGGAGCTATCAACTAATGAGGTTAGCTTAAAGAAGAGAAAAAAATCTCTTAAATGCTTCTCCATATATCTTCCTACTTTAGACCAGAGGATTTTATATCAGGCTAAACAGAAAAGTTAACTATATCCTACAAACAAATTTGTAATGACAATTCCCAAATTCACAATATGTGAGCTGACTGTAAAATATTCCTACCCACATTCTATAACAACACTGTTGAGTTGTGATTCCTTAACAACCTCCACACACACACACCACTTTAGACCTCTGTTCTAGTAACGTTATAAAAAATGCTCTATTAAAAATAAAGAAGACATCTGTGTCTTACTGGTGGTAAAGAGTGTCGCCCACATTCAATTGTGACAAGTTTGTGGCACTTCTTATGAACCAGGAGTTTGCAGTTGATGCATTTATATCCCTGGCGTCCAAGTCCCCATATCCGGTCAGTACAGATGGCACAGTGGGCACGCTGGAAAGAGTAATTCAAAGAATTCAGTAAAACAACAACAAAAAGGTCATAATCATTCCCCAACAGTTTGTTCATAAAATAGTGAAAATAAGTAGCTTTCTTCTCTAATTCAGTTCTCTTCATCATATATAACTTTTTCAAAGCTATGATGGTCTGGGAAAAATAAATAGAAAAGAGAGCTTGTTTTAAAGAGACAGTGAGCCCTGGCCCATATGGCTCAATTGGTTGGGTGTTGTCCCGTGCACTGAAGGGGTTGCCTTTTCAATCCCAGATGTGGGCATATGCCTGGGCTACAGGCTTGCTCCCCAGTAGGGGGCATGCAAGAGACAGCAGATGGATGTTTTATTCTCACATCAATGTTTCTCCCTCTCTCTCTAAAAATTAATAATAAAAAAATAGGTTTAAAGAGAGAGTGAACATTTATGGAATATAATGAACATAAACTGATGAACAAAAATAGATCCAGAGACAGAGAAATACCGATCAGACCATTAAACCCCAGAGGGAAGGTAGGGGAGGGTGGGGGTAAGGGGGAGAGATCAACCAAAGGATTTATATGCATGCATATAAGCCTAACCAATGGACACAGACAACCAATGGACACAGACAACAGACAATGAGGGCATGAGAGGGGGGTATGGGGGGGGGGGGTAATGGGGGAATAAGGACATATATGTAACACCGTAATCAATAAAGAAATTAAAAATAAAATAAGATAAAAAAAATAGAGAGTGAAATTTGCAACATGTTGTTTTCTTTTATAAGTCCAAGACTTTTCAGTCTTCATATAATTAGGTTGAGATTTATAAAAATAGGAAAAGTGAGTAAACTTGGAAAACACATGGCAGAAAATATAGTACAAGGACTCTCAATCAAAAATAAACCTTCCAGACTGTTCAGAGGTCAAACGAAAGCCCTGCTCTCTTAAAGAGCAATACCTAAAGTGAATTTTCATTTTAAAGCTTTTTTTTGTTAATATGTTTTTATTGATCTTAGAGAGAGAGGAAGGGAGAGGGAGAAAAAGAGAGAGGAATATCAATCATACATACCCCAACACACAACCTGGGCACGTGCCCTGATCAGGATCAAACCAACAACCTTTTGGTGCACAGGGCTAAGCTCAACCGAGTCAGATCAGCCAGGGTCAAAGCTTTTTAATTATCAGTGGTACCTTGGGTGGTAACTTCTATTTATATTAATGAATTCAGAACATGGCACCAGTTTTAAAATGGAAATGGGAGTCCATTGGTTTAGTTATCAAGAATAGTTAAAAATGTGAACTTCTGGAGATAAATGCTTTCAAACCATGGCTCTGCGACTTACTAGCTCTCTCATCTTGGGCAAGTTATTTAAATGCCCTACCCCTCAATTTCTTCATCTATAAAATGGAAATATATAGTACCTATCTCACAAGATTGTGGTAAGGATTAAATGAATTAGTATATGTCAAGCATTTGGAAAAGTGCCTGAGACAGTAAAAGCTAGAGAAGTGTTTGCAATTATTATTTTCTAAACAGTGAAAATTAAAATTACAATATTAAATGATTTGCAAAATTAACCTTGTTTATTTTATGAGTATCTGGATTATATTAAAAAATACAACATTCTTATAGCTAGGGTAACCATATAATTAATCATCAAATCAGGAACATTTTTAAGAGTGACAGGAGATTCTATTAAAAATTACATCAAGAAAACAGGTAAACTACACAAACTGGGAATGTTAGGTAACCTTACTCCTTTAAAGGGGAATAACAAGACTACCTTTCTTTCATAATAGAGAGGGAAAAAAATAGATTTCTCAAATTATCAACTTTCAACAAACTAAGGTTTACCCTGTTGAAACGCTTGGCTTGGAAAGTGTGGCCATTTGCACAATAAAGCTTTCTCCAGCGGCGAGCACCTCTCCGGTAGATGGACTCTGAAAAGAAATTGAGAGTTTAAAAAAGAGCAAGTGTGGATAAAAATCATTATTATAATTAAGTCTGTTTTTTTTTTTCATGATATTGATAGCAAGAAAATAATTTATATTGATAAAAACCTGAAAGTGAAAAAAATAAACTGGATTCATCAAGGGACTTGATGGAAATATAGCCCATGGAATATAAATGTTTCAGTAATTATTATTACTTTTCTGTTTTTGCATTTTCCCCCAACTCCTAATTTTGCAATAAACACCTGCATCCTTCATCAAGGTTTACCAATTACTAACATTTTATTTTGACTCAGTATATGTACTACCTAAGCAAGCACTTGCTTTCCTCTCTATTTACACATACACTTTCTCCTGAATCACTTAAAGGTTGCAGATATCATTAACATTTCACCCTTTAACTCCCATTGCCTAGGATTAAGGACATTAACCCTAATTCCACTTAAACACAATACTATCACCATGTCTTAGAAAATTAGCATTAATTTAATATTACCAAATATGCAGTTCAGACGCAAATTTCGCTATTTGCCCTCAATGTGTCAGTCATAGCTTCCTTTTTCTCTCCAGGATCTAATCAAGATTCAGGCATTGCATTTGGATTTTCACTGTTTAGAAAATGATAATTGCAAGGATGCTATACCTTTTTTGTCTCTTTCATGTATGTTAAAACACTCAACTTTGTTGTTTGTTTTCCATAAAGTTGAGGATTTTTTTTTGTATTTTAAGTCTAGGTAGTAGTCTTAGGTTCTACATTCTGGATTTATCTCTTTCCTCATTAGAGTTAGTAATAAATATTTTGCCAAAAATAATACACAGGTGACACATCAAGAAATACACAAATGTCAGATTGTTGACTCTCACTACTGGTGCTCACTCTGTTGAAGGCAGTGATTGCTAGTTCTCTTTATTGTAAAGGTACATTTTCCTTTTTGTAAGTAGTCTTACAAATATCTAAGTGACATTTTGTAACCACAAGAATATTCTCTTCCCCAACAACCTTTCATCCAATTGTCTTTAAATTAATGCTTTTCCTAAACAAAGAACTACTACAAAATCATTCTAGACTACCTGTGAAATTTTGGTTTTAAGTCAATCACTATTATATATATTGTCTATTAGTCATTAATAAATATTCCATAATAATAGTTAATACTGTGGAAAGATTCCATTAGGTTTCTAAACTCCTTTTTAAGCAATGTAGCACTGGGTTTACTATTTAAAATTTAAATAGAAAAGACCAATTGAAATGCTCTGAATTAGAAATCTTGAGATAGTGTAATACATAACCTTAAATATAGATGTTTTATTTTTACTTAAATAAATTTTTATTGATTTCAGAGAGGAAGGAAGAGGGAGGGAAACATCAATGATGAGAGAGAATCACTGATGGCTGCCTCCTGCACGTCCCACACTGGGATCAAGCCTGCAACCAGGCACGTGCCCTGGCAGGGAATCGAACCGTGACCTCCTGCTTCATAGGTTGACACTCAACCACTGAGCCACACCTAGAAGTTTTATTTTTAATTATTTATTCTGTTAGGAGTAACCAAAGCTGAAAGAACATTCTATTTCAGAAGCTTTCATGAACTACATCTTGATATATCTTAAATTTAAACATGTCAATGTTGTCTAGAAATTAAAAGAGCCGAGAGACCACATTAATGGTTATCAATCCCCACCCCCATGCTCTAGTTCATTAATATTTATTATGCTGTAGAAGAGGGAGTGTCAAAATCTCCACCAGCAAATTTTAAAGAGGGAAAGTGAGCATGAAATATAGTGAAAAAGTTAGGAAATATTTTATCTGTATGCTACAGACCCATAATACAATGGCAGATGGAACTCTAAAACCAAGATCTGCCACAATGACAAGTCTTTTAAAACCTGACCTTGGCCAGAGAGAATGGCCATTTGCTTCACAGCTCTGTGAAGGCAGCCTACGGCGGCTTTACTCCATCTGCCACTGCAAGTCCAGAGAACTATTCCTAGCTGAATCCAAACCTACATTTTTCACTACTGCTCAGAGTTCTATCTATAGCTTATAGTTCACCCTTTTCCTATATAGTACATGGCCCCATTCGACTTTATATATGAACATCCATAGTTCTTTAATTTTTTTCTTCTTACCAAGTTGCATGGAGAGTCATAGAATTAAAAGTTAGAACTACTACCCTGGCCAGTGTGACCCAGTGGTTGGAGTGTTGTCCTGTACACCAAAAGGTGGCAGGTTCAATTCCCATTCAGGGTACCAGATTGTGGGTTCAATCCCCAATTAGGGTGCATGTGGGAGGCAACAGATCAATTTTTATCTCTCACATTGCTATTACTCTCTCTTCTCCCCCTTCCTCGATCAATTAAAAAATTTGAATTTTTTTTTAAAGTTAGAACTACTTCATTTAATTAAAAACAAAATATTTACCACAATTCCTTCTAAAGTCATGGATATGTGTAGAAACCACAAATGAAAATGAGTTGCCTAATATCCACAACTAATAAATTATACCATATAGCAAAAGCAAAAATTATTCTCATACATAAGTTTGCATATTTAAATTATATCAGGACAAATAGCTGTTTGACTCTTTCAATTCATTCATTAATGGCAATAACTAGCTTAGACATTCAAAAGAAAATCCTGTAACAACTCCTAAGGATGCATGCTGAAGTGTTTAGAGGTGAAGTGTTATGTCCGTTACTTACTCTCAAATGGTACAGCAAATATAAATAAAAATAAAACAGGTGTTTCCTATGTATATACATGTATGCATATGTGTGCACACATACAGATATAGAGATAGAGCAAACACAGACAATGTTAAAAATTGGTGAATCTAGGCAAAGGATATATGGGTTTCTTTGTTTTCAATGTTGTTTCAACTTCTCCATAGGTTTGAAATTTTCCAAAATTAAAAACCCAGAAGGAATATGACTTAACTTTCCTTTCAAATGCAGAATAGATAATTATGTCAGTAAGTTATAACTAAGAACTGCCTTATTTTGATCTGGCAAAGTAGAATTTAGGCAGTTCCTAATATATCCTAAATTAGACTAAAGAATGGAAAAGAAACCAAAGGAATTAAAAGTTCTATTTCTGATTTCCTTTCACTTGTGCCATTGTGTCATAAAAAACATTATTCAATGGTATGAAGTATATAAACACTCACTATCTTCTCCTGGACAGGGCATTCCAGGACGTTCAGGTACACAAGGAAATACTGAAAAAAATAATACAACAAATTTAAAATATACAAATTACATAGAATTTTAAATTCAGATATCAAAAAAAATTGACCCAAATTTCAACCTGACCCTCTCTTGACACAGATACTTAGCATATAGTCAGCATTATTTGTTTAAAGAGATCTACTTTATCAAGGGTATCTAAAAAATAGTTTTAATGAAAGTGACCATCCATAAACAATGCATTAGAAGCTCATTCCAGTCACTGTTACATCATTGATTTTTTTTTTTTTGGCTTTAGATAAATCATTAACTACTATTCCTTTAAATCCTTGTTGTAGTGACAAGTTTACTACAATGAAGAATTAAATTATAAAAATATGAACATAAACCATTAGTTTTTAAAAGATGTATACTAACTTAGGAATAAATTAACACCAGAAACAGTACCCAAATCCAAAAATGTAAGTTTTATGTTAGAAACTATGTATTTATAAACAAGCTAACTCAGATCATTTTTTTATACAGATGGAATATAAGAAATATTACATGAACATTTAACCAACTATTTTGTGGTCTGTGATGTACAAAAGAATCCTATACAATAAAAGCCTAATATGCTGTGTCCGGTCATCCATTCAACCAATCAAAGCGTAATATGCTAGACATGCTAAGGACACTCAACCACTCCCTATGACGTGCACTGACCACCAGGGGCAGACACTCTGACTGGTAGGCTAACTTGCTGCTGGGGTCTGGCCAATCGGGACTGAGAGAGATGGGCCAGACACGCCTTGGAGCCCTCCCCGTGGGATCCCTCAGCCTAGCCTGAGCCCTCTTGCAATCTGGGACCCTTCAGGGGGGCACAATGACTGTCAGGTAGTTCCATCTATATAATAAAAGCCTAAGTTCCATCTATATATATATATAAAGAGGTAATATGCAAATTAGCCAGGAAGCCGTAACAGTCATGACCAGCTCAGGAGGAGGCTGCGCATGCAGCAGGGCAGAGCAGGGCCTGCAGAGAGCGAGGAGCAAGGCGGGCCTGCCTGCCGGGGTGCAGCCACGGCGAGCAGGCAAAGAGCAGGGAGCAGGGCGGGCCTGCCGGCTTGCCGGGGCATGCCGGCAGTCCTGCCTCTGTGCATGAACTGCAGAGGAAACACCTTTTCTGACCGCTCATTGGTTAAGCTCCTGGTATGCCACTCGCAGTGTTCTTGGTCGCTTGCATAATAAGAATCCAAGAAGGTGATCTAGGGTTTTTCCACCTCACTACTGAAGGAAAAAACAAAGGTCCGCTGCTGGAGGGGCTAAGAAATGTCATATCCTGAGCATGTACCTAGGTTGCAGGTTCCTCCCTGGCTGGGGCCCAGGTCAGGGCTCATGCAGGAGGCAACCAATCGAAGTGTCCCTCTCACATTGATGTTTCTCTCTGTCTTTCCCTCTCTCTTCCACGCTCTCTAAAAATCAATGGAAAATATCCTCATGTGAGGATAAAAAAAAAGAAAGAACTGTCATATTCTATGAAAGAGACATCTTGAAAATGCCTACAGAATGTTGTCATTTTTTCATGGTAAAGGGACTGGAGTCTGTGTTGATGAAAACACCTTGGCAGCTGCAGCGGCTGGCAGTGGCAGCAGCAGCGAGGTGATGGGGGCAGTGCCTTCCCCTGATCAGCCCGGTCGCCTCCTACAGAGGGAGACCAGACTGTGGATTAGGCTCCGTGGGGAGCAGACCTAAGCCGTCAGTAGGACATCCTCTGAGGGCTCCCAGATTGCAGAGGGTGCAGGTCGGGCTGAATTTCGTGCACCAGGCCTCTAGACTATAAAATAAAAGCCTAAGCAGCCGTTACGGCAGAACAACTGGAACGACCAGTCACTATGATGCACACTGACCAACAGGGGGCAGACACTCAATGCAGGAGCTGCCCCCTGGTGGTTAGTGCGCTCCCACAGGGGGAGCTCCGCTTAGCCAGAAGCCAGGCTTACAGCTGGCGAGCGTAGAAGTGGTGACGGGAGCCTCTTCCGCCTCCGCGGCAGCGCTAAGGAGCAGCAAGCTGAGCGATAAGGAGTGAGCAGGCAGGCAATAAGGAGCGAGGGGTCCCAGACTGCAAGAGGGATGTCCGACGCCAGCTTAGGCCTGATCCCCTTGTAAGCCGGCAGACAAACATCCCCCAAGGGGTCCTGGACTGTGAGGATGCAGGCCGGGCTGAGGGGCCCCCCAGTGCACGAATTTCATGCACCAGGCCTCTAGTCTAATATATAAAAGCCTAATGTGCTACGTGTCCAACTGTTCGACTATTTGATCATTCACAATGATGTGCACTGACCACCAGGGGCAGAGCTCCAACCAGTAGGTTAGCTTGCTGCTGGGGTCCAGCTGATTGGGACTGGGCGAGACGGGCCAGACATACCCTGGAGCCCTCCTGTGGTCCCTGCACAGCCAGGCCGAAGGACCTCAATGGTGCACGAATCTGTGCACCGGGCCTCTAGTAGGTTTAATAGAGAGCACAGAGTATGAGAAGGGCAGTTCCTTATATTTTTTTTAAAGTCGAAATATAAACTAATTTCTGAAAATAGATCTGTGATACAGTATTAAAACTTAAAATAAACTGTTTAATACTATTGACCAATTATTTCTTTAAACATTCATTGTAGTTTTATTCTAAAAAGAGACGACTCTCAAAACGGAAGACTTATAAAGTTATGCAAGGATCTCAACAAATTAGATTATGTAGCCCTTAGGAGTCACTATGTCAAATTCTAACAGTAGAAAAAAGTCAAACTACTATCTGTCAAAAAACATACTGTATAGAAAAGTATAAGGGAATTACAACAAAGAAGTGCAATGATTCATTATACTTAGGGGAGATTTATATCTGCTTCAAGTTTTAAAGAGTATCCTAGGTCTCCTAAAGCTCCGCAAAATGTTCCATAAAAAACTGCCAATGTATTGCAAGTAAATGCAATACATTAAGTGGTTTCTACATGAGATAAAAAATTGAGAGATAGCATGGGAGAATGAAAAGAAAACAGATCTGGCCTGGCCAGTGTGGCTCAGCGGTTGAGCATCAACCCAAGAACCAAGAGGTTGCCAGTTCAATTCCTGGTCAGGGCACATGCCCAGGTTGCGGGCTCAATCCCCACATGGCAGCCAATCGATGATGTTCCTCTCTCATGGATGTTTCTATCTCTGTATCCCTTCTCTCTCTCTTCCTCTCTCAATAAACATATATTTTAAAAAAAAAGAAAAAGAAAAAAAGAATACAGATCTGGAATCAGAATATCTAGATTTACATCCCAGGTCTATATTGTACCAGTTATATGTTCGCCGAGTTTAGGCTTCTTCTACACCACTACCCACCTCTCAGCCTTGCTGACTTTTAACTATGCAATAACTATAAATAGTCTCATCGTTAACCCTTAGACAAAAGAAAGGACATTGAAGATACCTTACCTTTAGAGATCATTGTTTGCATAAATTAAAAACTGCAAGTTCTATGCTACACTTTGTTGTGAAACACTGAGTTTTAATATCCAAGGAGGCATACATAAATAACAAATTTCTCAAGATTAAAAAAAGTTGACTAGCCAAAACCGGTTTGGCTCAGTGGATAGAGCGTCAGCCTGCAGACTGAAAGGTCCCAGGTTCAATTCCGGTCAAGGGCATGTACCTTGGTTGCGGGCACATCCCCAGTGGGGGGTGTGCAGGAGGCAGCCGATCCATGTTTCTCTCTCATCGATGTTTCTAACTCTATCCCTCTCCTTTCCTCTCTGTAAAAAATCAATAAAATATATATATTAAAAAAAAAAAAAGCTGACTGATGTTGTCTTCTCTAGCAATTGAGAAACTACTAAGAATCCTACATAATAAAAGGGTAATATGTAAATTACCATCACTCCATTACGCCCACGACTGGGCCAGCAGGAGGCGCAGGGGGCGGGACTCGGGGTGGCCGGGGTGGCCGATTGGGCCGGCGGGACGCTGAGCTCACGTCGCCAGCGGCGGCGCGAGCTCAGTGTCTGCGCCATGGCTGTGCTGCGGCACAGAAGGGGCCTCTGGGGCAGCGAGCCCACGTCCTGCTGCGGACCATCAAAAGCGGGGAGTGAAAGCGGGGGAGCTGGCTGTCTGTCCGCTCCGGCACCAGGCCTTTCAAAAGCCTCCACCACGCTGGAGGCTTTCGAAAGGCCTGGTGCACCAGCAGACAGACAGCCAGCTCCCCCGCGATCAAAAGTGGGGAGCTGTGTGACCGCTCCAGCACCAGCGGACCCCCTGCCATCAAAAGCAGGGAGCAGGCTGCTAGCAGTGTCCGCGGAGCGTGCTAGGCTTTACGGGGCAGTGGATATGGCCTGGATGGCAGGTTAGGCCTAGGGGACCCTACACATGCATGATTTAATCATGCACTGGGCCTCTAGTAATTATATAATGATGAGCAATAGAGATTAAGAAAATGACATCAGTATTTTAATTTGGTCAAGAATATAGGCTTGGTGGTGTTTTTTTTTAATATTGCTCTAGAAGAATAAGAAATGACACCCCTTTACCATGAATCAAGAGTTCAGAATCCTTGTTTAGCTCATAAAGCCTAAAGGCTTCTTCTAACTCCAACTGAGATGATACTGTACACGGGTCTCCTGCAAAATATAAAAAATAAAGGTAAACTCACTTTTTAAATCCTCTAAATGTGATGATTAGAAAACAGTTTCTGTTACATAAAGTCTTGAAGGAAAAAAACGACATACATACAGAGAGAAATATTTGACAAGGACAAATCCTATCTAATAAAAGAGTAATATGCAAATTGACCGTACCTCCGATACACCCACAAGCCTCGCCCACAAGCCAATCAGGAGCAACTATGCAAATAAACCCAACCAAGATGGCTGTGGCCACAGAGAGCAGGAGGGAGGCTTGGGTTTCCTCGGCGATGGAGGAAGCCAAGCTTTCCGCCTGCTCTTGCCGGCCTAGGCCTCCACTCAATGCTACAAAGTTTCAATTATAGACCCAAACAGAAATAGCGGCAGCCATGGAGCTGGAAGAGCAGGAGGCTAGGGTTGCCCCCGGTGATGGAGGAAGCCAAGCTTCTGCAGCCCTGGCCGGCCTAGGCCTCCATCCAGGCTACAAAGTTTCAATTATAGAAGATATATAAATCCCAACAGAAATGGCTGCCGCCACGGAGTAAGCAGAAGGCTTGGCTCTGCTCCAGGCTACAAAGTTTCAATTGTAGAAGATAAATAAACCCCAGATACCAGGGCCTCCGCTTGGGTCGCCAGGGGGCGTGGCCGGCCTGCAAACCACCACAGGCCCCTTGCCCAGGCCGCCCCATGCCCCAAGCAAACCTCCACCCTAATCTGAGACTCCCTTCAGGGCAAACCAGCTGGCCCCCACCCATTCACCAGGCCTTTATCCTATCTAATAAAAGAGTAATATGCAGATTGACCATCACTCCAACACACAAGATGGCTGCCCCCATGTGGTCAAAGATCCTGCCCCCATGTGGACACAAGATTGCCAGCAAGGGAGGGTAGTTGGGAGGGACCAGGCCTGCAAGGGAGGGCAGTTATGGGCGATCAGGCCAGCAGGGGAGGGCAGTTGAGAAGGACCAGGCCTGCAAGGGAGGGCAGTTGGGGGCGATCAAGCCTACAGGGGAGGCAGTTAGGGGTGACCAGGCTGGCAGAGGAGGGAAGTTGGGGGTGACCGGGCCTGCAGGGAAGGGCAGTTGGGGGGAACCCAGGCCTGCAGGGGAGAGCAGTTGGGGGGACCAGGCCTGCAGGGGAGGGCAGTTAGGGGTGACCAGGCCTGCAGGGGAGGGCAGTTAGGGGGGGACCAGGCCTGAAGGGGAGGGCAGTTAGGGGCAAACAGGCTGGCAGGGGAGCAGTTAGGCATCAATCAGGCTGGCAGGGGAGTGGTTAGGGGGTGATCAGGCTGGCAGGCAGAAGCGGTTAGGGGCAATCAGGAAGGCAGGCAGGCGAGCAGTTGGAAGCCAGCAGTCCTGGATTGTGAGAAGGATGTCCGACTGCCCAAGGGATATCCCACCGGGACATCCCTCGAGGGGTCTCAGATTGGAGAAGATGCAGGCTGGGCTGTGGGACATCACCCCCCATGCACAAATTTTGTGCACCGGGCCTCTAGTCTTACCTAATAATAGACAAACATGTAAATTGACCATATCTCCGCTATGCCCACAGCCGATCAGAGTGAGTATGCAAATTAGAAGGCCAAAGATGGCCGCCGCCCAGCTACTCCAGATGCAGAGTGGCCAGGTGGGGCAGGATGCCTGCTATGAGAGGGAGGGCGGGGGGCAAAGGGATCTACAGGAGCGGAGAGGGAGGGCGGGGGGCTGAAGGGATCTACTCCGGAGTCTGCAGCGAAGACGAACATGGCAGACGGCAGACTCTGGCTGGAGTCTGCAGCGAAGACGAAGAAGGCAGACTCTGGCCAGAGCGAAGGCCTGAGTCCCGGGTGCTGGAGGAAAACCGGTGCTGGAAGCCAAGGGAAGGAAGGCCTATTGCACGAATATCTTCGTGCAACAGGCCTCTAGTCTTTACATATTTAGATAATTCTGTTCTCTAACGTAGTTAATATATTTCCATTTCTATTTCTACAACATACTTGAGGTTCATAGACACCAAATTTTATACAGATAAAACTATTTAATTCTCAATAATGTACATATTCAAAATGTAGAAACAGAATCTACCACTGATCACATTTTAGATTGCCACTGCCATATGACCAATAGGCAGGGACAAGCTTTCTGTCACCTGTTTCTTTAAAAGAGGAAGTGAAAGTAGTTCCATTGAGGTCTCCATGTAATCATTTTGTCAAATTCTTCCTTCACCTGAGAGCCTGCTCAAGAGACTCACAGAAAGGAAGTGTGGCTAATAAAGTACTCTGGACTGAAGAGCAGTCCTATTTGAGCTTTTAAATGTAAATATATATTTCAGTAAACTTACACACAGAGAGGGGAAGGAAGAAACACCTCCCTTGATCAACCAGCCAAAAAAACTGAGTCATCCCTGGCAATCAATGAGATGACACATCTCCTCATAAGATGGCATTCCTCGATGAAAAAGTCATTCTGAACATATTTGGGGCCTGAGCTGGGTTCTCAACGTTGCCATTCTTTTGCTCATTCCTGTGGTTACACCAAGTGTTACCACATACTACATGCCACCAAGCCCATCCAAACCTCAATCACTCTCGGCAGAAAATTTGATCTAGTACTTGATAGAGAAAAATGAAGTCATCTCCTGTCCTGTTATGAGTATGCCTGTCCTGTTCTCTAACTTGGCCAATGAATCCCTACTTCCTTCTATCTTCTCTGAGTATTATCCCACTAGAGGCCCGGTGCACGAAAATTTGTGCACTCAGGGGTGGGGGGAGTCCCTCAGCCTGGCCTGTGCCCTCTCACAGGCCAGGATCCCTCAGGGGATGTCCACCTGCTAGCTTAGGCCCACTCCCTGGGGGATTGGGCCTAAGCTGACAGTCAGACATCCCTCTGGCAGCCCAGGAGTCCTCGGGAGATGGCCACCTGATGGCTTAGGCCTGCTCCCTGTGGAGAGCGGGCCTAAGCCACAGTCAGACATCCTTAGCACTGCCACAGAGGCGGGAGAGGTGCCCGCCACCACCACTGTGCTCGCAGCCATCAGCCCAGTTTGTGGCTGAGCAGAGCTCCCCCTATGGGAGTGCACTGACCACCAGAGGGCAGCTCCTGTGTTGAGCATCTGCGCCCTGGTGGTCAGTGCACGTCACAGCACCACTCGTTCCCCCATTAGGGTCAATTTGCATATTACCCTTTTATTATATAGGATTAGTTTTCCTTAGTTCCATTTTTATTTTGGCTTTCCTTCCACTAGCTCTTCTCAGGAAAGCAAAGGCATGTTGGAGTCTCCCTCTCACAAATCTCTCTCCCACTCAAGAAGCATCGAAAATCTCTCAAAGAGGTGTCCTACAGTACTTCGCATCCAGGCTCTCTCCCATGCTCCATATCCCGTCTCTCTGTGCAACTTCAGCAAAATTACTTCTTTGAGTTTCAATTTTCTCCTATATAAAAAGAGGGCTATTATCTATATTGCAAGTATGATGGGAAAACTAAAGACCATATATTTAAAATGACTCATAGTGTGCTTGATCCATTATAGGTGTGGCTTTTATTATTGCACTTTGATCAAAAGCCATAAATGGATTTTACTATTGTTAAAAGCATCATTATAAACATATTTTTAAAAATCAATTTTTCCTTTTTTGCTAGACATTGTCTTTTTGCCAAACTAGTGTCTACTTGCTGTTGGATGAAACCTAGGTCAGGCCAAGTACCCACTTTCAATGTGCACTTAGAGGCTAATATTTTTGAATAACCACAAGGAAGTGAGAAAATAAGAGTTAATAGCTGACATTACGTATATTCAAATCTATTTTATTTTTGTTGGACTGAATATCTTTGGTTCAAGTATTACCTTTTGAGACCAACTATTTAATGCCTGATAAAGCAGGACACATTACTCAGAAGCAAAACATTCCATAGAGAGTCACCATGAAGCAAAGATGAAAGGAAAAGTTATTTCTTCAAGTCCACTCTATTACTAAAATCTGAATTTACATCCTAAAATGGCCATAGACCCAGAGTGAGATCTGCTTAGTTAAATTTCAAGATAGTGAAATCTGTATATTATCCAGCAGAACTGGTATTTTTTCAGTAAATCTATATTTTCTTCTCAACTATAAAAAGAAAGAAGCAAATTAGAGCACTGGACCTCAAACTGTTTGGTAAATCTGCAAGAGCCAATTATTTATGAGATAACCTGATGCATTTATAACACTAGTTTTATATATATATAAATGAATTCAGTGCCCTACAGTTAAAAGAATCAATATAGCCTAAAACCAAAGTTGGCACCACTGCACTCCTCTCCCTGATATTTGAGTCTGCCACAGATTGACAGACTCACTGTCTGTTCCTACCAGGATCTCCCCACTGCCTCTGGACATGGTAGATAGTGTTCTGAACCCAGTGTCCCTACTTAAAATATAGATTTGTAAAAAATTCCCAAGAATGCTATGGTGCTTAGGTGGTAATCCCTTCAACACTGGGCCCTATCACAACACTAATGGATTTTTGGCTTCTTACTTCTTTTTTTCTTGGAGGTGGAAATTAGTGGTTACAGACGCACATGCTATCCTATCAAGCTGCCCATCCTCAACTTCCACTTCTGGAGAAGATGGGGTAATAGGAACTGGATTTAACCCTCCACATAGAACAACAACAAAAAACTATACAAAATAAATTTTCAAATGGTTCAAGATATTGGAAATTAAGCAACAAAGAATTAACTGTTCCCAAGTAACTTAAATGCATTCCAGAACAAAGCTCAAAAATATTTATAAGAATACAAAGATATTCAACATCCAATAAGACAAAAGTCACACTGTCCAGAATTTAATAAATATTATAATAACCAGGCATGTGAAGAGGCAGGAAAATGACCCTTAACAGGAGAAAAATCAATCAATTGAAACTGACTCCGAATTGACACATAACAAATCATTGGCAAAGAAATTGGAGACATGGACATTAAAGAGTTATTATAATTATATCCAACATTTTCAAGAAGCTAGAGGTATTCAGCATGTTAAGCAAAGTTGGAACCTATTTTAATAGACCCAACTGAACATCTAGAAAAACTATGTCTGAAATAAAAAAAATATATCAGGTAGGCTTAATGGCAGATTAGACATGGCAGAGAAAGATTAATGAACTTCAATTCACAACATTAACAGTATCCAAAATGAAATGCAGAGAAAAAGACTGAAAAATTAACAGAGCATTACTGAGCTTTATGATAATTTCAAGAGGCCTAATACACACACAACTGGAGTCTATGAAGGAGAGGTGTGATGATAGAAAAAAATTTTTGAAGAGATAATGGCCAAAATTTTTCCAAATTTGATAAAAAGTATAAACCCATGGATCCAAGAAGCTCAACAAATCTCAAGACAAGAAACACGAAGAACACTAAATTAAGGTCCATCATTATCAAATAGCTTAAAACCAGTGATAAACAGAAAAAAATTTAAAGCAGCCAATGAGACACATTACATTCGGATGAACAAAGATAATGTTGACAGCAGATTTTGCATCAGAAGCAATGCAAGCTAGAAGATAATGTAAAGAATGAAAAAAAAATAGTCAACCTAAAATTATTTACCAGGGAAAATTATCTTTCAAAATCAAAGATGACCTAGAGACAAATTCATAGAGAGAAATTCATAGAGACAATAAATATAGGAGAGGTTACCAGGAGCTAGATGATAAGGGATGAGGAGTTACTGTTTTATGGGTAGAGTTTTGTTTGGATAATGAATAAGTTTTGGAAATAGGTAGTGAGGATGGTTGCATAACAATGTAAATGTGCTTAATGACACTGATTTGTACATTTAAAAAAGGTTCAAATGGTAAATTTTATGTTATGTATATTTTGCCACAATAAAAAAAAAGAATTCTTAAAAGGGAATATAATTGTTCTCCTTCCACAAGAATGAAACTCAAGAGATAATGCCCAGTGGAGAAAGGGAAGTTTCAGAATTATGTGCCGAATAATGGCATTTATATTAATTTAAAAGCACATAAAACACTATACTTAGTTATTTATAAACAGAAAGCAGATCAGCAGTTGCCTGGGATGAAGGGATGAGTGAGAGAAGAGTTTGGGAAGGAATACAATGCAATTGGAGATGGGATGCTAACAAGGACAGACTTTCCCAAAAACCAGAGCATAAGCTGCAGTCTGGGAGCACCAGTGCCCTATCAGGCTCCTATAGCCTCTCCTGCCTCACCTCTCAACTCAGCCCCACCCCACTACTGCAAGGGGTTTCTCCCAGGTGGGCCTTAGTCTGATCCTTTTGCAGAGGCCAGAACTAAGAGCAGTACTTGGGGACTTTTCTAAGCCAGCTGTCTTCTGCGTGGGGTGTGCTATGCCTGGGAGTGCAGGAAGACTTTCCAGGGATTACCAGACATAAACAGTTTTTAAAAGGTATTGATGTCCAGATCCTTAACTTTCACATAAGCTCCTTTCTAAAAGCCATCTGCCTGGGAATGTGCCGGCAGTGCAATACCCTACATCATCTCTTCTTCAAAAATTTGTTTTCCTATTTTATAAAAAAACAAGCATATATACCTAGCATATAACATAAAACATATATCCATACAAAAACTTGTAAATGATTGCCAAAACACTTTTATTTGTAACTAGAGGCCCGGTGCACGAAATTTGTGCACGGGGGTGGGGGGAGGAGGAGGAGGGTGTCCCTCAGCCCAGCCTGCATCCTCTCCAATCTGGGACCCCTCGAGGGATGTCCAATTGCCCGGTGGGATCGGGCCTAAACGGGCAGTCGGACATCCCTCTCACAACCCAGGACTGCTGGCTCCCAACTGCTCGCCTGCCTGCCTTTCTGATTGCCCCTAACTGCTTCTGCCTGCCAGCCTGATCACTCCCTAACCACTCCCATGCCAGCCTAACTGATGTCTAACTGCTCCCCTGCCAGCCTGTTTGCCCCCAACTTCCCTCCTCTGCTGGCCTGGTCACCCCTAACTGCCCTCCCCTGCAGGGTTGATCACCCCCAACTGCCCTCCCTTGCAGGCCTGGTGTCTCCCAACTGCCCTCCCCTGCTTGCCTGATCGCCCACAACTGCCCTCCCTTGCAGGCCTGGTCCCTCCCAACTGCCCTCCCCTGCTGGCCATCTTGTGTCCACATGGGGGCAGGATTTTTGACCACATGGGGGCAGCCATCTTGTGTGTTGGAGTGATGGTCAATCTGCATATTACTCTTTTATTAGATAGGATAGCCCAAAACTGGAAACAACTTCAATGTCCATCAACAGAAGAATGGATAAATAAATTGTGGTACATCAAGATGATGAAATACTACTCAGCAATAAAAAGAAGTAAACTAATACACACAACCCTAATACATTAATACTTATGCTGAGTGAAAGAAGCCAGACCAACCCCCTCACCCAAAAATCAGACATGCTGTATGATTTCATTCCTATAAAACTCTAGAAAATGCAAACTAATCTATAGCAATAGAAAGCAGATCAGTAGTTGCCTGGGATGAAGGGGCAGGAGTGAGGAATTTCAAAGCCCAAGGAAACTTTTGAGGGTAATGGATATGTTCCATATCTTGCTTGTGGTGATGATTTTCTGGGTATTAAAACTCATCAAATTTTATACTTTTTTTTCCCCAAAAATATGTTTTTATTGATTTCAGAGAGAGGAAGGGAAAGGGAGAAATAGAAACATTAATGATAAGAGAGAATCATCAATCAGCTGCCTCCTGCATGCCCCTTACTAGGGATTTAGCCCACAATCCAGGCATGTGCCCTGACCAGGAATTGAACCGTGACCTCCTGGTTCATGAGTTGGTGTTCAACCACTGAACCACACCAGCCAGGTTCAAATCGTATACTTTTAAACATATAGTTTGTTGTATGTCAATTATACCTCAATAAAGCCATTTTATTTTTAATTAAATTTATTGGGGTCACATTGGCTAATAAAAGGAACAACTGGAGAAAAGGGAAGACATCTGTAATACTCTTGACAATAAAGATAAATATTAAAAGGAGAAAAAATTATATAGGTTATACAATTCTATGATATATCATCCTGATGTTGCATTGTGTGCCCACCATCCAATAAAGCCATTTTTTAAAAATATGAAATAAAGACATGAAAAGCTGAAAGAATTCATCACCAGCAAGCCTCCACTACAAGAAATGTTAAAGGAAGCAGGAGGAAAATAAGAGTTACAAAGAGATCTGCTCAAGGGTACTTAGATGCTTTTTCTTATTGATATTGATTTCGTTTTTTAATTACCAGGTTTGAAGCCATAATACTGCTATCAAAGTAATTGAAGTAAGAATAACTAGACATTCAGTCAAAAAGTTTTCCTCACTGACATGATTGCCAAAGTTAGTATATAGTGTGGGGTGATAAAGAAAAAATCTGAAGAACGATTTGCTATTTTAGTCCTCAGCACACTAGCTAAAATTACACCAGACTAAAGATGCTTGGAAAATATCACATAAAAGAAGTATGTTCCTTATTATCTTAAGTTTGGTTTTGTTATACCTTGGCACTCAATTTTCTCCCCTAATAACACATGAGTTTTATAATACAAGCCAGGAAGAAGTTTAAGCTCCCTCAGAATTCAGAAGAACTCCAAACTTTTATGCCAAAAAATGCTTATATTCATTTTAAATTTCCATGAATCTAACTTATCTAAACCAATAGGACATGAATTTAAACAGCTATATCCAAATAATATCCTCTCCCACTCTCTCTCTGCAAATCATTTTAAATTTTTCCCCTCACATAGTCTTTTACAGGGTATAAAAAAAAAAAAAGCATTCACATATGCTATTGGTGAAAGTATAACAAAGGTACAATATTTTTGGTAGTCAATTTAGTACCATCTATCGTCAAGGACACATTCCATTTCAGGGAATTTACCCTAGAGATAATACAGTACAGGTGCCCCAAAAAAATTTATGCACACACATATTCTTTGCACCAATATTTTTTATAATGAATTTACAAACAATCCAAATACCCATCAAAAGGGAACTAGTTAAATAAATTGGGGTACAACCATGTTATAATACCACACAACATTTTAAGAGGAACAAGATAAATCTCCATGCACTGATATGAAAAAATAGCCACAAGACGTTAAGTGAAAAAGCACATTAAATTTTAGCTTGTACAATATCAGTCTTTTTGTAAAAAAGAAAAAAAAAAACTATTACCATGTCCCTTCTAGTTGTATATTCACAGGAAAGTACATCATCAATTTGTTTATAGCAACTATTTCTGGGGATCTGAGGATGCCCAGAGATACTTTTTCCTTTACACAAATCATGTTTTTATATGTTTTTATTGATTTTAGAGAGAGAGGAAGGGAGAAACATCAACATCCTGTATGGCCCCTGCTGGGGATCAAGCCCACAGGTGCCCTGACCCAGAATTGAACCTATGACCCCATATCCTTAATAAAAACTTCAATAAGAAACAAAATGTCCAAAGGTTACTTTCTAGTAAAAGAGAAAAGACAGTAAGAAACATAGTGAAATTTAAACCAGGTAATCAAACCCTGAAGAAATTAGAAGGTTAGAAAATACTATTAGGTTGTAAATATAAAAAATGCATCCTAAAGGAAAAATGGCCACAGTTCAAAAATGATGAATTAAAAAGTCACATTTATCATTCTCTACTCCACCCTCTCTCACAGTCTGAGAAAAGGAGGTATGATTATTACAAAATTTTACTATTCATTCTAAAGTCTTTAGTTCCATTAAACAAACCAGTTTTTCCACATGTACATCAAAACAAATCAGTAAAACTGGTTTTGAACACAAGGAAAAAGGGTGGTTGCCATAAATCTGTTTAAAGGAATGAAGTAAGCGTATGATCTTTATTTACTCTAATATAAAACCCCACAATTAAAAGTTTAGCTTCTAGAACAGTGTTTCTCATAAAGCAGAGAAATAAAATTATAGTTCTGTCTTCCACACATCCTAGAGAAAACATTTTCTCCAGATAAGCATGTCCTAAATGCCTATGTGGCTAAAAACAAAGGTGACAAAATTACAACTGAAAAATAATTGCAAGGAACTCAAAAATAATTACTACTGGCTCTGTATGCCTACAATCAAGAAAAGATTGGTATCAGAAATTAACCAGGGCAAGAAAGAAATCAACAAACCTTAATGGAAAATTTAACTTTTTTATTTGAATGAGGCAAAGGTTACAGTTTTGTTTTCCCCAAGAACATTAGGACACCTAATAGCTATTTACAGAGAAAAACTATGAATCCTGTCTAATAAAATGGTAATATGCAAATTAACCATCACTCCGTCACAAAGATGGTGGCGCCCATAGAGGTGGGGGTGCTGGACGCTGGCGGCGTCGCCCCAGTGACAGGCCCCAGTGTCCCGCATGCCCCGGCCCGCGGAGGGAGGGCAGGCAGGTCTCTGGCCAGAGGCCAGCCAGGGCATGGGACACTGGCCTCGTTGCAGGCCGGGCTGAGGGACCCCCCTCTCACTTCCCCCCGTGCACCGGGCCTCTAGTTGTATTATAAAAGGATAAGACTATTTCATCAGATAATTAATTGAATTTACTATGTGAATCTGTTACCTAAAATATGCTACTGTTAAGAAAAAAACAGAACACACCGCAACTCCCAATGCTTAAATCTCCCATAATAAAACTACACTATGGAAAGGCTTGATAATAACCTTTCATACAAGTCACAATTTATGTGTATACTATTACTGAGTACCGCCCTAGGTACTGGAATTCCACAGTGAAACATGATCTCTGCTCTCATGGAGCTTACATTCTACCATACAAATAAGATGCAAAGTGAATAGGGCTAAAAGGCTTCTTGGAGGACATGACCTTTGAGTTAAGACCTGAATGACAAGAAAGAAAAAACCATGTGACAATCTGGGAACAGAATTCTCCAAGCAAAGATAATACAAAATATAAGGGTACTATAAGATATTTTGAATTGTCTCTAAATGAATTGTCTCTAAATCAGTTTTTTAAAATATGTTTGTTGATTTCAGAGAGGAAGGGAGAGGCAGAGAAAGATAGAAACATCAATGATGAGAGAGAATCATTGAACAGCTGGCCTCCTGTACACCCCCCACTAGGGTTCGAGCCCGCAACCCGGGCATATGCTCTGACTGGGAATCAAACCCGTGACCTCCTGGTTCCTAGGCTGATGCTCAACCACTGAGCCACACCAGCCGGGAAAGATCTTTTGACTACACTTCAATGACATTCCATCATGCAAAATAAAGTCAAATGTGGCTTGCAAAGCCTTCAGGAATTCATGCAACTCACCTGTAGATCCTATTAAAATAAAGATTCTGATTCAGTGGTCCGTAATGGAGCCTGAGATTCCCTTTCTAGTAAGTTCTGCAGACCACACTTTGAGTAGCAAGGATCTAGCTCAAGTTCATACCTCACACAACTCCCACACAGTGAATTAATGCTCTTCCCCAAACACCATGTTCTTACCTCTGTGCCTTTTTATATCTTCACTGTATATGGTTTTTCCCTTACCTCCTCCACTTCAAAAACTTTTACTCTTTGTTACAGTTTAGCTCAAACATCACAGAGACTTCAGGCATATGTTGATGCTACTTCCTTTGTATTCCAAGGCCCCTATGCATTCATGTTTAACTCACCACACTTCACATGTCTGTCTCCCCCTGAGACTGTGAGTGTGGGGATAGAAAAATACTATCCTCGACACACAGATACTCCATAAATGCTTTTTGAGTACAAGTCACTATGGTATGGCATTTCTGCCACAGTCTTTGAAATAATGTTTGTCACAATCACTTTTATTCCATAACATTTTCTTTAGAGTAATATACAGTAAAAAAATACTGTCAAATTATTAAAAGTCACTTAAAATATAAGACAATACAAATTCAAAATTAAAGTAAAATGTAATACTATTGATGAGATATTTATCTTATTGCTGGAAAAAAAGTCACACTAATTTCACTCTATTTTAGGATAAAAAGGGCAAAACAAAGATGGTACTCTTTGGTAGTCTTTCAATTTAAATACCTACAGAAAAATAAGAATGGCATCAATTTGTAGTATACCTTTGCCCCCTTAAATTAATAAGGACTTTTATTATGTTTTAAAAATAATGACAAGAATAGTATCTAAATCAAATGCTTACACTTGCAGTCCTCTCTTTACTACTCACCTTCCTCATCGATCCATTTCATGGTAAAAAGCTGTTCATTGTCAAAAGAACACATGTCTCGAACCTCATTGCAAAGGCCCTCGAAGGAGATGGAAGGTTCAAAGTGTGTTATCATGATATCCCTGAAAAAGAAAGGAGTTTCAAGTTAGACGATGATTAAAATGAATAATGCTCTACACATTACTGAATGCCTGACGATTTGATGGACTTCAGCTGTTTTGTATGTGCATCAACATGTGTTGCTTCCAGTAAACTATCTGTGCAAAGTAAAAATTAAATTGGTAAGAAACCAAAGTAAAAATTAAATTGGTAAGAAACCAAAGTAAAAATTAAATTGGTAAGAAACCAAAGTAAAAATTAAATTGGTAAGAAGTAAGAATAGACATAAATGTAAAAAGTAAGAATAGACATAAATGTGTAAGCAATAATATATAAGTCCACCTAGCAGCCATTCATTATAAAATTTAAAATGATCGCTTCTCGGCCTTTTGGCTAAGATCAAGTGTAGTATAAAATTTAAAATGTAACAAAAAGTAGATAAGTGGATAAAAAAGCTGTGGTACTCAGTGGTTGAGTGTGGACCTATGAACCAGGAGGTCACGGTTCAATTCCTGGTCAGGGCACATGCCCAGGTTGCAGGCTTGACCCCACTGGGGGTCGTGCAGGAGGCAGCCGATCAGTGATTCTCTCTTATCATTAATGTTTCTATCTCTCTCTCTCCCCTTCCCTTCCTTTCTGAAATCAATAAAAACGTATTAAAAAATAAAATAAAAAGCTGTGGTACATTTACACAACTCTGTGTAAAAAGGAAGAAAATTTACCCTTTGCAACACCATGGACGAGCCTGGAGAACATTATGCTAAGTGAAATAAGCCAGTCAGAGAAAGATAAGTACCATATAATTTCACTCATATGTGGAATTTAACCCTTTGCACTCGCTTGCTTTTTTCTCGATTCCTTTATTCTAATGCTAACCGTGTCGAGTCACACTCGACATCCGAGTGCAAAAGGTTAATGAGCAAACTGAACTACCAAGCAAACTAGAGAGACTCATAGATAGAGAGCAGGCAGACAGCTGGGGAAGGGGGGCTTAAGGGTGGGGGAGAGATTGAGCAAAAAAGAAAAAAAGAGAGAGAGAACTCATGGACATGGACAACAGTGTGGTGATTGTGGAGAGGAGGGGTGGGTGGAGGTGGAAGAGGACATAGAGGAAATAAATGGTGATGGAAAAAATAAAATTTTAAAAAAAGATGTTTTAAGCAGAAGCCTAGGGCTTCTTCCAAGGAGCCATGAGAAGCCTATGATTTAATCATATAGTAGTCAGCCAGTCATCCTTCCAAAGGTAAGTTAAACAGACAGAATGACTCTAAGGGAACACTTATATAACCATCTCTATGTGTCACACTCTGTTCTAAGGGTTTACCAAGTTAATGTAGTTCATGTGCTTCCTGTTTTAAACTCTTCAAATGCCTTTTGTCTCTTATGCAGAGTAAAATCCAAAGTCCTAGCGTCTACAACGCCCTCTGTGAACTGGCCCTGGCTACCTCTTCTACCACCAGACAGATAAACCAATGTTTGTAGTCCACCACCTACCCCAGCTACAATGTAAGCTCATCATATTCCTAGTGGCCAACATAATGCCTAACACAGAATGGTTACTTGATAAATATTTTTGAAGAAACGAAGAAAATGACAGTGTTAGGAACTATGAATAAGTATTTGGAGCATAGAGCAGGAAACAAGAAATTAAAAATGTCAGTCATCTGCAAAAAAAAAAAAAAGTTAAAACTGCAGTCTTAGGGCTATTAAAGGTAAGCAGAGAGCCAAGCATAGAAATTGAATTGCCTTTTTTTGATAATCAGTCTCTTCCTAAGTACTCATGGTTGTCTGCCCCTTCTTCTAAGAACCCTCTTGCCTGGGCTTTCTTAACAGTATGCTTCCCTGGCTCTCTTTCTACTGTATTCTGAACACTTTTCCTTCAATCACAAGATATTCTTTACACCTGCTCTATTATTCCTTCATTCATTCCCTGTACCTCAAACCTACTTCATATTCAATGTTTTAACTATTATCTCTATACTAGTAGCCCGTTTGCACGAAGATTCGTGCAATAGACCTTCATTCACCTGGCTGCCTGCACCAGTTTTCTGCTGGCACCGGGGACCCAGGCCTTGGCTGTGGCCACCGCCTTCTGCCTTCTTTCAGGGTCGGGGCTTGGCCCCGGGCGGTGGCCTTGGGCTCGGCGGCACCCAACATCCCTGCTAAGGATCGCAGGAGCCGACCCCCAGTGGTTTCCTGCGATCCGTGCAGGCTCCCCGCTGGTGCCCAAGGCTGGGAAAGCCTCGGGCGGCTTTCCCGGCCTTGGGCTCGGCCGCACCCAGCGTCCCTGCTACCGATCGCAGGAGCCGACCCCCTGGTCGTTGCCTTCTATCCGTGCAGGCTTCCCGCTGGTGCCCAAAGCTGGGAAAGCCTCCACCTGAGGCTTTCCCGGCCTTGGGCTCCGCCATACCCCAACGTCATTGCAACGGTTTCCTGGTGGGCGTGGTTGGTGGGAGTGGCGTGGTTGGTGGGCGTGGCTTGGGCGTAGCGAAGGTGCGGTCAATTTGCATATTTGTCTATTATAAGGTAAGATAGGGGCCTCTGTAGTATTTAAGACTCTTGATAATCTGGTTCTAATTTCTATTCTCAACTTGATCCCATCATTTCCAACACAAATTACTACAAATATCTGGTTTAACTCACAACCCTCAAACATAAGACCTTGATGATCCAATCTTTAATCCTGACATTTCCTCAGTTTATGGAGGGAGGTTGGGATCAATCTTAACAGGTACTTCAACTCCAACTTCCATTAAACCTTTTTCAACCAAACCAGTCCAATCAATAGTCTATACTTCTAAGCCTGTGCAACATGTATTTTATGTTCCACCTTTTGTTATTTGACTCATCATATACTGATAACACATCCTCAATTAAATTGTAAACAACTGGAAGACAAAAATTTTGAACTTTTAAATATATTCACATAACCAGTGACATAATTAGGACTCAAATATTTCTTAACTAAATATAGAAGAAACACTTTCTAGGAGAAATCCATCTTCCAGAAAATGTACTTATGACAAGGGAATATCACTCTGTTTCTTTTGCCTATAACATTTATAGAATATTGAGTATGTTCCAGGCATTTAAACAAACTTTATCTTACATAATCTTCAAAATAACCATCAAACTAGACAAACTAATCCTATTTTACCAGTTTAAAAAGTAAAACACTTTCAATTCTAGGATATCTGCCAATGTCTCACAGGTAGAAAATAGAATATGAATTAAAATCCAAATCTTCTAATAACCT
Organism: Cnephaeus nilssonii; assembly: GCF_951640355.1. NCBI lineage: Eukaryota > Metazoa > Chordata > Mammalia > Chiroptera > Vespertilionidae > Cnephaeus > Cnephaeus nilssonii. Next base: position 30,722,005 of record NC_137074.1, on the reverse strand, counting down.
CATGGTGGATGCTTTAATCTGACCTTCCCCCTCCGCACTCCCCACCTCCAGGTTCGCCCATTAGCAATGGAGCATTTATTATACCAGCTGCTGGAAGTATTACCAGCAGACAATCCCCAGCTGTCAGCCTCCTTCAGAGATTTCACTCTTTGCATATGATCACACCCCCTTCCTAGAAACAGCCCACAACCAATGACTAATTCGATGTGGGGTATAAAAAGGCCCTAGCCGTGACTCAGGAAAGCTCTGAAGTGTGAACTCTTCAGAACTCACTCTCTGGAGAGTTAACTAAGTTTTCTGTTGAGATTTCAGAGCACCTTGATTCTTTCCTACCTAAGCTTGCTCCCTTCCCTTCCCTCTTCCTCCATAGCTATCGATTCAAAGAGTCCTCCTGTATAAATCTCCTTCATGCTCATCTGAGACACAACTTTCCACGCTAGCTATTATCAGATGATATTGTTTTGACAAAAAAATATAATGGATACAAACAGTCAATCACACCTTTAAGAGATTGGCTAATGAAAAATGTAATCCTTGTTTTGGAAATTCGTCTACTTTAATACCTGAAGGTAATTAATTTTTTGATTCTTCAGAGAAAATACATTGCCAACATATATAAATTATACATATTTTATGTCTCCTCCAACTAAATGTAAAATCCATAAGAGCAGGAACTCTGTTTTTGCTCATTGCTATCTTACCAATACCTAAAGCAGTGTCTGGTCCAGAATGGATGCTCACTTAATATATATGTTAAATGAATGGAGGTGTCACATGTTGTACTCTAAAGAAAGCAAGGGAAATGTAAAAATAAAAAGCGTTCCAAAAAAGAGGAATGGCATATAAGAGGCAGCTAAAGTATACTGGTTCAGATGATGAGAGCTAAAGCCAGGATGCTTGGGTTTGCATCAAGGCTCTATCACTTACCAGCTGTGTATCCTTACGTGAGTTCCTTAACTTCTCTGTGGCTCAACTTCATCATTTATAAAATAGGTATAATAATATCTCATATGGTATTATAAAGATTTAACGGATTAAGTGAATTAATCTTTATAATACTAAGAATAGTGCATATAGCATACTCTATATGTATTTAATAAATTTTAAAAAATAGCCTGGCTGGTGTGGTTCAGGGGTTGAGCATTGACCTATGAACCAGGAGGTCATGGTTTGATTCCCCGTCAGGGCACACACCCCGGTTGTGGGCTTGGTAAAAAAAAAAAATTATGTATTCATAGAATAATTTAAATAGAAGTGAAACCTCATTAAAGAGATAAAAATAACCCAACCTTCTAAAAGCAAAACTCAGATGCTTCTGGTTTAATATGGTACAGGGAACACACATCTATATCTTTTCATCCTAAGGGCCCACTGAAATGACAAATTGTCAAAGGCTTTGAAAACAAAAAAAAAAGGCACAAACAGCATACCAGGAACTAAGAGAAAGTCCTAGAGGATTGAAAACAGATGGGATAAAATTGACCCCAGAAACCATACCTGCCCCAAACAACAAGAGTTAAGAGAAACTTTAAAAAAGATAAGTTTTATTGACACAAGATTACTTTTCCCTCCTCTAAGCATCTAATCACATCACCTGGAATCTTCAAGTGCATAACACTTACATAAGCATTCATTATAAATTCTTTTCTAAATTGCTTTAAAGAAAAAACTATGAGTTAAAGAGTAGAATAATGTTATAAACCTTTACAATGTAAAAATTACTAAGAAAAATCATGATATGAAAAATAAAATGGAAGTATAAATTCAAAAATGTTCCTTTCCTAGTGGAGAGTCAGTACTATAGCTAAACTAGTAATACAAAAATGGGCAAAGAACTTGAACATATATTTCTTCAAGGAGGATATACAAATGGCCAACAAATTTATGAAAACATGTTCAACATCACTAATCATTGGGAAAATGCAGATCGAAACCATAATGAAGTATCACTGCACACCGATGAGGGTGCTGACTATTTAAAAAACACACAGAATAACAAGTGTTGACAAGGATGTGGAGAAAAATTGTTGCATTGTTGGTGGAAATGTAAAAATGAAATTTCCATAGAATCCAGCAAGTCCACTTCTTGGTATCCAAAAGAACTGAAAGCAGATACTCCACCAGATATTTGGACGTCCATGTTCATAGCAGCATTATTCACAATAGCCAAAAGGTGGAAGCAACCCAAATGTCCATCAACAGATGAATAAATAAAATTGTGTGTGTGTGTGTGTGTGTGTGTGTGTGTGTGTGTGTATGACTAAAGGACTATTCTGTTTTAAAAAGTAAGGAAATTCTGACACATGCTACAACATGGATAAACCTTGACTTGAAAAAGGCCAGTCACAAAAAGACAAATACTGTAATGATTGCACTTATATGAGGTATCTAGAGTAATCAAATTCATAGAAACAGAAAGTAGAATAGTAGTTGTCAGGTGTTGTGGAGAGGGGAAATGGGGAGTTGTTCACTAAGGACAGAGTTTCAGATTTGCAAAACGCAAAATTCTGGAGATTGGTTGCACAACAATATGAATGTAGTTAATACTACTGAAGTGTACACTTCAAAATGTTTTTTTTTCTTAAAAAGAAAAAGAAAAGTAGGAAAAGGTATATTATTTAAATTATAAATGTAATCACAAGAAGGATTAAAAATAGTCAGATGAGAGGATAATGAAGAAGTGTTAAATTTGTCATCATTCATATTAATCAACAAATATATTAAAACAAAACAAAATGTTAAAAGTAATTAACTCTGGATGGTGGAATTGGGGATCTGGCTGAGACTAGAGATGGAAAGAAGATGTACTTTGTACTTAGACCCTTCTGAATGGTGTAAGTATTATTATTTTTAATTCTTTATTGTTGAAAGTACTATATATGTCCCCTTTTCCCACCATTGTCATCTCCCAGCCTGCCCCTGTCCCCTAGTCCCAGTCTACACCTTCCTCATGCTTAATGGTATAAGTATTAATTTTTCTACCATGTAAATGGATGATTATAAAACATACTTTCTAATAAAATAAATATAAATAAATTATAAAACAAATTTTGAATAACTTCTATAATTATTATTTTAAATATTTAAAAATTTTTAAATAGAAAACAGTTCCTACTTCTAATGACATTACAGAAAATCTGCTTACTTTAAAGCAACTTTTCTTTCAAAATATGCTCAAGGTTATTAGTATGAGAGAGTAAGGGTTGGCAGAAATCTATTTTAGAATTAAATCAGAAGAGAAGGAAAGGCTCCCACAAAATTTCTTTGGCAAAAACAAGTGTGACATATCATTTTTGAATGCAAGGGGAAAATAATTAGTATGATCAGATATCCTCAAGCTATCACTTCCTTATTTCAGGTCCACATAGAGTTAAAATTAACACATCTGTAAGCAATAGGGATTTTTCAGAAATCTTATTTTTCTCAAGAGCTAAAAAATATTTATCAGAACATACAAATACTTTTTAAAAATCTGTGGAATCCTTAGAAAACATGAATACATACTTCCTAAAGAGTCTCAATGAAGGAGTCATGCTTTATCAACTGCCACTCCTTAAGTTCCAGGAACTAAAATATTTAAGGGAGTTTTATAAACACTTCTCTAAGTAATTGGGAAAACACCATGTTCATATACTCCATAATCACCAAATCCTTATCATAGTAGCAAAGCTAAAAATGAGCTGCAAAATAAAGATATTACAGTTTAAAGGTATAAAACAAATTATGCATAAGGATTTTTTTCTTGTTTTAATTTCAGTGTTACATAAATTACCTCCTACCAGTAGTCTTCAACAGAATATACTAATAGTCTGCTTCACCACAAGGTTTCCCAAAAGGACAAATTCAGATACAGTTTTAGCTAAATTTTTTAAAAAGGAAAAAAAATGCATTTTTTATTTTGCTACTGAGCTTATGAAGACACAATAAGGTGGCCAGTTATGTTCCTATGTTCTAAAATATAGAATCTAAAGTTTTTCCTTAGGACTAATTGCTCTTAGAAATAAATAAAAAGAACCACATTCAGCCCTTTTGCTATCTCAACATAAGCTTTTTCTCCTTTAAATGTATAATTAAATGTATAATCAGAAATAAAAGTTTTATTTGGAATCACCAATATAATAGACTTAGGCAGAATTATCCATGGATGGTAAACCATGGGTGAAAGCTTTTGGAGGAATAGAATATTCATACAATCTCAAAGTATCACCCCTCAAGTTAATTGTTAATTGTAAAAAGTCATAAACCGTTTTAAGTAATAAAAGAGATTGAAAATTGACTCCAAAAGAATAACTGTGAAATATGAATCTGACAATAAAACGGTTACCTTTAAAAGCCCTACTAATATAGTAAAAGGGAAAAAAGAAATTTCTCTGAGGCTTATTCAGCTTCAGTGTTAACATCCATAAAATGGAGATACTAATATATACCTCTGGATATGTGAAAATTAAATAAAAATAAGTGCAAAACACTATCATAGTTCTTAGAACATGTGGGTACATCATAAAAGTTAGTTCCTATGCTCTTTAACGTACTTCAAAGGCAAAAAAAGAGACTGGGTATCTTTGAACATAATTTATTACATTTTTCTTGACCATATTTCACTAAATAACTGATCACTGCTAAAATTCAACACTGCCTGGAAAACCTAGCCATATGGTTAAGATAAGAAAAATAAATGAGATATATAGAAAAAAAGAGGCAAAACTGTTTTTTGCAAATGGCATTTTCTACCTTTAAATTCTAAGACAGTTAACTAAGAAATTATTAGAACTAATAAGGTGGCCAGTTTGATTTAAGCATACAAAAATAGATGGCATATAATAAAATGGAATAAAAGCAACAAAAATTTATAAAAGCAATTTATAAAAGAACTAGAGGCCCAATGCACGAAGATTCGTGAAAGAATGGGACTTCCTTCCCCTGGCTGCCGGCACCACCTTTGCTCTGGCCGGAGCTGCCTTTCCGCCTTCCCACCTGCCCAGAGGCCCCCAGTGGCTGGGGTGGTGCAGAACGCCTGCGCCGTAGCCATGGCTACAACACATGTGTCCAGCCCCGCCCCCGGCAGCTTCCTGCCAACATCTTTGTTGGGTTAATTTGCATACCCACTCCTGATTGGCTGGTGGGTGTCACAAAGGTACAGTCAATTAGCATGTTACTCTTTTATTAGTGTAGATGATAAAATATCTAAGAATAAACTTAACAGGAAATGTGTAAGACCTATGGGATGGGAAATTTCCTGAAAAACATGAAAGAAATTAATAAATAGGTATTATACCATAGCCTTGTAAGACAGCTGAATATTATAAAACTGGCAGTTCTCAAGTTAGTCTATAAATTCAATGCAATTGCAAATCAAAATGCCAGTAAGATTTTTTTTTTTTTTTGTAACCTATAAAAACCTTCAAAAATTAATCTGGAAGAGAAAATATACAAGAATAGCCAAGAAAATCTGGAAACAGAAAATTAATGAAATGGGTCTTTCCATAACATACTAGTACATCAAAATTAACTATAGTCCGGCTGGTATGGTTCAGTGGATTGAGCGTCGTCCCATGGACCAAGAGATCCTGAATTCAATTCCTAGTCAGGGCACTTGTGGGCTTGATCCCCAGTAGGGGGCGTGCAGGAGGAAGCCAATCAATGATTCTCTCTCATCATTGATGTTTCTATCCCTCTCTCCCTCTCCCCTCCTCTCTGAAATCAATAAAAATATATATATATATTAAAAAATAAAAATAAAAGCCTCAAACATTTCATCCTCTAGGAAGGCTTCCCTCACCCAAACCCGTCTCCAACATCCATCCCTGCAAATACCGTACACACACATTTACTAACACTTCTATGTCTTTCCTCCTATTAGTTTCTTAGTTCCTCAAGGGCGGAGCCTTGTATTATCCTCTGTGTCCACCTTAGCACCACACGCCTAGCTTATAGTAGGTGTTCAACAATATATATATTTATTTTTAATCCTCACCCAAGGATATGCTTTTCATTGATTCTAGAGAGAGAGGAAGGGAGAAGGAGAAAGGGAGAAGGCGAGGGAGAAGGAGAAAGGGAGAGGAAGAAAGAGAGAAACGTTGATTGTTTGCCTCCTGTATGCTCCTGACTGGGGATCGAACCTGCAACCTGGGTATGTGTCCTGACTGAGAACCAAAACTGTGACCCTTTGGTGCACAGTACAACGCTCTAACCAACTGAGCCACACCATCCAGGGCCAACAAGTTTATTACATTGAATTCAAACACATTTAAGTAATATGTGAAATCGTAAGACTGGAATTTTTAAAATTCATGTTTCACAAGGTCCATTTCAATCATTAAAAAAAAAAACAACACCTTAAAAGGAGGTTTGGGAGTTGTATTAGAAAGCTATCTTGGACCTCTAGGGAAATTTTTTTTAAATATGTATGTTTTTATTGATTTCAGAGAGGAAGAGAAAGGGAGAGAGAGAAAGATAGAAACATCAATGATGAGAGAGAAACTTCGATCAGCTGCCTCCTGCACTCCTACTAGGGATTTAGCCTGAAACCCCGACATGTGCCCTGACTGGGAACCGAACCATGACCTTGTTCATGGGTGAACGCTCAACTACTGAACCACATCGGCCCGGCAGGGAGAACTTTCTGTAGAGAACTGTTTCTTTCTCCTCTGCTTCATTAGATCTTGCACATGGTCGAGCCTGGGCTCACCAGCCTCTTCCTCAACTCTTCAGCTTTAGTCCTCACTGCTAACAAGCAACTTATCTCCATATCATCTAATTCAAATTTCTGAGAGGGTTGTTTTGGTGTTGGTTTTTGGCACCAGGCCACCATGTCCTTTCTCTCTCCCCAGTAAAGCTATGGATCAATTGCTCTATGGTGAGGTGCCAAGCAGAAGCTCTAGGATCAATATCTAACATTGCCCCAATTTTCAACTCCATACACTATTTTTATTTCCTTAGAACCATTACTAAAATCTATCACTAAAATTATGTTGCAATACTTTAAAAAACAAGTCTTGCCAAGACTTGTTAACAGTAAAAAAATATCCTGCCGATTTCTTCACTGAACCAGCTATACATTCCAAATATGCAAGGAGTTAACAATCTTCTTATCTGTAGATGTGCACACAAAGAATCCTCTGGATTGTTGTAACTGCTCAACAGCAGTAGTTTAAAAAGCAGTTTTTACAAAATTTCCTAAACACTTACAATGTAAAGAAATGAGTAGTCCAGACATTTCCTTGTTAAATTTGATCCCATAATAACAAGTAATTTCATATAAGGATAGTCACATCCCATGGCAATCTATCACTAACCAACAAAACCTGTTTCTCTTCCTCCGAACTAATACCACTCAGTTTATGATTGAAGGAAGGCCACTCACTGACAAGCTACCGAGGCAAGGAAAGAGGGGTTCAGGCTGTGAGACAGGCACTCTTAAGTGGGCTCCAATAAAATCAGGGTCTCAGTGCTATTACTTTCCTGCTTAAAAACTAGAAAAAAAATCTAATTAAATGTCTGTTATAGCTAGGAGACATCACATTTGTACTAAAAAGAAATTTAACAGAATGATAACACTATACACATCTTTGAAAGGAGAGGGCCATTTAATCACTACAAAATGCTGCTATTCCAAGATACAACATTTACTGGATAGAAATATTGTTGGAAGGAAATAAGAGGAAAGCTCTTGGATAATAGCTATTCAGAAAATCTGAAATAAAAATACTTTTTTTCCAATGCAGATTGTCCTTACATTTCTCGACAAGAAGGATTTTTATTTTAAAATCAGGTAGGTGTTCTAGTTAGTCAACCTGTTTATTAACTATCCTCATTGGTGACTCATTTTAGTTTCATCTGCAGTAATGTGCAGGTGACTGTAATATCATAACCATCAATTTAGACTATTGTTAAAAACATATAATCTTAACAGATCTAATTTCAGAGGGCAGAAATTGGTACAATTTAGAGTGCTGATGTTGTCTTTAAATGAGGCTTGAAATGAAGGCACTATTAGAAAGCTTTCATTGAATTAAAAGCACTAAAGGGCAAAAGATTCTTTCATTCCTTAGCAAAAATTCATAGATATAAAATAAAACAAAGAAAATGTTAGCTTGAATGTCTTTGAGAAATTTTAGTCAAGCATTAAAAGGGTAATGAGCCAAGAAAATATGATAATGCATTCCTAAAGTATAGCATACTTTGATTTCTTTCCAAAGGAGAAGCTTACACTGATTTTAATTTACTAATTAGGCCTATGTACATTTGTCAAACTAATAAAAATGGGAACAAAGAAGCACCAGTTTCTTCATCTTCCATAGTTGGAATAATTAAAAACTACCCATATTTAATAAGTCAAGACTTTACATATTTAAAGTCATAAAGGTAAATCAGAAAACTAAAAACAATAGACTAACATTAAAAATTGAGAGGCACCAGGAGGAGAAAAACAAAAGGTAGTATGCATCCAATTTCTCATCTTTCAGAGTATCAAAAGATATTATCACAAATTGATAAATCACAAAACAGAACTATAACTTTTAAAATAATAAAGGCAACCTCCAGAAGAACCAGAAATCAACTGTCAACAGTATCTCTGGAGGTTGGGAAGGTGAGATGGAGAACACTTTATTTTACATCTGTACAATTTGCACTCTCCTACCATGTGTGTATATTCATTTTTTAATCTATCTTTTAAACTACCAATAATCAGATACCTTAAAAAAACAACAACCAGGTACTGTATTTCATTCTCTGTACCTAACAACTCATGAACTGTAGACTTTATAAAATGGAACACACTCTAAAGTGAAATATCTATTAAATTAAAGGTAAGATAAAAGAAGCAAAGCTTTTTTCCCATAATGCAAAATTCATAGCTGACCATCCTCAAGTCAACTGTGACAACTACAAACCATTTAAAAATAAAAAAAACCCACACACCATTCTTGGCATTGTTTTAAAATCAAGACCTCCTTGATCACCCTGGCTGGTGTTCCCAGTGGTTAGAGCATCAGTCCTAGGGTTGTGGGTTCAATTCCTGGTCAAGGGCAGGTACATGGGGTATAGGCTCGATCCCTGACCCCAGTTGGGGTGCATTGGAGAGGCAACCAATCAATGTGTCTCTCTCACCTTAATGTCTCTCTCTCTTCCCCCTCCCCGCCCTTTCACTCTCTCTAAAAATCAATAGGGAAAATATCCTTGGGAAAATTAACAAACAAACAAAAAACCTCCTTGATCAATTTAAGCAAAAACACTGATATTGTCCAAAATACCTATGAACAACTTCTGAATACAGTCAAGCTGATACACATAGATCAGAGGCTTCCTGGCAGCAAACAAAATAAACTAGTATGTCCTTACATCAATCAGTAACATTTAGGGGTTTATATTTTCTTTGACATCAAAACGAGAGTTTTGCTTTGAAAGTTTGCTATCTTCACTGATCCTTTCAGGAATGTACAAGTATGCATTGCAGTTTCAACCTCCCAGTGCCTGAGTTTTTTAAAGCAATTTATTTCTGCTTGGACAAGCAGTAAGACATGCCAAGATGGTTGGGTTTTCTGTTAACCCTTCGTTCCAAACCTTTGTTCTCACACTAACATTTCACCTTTCTAATTCTCCTAAATATAAGTATACGGAAGAAATTTAAAAACCACAACTGAATTCAAGGGAATGGGGACACTTCAGGTCACTGATTATGGAATACGATTTAATACAACGATCGCAGGGCTGGATTATTTCTGGTAACCACAGTAATTATAACTTAGATAATAATATGAATAAAGATCACAGACTTTCCAGCTGTGCCCAGCCTCCTCCTCTTCTCACCTGGCATTGTCTCACCCTATCGGAAGACCCAAGAGGCAACAACATTTACAGAGAAGCATTCCCAAAACTTTTACGCGTGCACACTCTAATCTTGGAGATATAAATACCTAATGCACATCCCTAAAAACGCATCAACTCTACTCTTGAATAATAACTGCTCAGTCTAATTTACTGGCCGCCGGACCACAGTCCAGATACTAGTACACTCGGTGAACTCTTCTAGGCAATGAAAGAAACCTGGCTTGGAGAACCAGAGGCTTTAGGCCTGCTGGAAATCAAAGGGGCCGGCAAACTGGAGCCCCCCATCTTTTCAGCCCACAGCAAACTTCGCTCACTGAGGCATCACTCGGAGTCAACGCCAAATAACACGTCCAGACTTAATGACCTCCAAACCCGTGTACATTTCTCATTAGGCGAGTCTATCCAACCCATCAGGTAGGTGGACCGACTCGATTCCCAGGCTCCTCCCTCGGACCCTACTCTGGACCCTGAGCCACGCGACTCCCGGACGGCCCTGCACCACCCTTGGAGGGTGCTCCCACCCAGCGAACCCATGCTCCTCCCCCGACCACCCATCCCGAGTCCCCAGAGTCCGCCCTCCCAGACCAACCTGCCACCACATGTCCAGTCCGCCACCACCTCTCCAGCCGCCCACCCCTGCCCGCCTCCGGGCCAAGTGGAGCTGGCCTTTCCCCGCCCTCCCCACCTCTACGCCGGGGCACTCACCCGCGGTAGTAGGCTTTCACCCGGACCTGGTGAGAATGGTCCCCGAAGCCGCCGCCTGCGATCGGGTGAGACATGGTCGTGCTGTCCCTCTGGGTCGGCATCTCCTTCCTCCCCCGCCTCAACGCCGGAGGCCGAGGGTGCTGGGGGCGCGCCGGGGGACGCCGCCGCCCGAGCCTTCCCCGGAGCCACGGCGCTCCGCTCCTCTACCTGTCCTCCCGCCCGCGGCGCCGGACCCAAGGGTCGCCTCGCCCGGGCAGCCGGAACCACGCGGCTCCTCCCACCGCCCGCGGCCGCCACCGCCTCTACCTCGGCGAGGACCCAGCACGCCTCCCCGCCTGGGTCCCTCCCACCTCGCGGGCTCCGAAAGCCCACATTCCGGGGGAGGGAGGGCGCCACCACCGAGCCGGCTCCAGGAGCCTCAATGCCCGGCTGAACCATTCCGACGGAGGGCAAGGAAAAGGGGGGGAGAGTAAAGGGAGGCGCTAACCATCCCATCACAGACCGAGACAGGGTCTTCCGTGGAAGCCGTGTCGGAGAGAATGCGAAGGTTTTGGTAACTGCAGTTCAAAAAAGGCCCTCTCCCTACAGGGGAAATGGTAGAGGGGGAATGCTGCGGCCTCTCACCCCAGTTTCCTAACTTGGTGGCGTCCGTGGTCAGCCGACTTGGGATTCGGGTAGATCTCCTGAGCGGGTTTCTGGGATTTGGAGTCCCCGGGGGATTCTGGGACTTGAGGTTCCGTACGTGCAGAGCGCCCGGCCTTCTCGCTGAGTGTCTCCAGCTTGCGCGCCCCAGGAGCCGTGAAAGTGGAAATCCTGAATCCAGCTTGGGCATCCCAAGTCACTGAAATGACTGGGCTGCGTCACGATCTCGGCTTTTTTTTTTTCTGTGATGAATTCTCCCTTCCAGTTGCATTAATCATCCCAATTATACAGTGCCTTTTTGTAGGAACGAAAGTTGGATTACCTGCTCAGCATAGCCTCTTTCATGGGTAGAATTAAATAGTGTAGCCAATGTAATAATGAAAGTAATAAAGGCGGAAACTCAACTAAGAAAATATGAGAGAAGACTGACTTTTCTTCCTTCTTGGCCCCCATATCTAGGCCCGTGTATATTGCATAGAACAAGTGTACAATGGATGTAGCCAATCCATCCTTCCATCCATCCATCCATCAGCATTTTTTTCTGTTAACACTGGCTAACAAAGGATTAAAAGAATCTGTCCTTCCACTGGTCTTGGCTCTGTCACAGCATGAATCCAGCCGCTGCATCAGTCCTGGTACCAACCCATGCTAAAAGAGTTGGAATCATCGACGAAATAACTTTTCTTACTATGAAAACACAGGGTTGGGGGATTGACGCATCAGAGTTATTTATGATGATTAGTCTGCTATATTCTGACACTTAGCCTGGTATGTTCTTGAACTATTACAAACGTGGATTATATGCTTTTAATAAAAATCCCCATTGAAAGACTTGGTATCAGAGTTTATGGCAACTGGGGCCCTGCATCAGCATCTATACTAATAAAAGCCTTGGGGGTGATCAGGCCAGCAGGTGAGGGTATTTGGGGGCAATCAGGCCCACAGAGGAGCAGTTAGGTGTCAATCAGGCCAGCAAGGGAGCAGTTAGGGAGCAATCAGGCAGGCAGGTGAGCAGTTAGGAGCCAATGGTCCCGGATTGTGAAAGGGATGTCCAACTGCAGGATTAGGCCCGATTCCATAGGGGTCCCATATTGGAGAAGGTGCAGGGGTCCCATATTGGAGAAGGTGCAGGCTGGGCTGAGGACACCCTCCCCAGTGCACGAATGTCGTGCACCGGGCCTCTAGTGTTAAATATGAATCAACTAGAGGCCCGGTGCATGAAATTCGTGCACGGGGGGTTGGGGTGGGAGGTGTCTCTCAGCCCAGCCTGCACCCTCTCCAATCTGGGACCCCTCGAGGGATGTTCAACTGCCCAGTAGGATTGGGCCTAAACGGGCAGTCAGACATCCTTCTCACAATCCAGAACTGCTGGCTCCCAACCCCTCACCTGCCTGCCTGCCTGATTGCCCCTAACCACTTCTGCCTGCCAGCCTGATCACCCCTAACTGCCCTCCCCTGCTGGCCCAGTCACCCCTAACTTCCCTCCCTTGCCAGCCTGGTCGCCCCTAACTGCCCTCCCCTGCAGGCCTGGTCACCCCCAATTGCCCTCCCCTGCTGGCCTGGTCATCCCTAACTGCCCTCCCCTGCAGGCCTGGTTGCCCCTCACTGCCCCCCCTGCTGGTCTGGTCACCCCCAACTGCCCCCCCCCGTGGGCCTGTTAGCCCCATGCAGCCTGCTGCCCAGTCGTTTGGTCACCCCTCACTAACCCCCCTGCCGGTCTGGTCGCCCCACGCAGTCTGCTGCTCGGTCCTTTGGTCGCCCCTCACTAAGTCCCCTGCCGGCCTGCTTGCCCCACGCAGCCTGCTGCTTGGTCATTTGGTCGCCCCTCACTAACCCGCCTGTCGGCCTGGTCGCCCCACACAGCCTTTTCAGTCGTTCACTTGGTTGTTTCTGATGCGATGGTCACTTAGCCTTTTATATATATAGACTAGTGGCCTGGTGCACGAAATTTGTGCATGGGGGGTGTTCCCCTCAGCCCAGCCTGCACACTAATCGGGGACCCCTTGGGGGATGTCCGACTGCTAATTTAGGCCCGATCCCACAGGGATCCCTCTCGCAACCTGGGACCGCTGGCTCCTAACCGCTCACCTGCCTGCCTGCCTGATTGCCCCTAACTGCCTCTGCCTGCCTGCCTGATCACCTCTAACCCCTCTGCCTGCCTGCCTGCCTGCCTGCCTGATCACCCCTAACTACCTCTGCCTGCCGCCTGATCCCCCTAACTGCCCTCCCCTGCCAGCCTGATTGCCCCTAACCACCTCTGCCTCAGCCCTGCCACCATGGCTTTGTCTGGAAGGATGTCTGGAAGGTCTCCGGACGGTCTCCCAGTCTAATTAGCATGTTGCTCTTTTATTTGTATAGACAGATTCTCAATTATATTCCATTGATCTATCTATCCATCCTTATGCAAGAATCACACTGTTTACATTACTGTAGTTTTGTAGCAACATAAAACAGAGAAATTTGAGTCTTACAACTTTGTTTTCTTCAAAATTGTTTTGACTATTCTGCATCCCTTACATTTCTATCTATACTAATAAAAGGGTAATATGCAAATTGGTCATGATGCCCTCACAGTAACAACCAAACAGCAGGCTGCATGAGGTGACAAGGCTGGCAGGGGGGCTAGCGAGGGATGACCCAACGACTGACCAGCAGGCTGCGTGGGGCAACCAGGCCAGCAGGGGGGGCAGTTGGGGATTACCAGGCCAGTGGGGGGAGGGGCAGTTGGGGGTGACCAGGCTGGCAGGAGGGGGGCAGTGAGGGGCAACTAGGCCAGCAGGGGGGGTAGTTGGGGGCAACCAGGCTGGCAGAGGGGGGCAGTTGGGGGCAATCAGGCCAGCAGGGGGGGCACTAAGGGGCAACCAGGCTGGCAGGGAGGGGCAGTTGGGGGCGACCAGGCCGGAGAGGGGGGTGCAGTTAGGGGGATCAGTCCAGGAGGGGAGAGCAGATAGGCAGTTAGGGGGATCAGGTCAGGAGGGGAGAACAGATAGGCAGTTAGGGTGATCAGGCAAGGAGGGGAGCGCAGATAGGCAGTTAGGGGGATCAGGTCAGGAGGGGAGAACAGATAGGCAGTTAGGGGGATCAGGCCAGGAGGGGAGTGCAGATAGGCAGTAAGGGGATCAGGCAAGGAGGGGAGAGCAGTTAGGCAGCTAGGGCTATCAGGCCGGCAGGGGAGGGCAGTTAGGGGGATCAGGCCAGCAGGGGGGAGCAGTTAGGCAGTTAGGGTGATCAGGCCAGAAGGGGAGAGCAGTTGGGGGATCAGGTCGGCAGGGGAGAGCAGTTAGGGCCATCAGGCCAGCAGGGGAGCAGTTAGGGGCATCAGGCAGGCAGGCAGGTGAGCGGTTAGGAGCCAGTGGTTCCGGATTGCGAGAGGGATCCTGGATTGAAAAGGGTGCAGGCCAGGCTGAGGGACCTCAAACCCCCGCCTCCCTCCCCCCCCCCCCCCCCCCCGTGCACGAATTTCGTGCCCCGGGCCTCTAGTTGAGATATAAAAGACATATAACATTATATTAGTTTCAGGTGTACAACACAATGATTTGTATATTTTGCAAAATGATCCATCACCACATGGTTACAAATTTTATTTTTTGTGATGAGCACTTTTAATATTTACTTTCTTAACCACTTTTAAATACAGGATCAACTATAGTCACCATGCTGAACATTACATTTCCAGTATTTATTTATTTTATATCTGGAAGTTTGTACCTTTTGACCACCTTCACTCATTTCTCCAAACCCCCCAACCCATCCATCTGTTTTCTGTATTAATGAGGTTTTTATTGTTTTAAAGATGTCACATATAAGTGCAATCATCCGGTATTAACCTTTCTCTGTTTGACTTATTTCACTTAGCATAAAACCCTTAAGGTCCATTCACATTGTTGCAAATGGCAGGATTTTTTTCTTTTTTGTGGTTGAATAATATTCTGTTGTGTGTATATATTACATTTTCTTTATCCATTCATCCACCGATGGACACTTAGGTTGTATCCAGGTCTTGGCTATTATGAAATGGGATAGCTGGACTATGGTAATTCTGTTTTTAAAAAATATATTTTTATTGATTTCAGAGAGGAAGGGAGAGGGAGAGAGAGATAGAAACATCAATGATGAGAGAGAATCACTCAGGCTACCTCCTGCATGCCCCGCACTGGGAATTGAGTGCAACCCAGGCATGTGCCTTTGACTGGAATCGAACCCGAGACTCTTCAGTCTGCAGGCCGACACTCTATCCACTGAGCCAAACTGTCTAGGGCTGATAATTCTATTTTTAATTTTTTGAGGAACTTTCATACTGTTTTCCATAGCGGCTATGTCAATTTACATTTCCATCTTAATTTCATTTGTATTATTCATGCTAGTGTATAAAAATACAATCGATTTTGCATATACCTTGTATCCTACAAGCTTGTTGAACTTTTTTATTAGTGGTTTTGGTGGATTTCTTAGAATTTCCTGTAGTCAAGATTATGCCATTTTAGAATACAGATTGATTTCCATCTTTCTTTTCAATCTGGATGCTTTTTATTTCTTTTTCTTACCTCATTGCCTCAGCTGGAACCTGGTGAATAAAGAGAGGGTGAACATCCTTAACCTAGTTTCAATTTTACATGAATAGTTTTCAATCTTTTACCATTAAATGTGATGACTACTCTAGATTTTTTTTTGTAGGTACCCTTTAAAAGGTTGAGAATGTTCTATTCCATTTCTAGTTTGTTGACTATTTTTATTATGAAAAGATGTTGGGTTTTGTTTAGTGCTTTTTCTATGTCCATTGAGATAATCATGTGATTTAGTCCTTTATTCTATTAATACAGTATGTTACATTAATTGGTTTTTGGGTATAAGCTATCCTTGCAATCCTGGGACCAATTCTACTAGGTTATGATATGTAATATCCTTTTTATATATTGCTGATTTAGTTTGCTAACATTTTGTTGAGATATTTTGAATCTATACACACAAGCATGGTTTTCTTTAGTTCTTTGTACATATTTATAATTGCTGCTTTGAAGCCTTTGACTGCTAAGTCCAACAGCAGTGTCTTCTCAAAGGCAGTTTCTGTGTATATGGTTCCCACTTGCCTGTTTCTTTGTATGTCTCATAATTTTTTGTTTGCAAACTATATATTTCCATTGTACCAACTCTGGAGACTGATCCTGACTGGCTCCAGGGCTTGTTGTCATAGTTGTTTGTTTATTTGTTCAGTGACTTGGCCAAACCAATTCGGAAAACTCTATTTCCCCCTCACTGTGCAGCCTCTGATGTCTTTCCTCATAGGATGCAGCTTTGGCATACACAATGTCACCTTGACTTCTCCCTCCCAGGGGAATTTCAAATTTAATTGTAAGTATTTGGTGACAAATATCTTTAGGAAATTCACAATGTAATGATTCTTATAAGATGTTGAGTAATATAATACATTTACGAAAAAATGAAGAACCTGAAAGAACTAAGTGTTGGGAAGGAGACTATGAAAGAACATAGTGAGTACAGCATTATTACAATGTCTCTCTCCTTTAGACATTTTCTTACTTTATTGAAGTATACTTTACAAATGTTAAAATTGGCCTGTTTCCAGTGTGTAATAGAGTGACTTTTAGAAAATTTGTTCAATTATGCATTCATCACCATAAATCAGTTTTAGAACATTAAAAAAAATTTTAATTAATTTTTGAAGAAAGAGACATCGATTTATTGCTCCACTCATTTATGTATTCTTTGGCTGTTTCTAGTATATGCCCTGACCGAGGATCAAACTGCAACCTTGTGGTACTGGGACAACGCTCCAACCAACTGAGCTACCCATCAGGTCCTAAACATTTTTACTACCCCTGATCTGTCATGCACTTACAATTAATTCAACTTATACCTCTAGCCTTAGCCAACCAGTAATCCATGTTCTGTCTCTATAGTTTGCCCTTTCTGGACATTTTACGTAAATGTAATCAAATAATATGTGGTCGGTTGTATCTGACTTCTTTCACTTAACATGCTATTTTTGCATTAGTGCAGTAGTTCAAGTTAGAGTGTTGTTCTGATATGCCAAGGTTGCAAGGTGTTTTTTGTTTTGTTTATCTTTATTAATCCTCACCCAAGAGAGCATGGAAGGGAGGGAAGGGAAGGAAAGAGAGAGAGAAAACATTGATGTGAGAGAGATACATCAATTGGTTGCCTCCTGCACAAGCCCTGACCAGGGCCTGGGAATGGCCTTGAGGGAAAGTCGAACCCTTGACCTGCAGTGCGAGGACCCATGCACTAACCACTGAGCGCACAGGGAAAGGTTATGGGCTTAATTCTCTGGTCAGGGCCCATACAAGAAGCAACCAATGAATGCAAAATATGTGAAACAACAAATCTCTCTCTCTCTCTCTCTCTCTCTCTCTCTCTCTCTCTCTCTCTCTCTCTCTCCCTCTCTCTTTCCCTCCCTAGTTAGGTTCCCTTTCCTTCACCTCCCTATCAAGCTTTTGGCTGGCTTACTGTTATTGATATCACTACCAGCTGTTAGCCTTCACTAATTGGCAACTTATTGCTCCAGTGTTTTTGACAATACCTTGAGGCATAAATTGCCTCATTGTCTGAGACAATGGTTGTTGTTTTTTATAATTTTGATCAGTGTGGTTGTTTCAATAAGGAGAATATACCGGGAGCTCCTCGTGTCTCCATTCTGGAAGTGCTCTGACATTAATTTTTAAAGTCAATAAGGCACAAACATTTATGTATATAGGATGATCAGGACACAGAAATGATGTCACTTTTAGTAACAAAATACCAGAAACTATCTAATCATCTCTTTGGCTAAAGAAAACCAGACTGTGTAAAAAGGTTTAAAAGGAACTTGGCATCACATTAATCACCTGTTTAGGAAAATTTGGCTTCCTTTCTAGAGATTGAGCTGCTCTAACAAGAAAATGACTGATCAGAATAGATAAAACTTTATATTCAGTTTTAATTAGCCTTATTAATGAGTCCCGCAGCCAGGATCAAATATGAAAATTTGTTTGCTATGTTCTTGATGTCATCTAATATATCCTGCTCCTGGGTCTTCAATGTCTGTTTCTCAATTGAGAATCAAATGATTAAAATGTGAAGTCAATGGTAGACACTGTGAACAAGTCTCTCAAAGCCCATTATCTTTCGGTTGTACTTAAAATGGTGCTTACGAATACCTTCAATTTTGCGTAAGCCTGTTGCCCTTAACCTAACATTCTTCAGTGGTTACACTGAACATGTGATAATGTCTTTAAAAGGAGAGAAAAGTGTTTAAACTGCAAGTCCTAATCATTTAGAGGGACTTTTTGACCTGTGGCGATAAACAGTGAGCCCTGGGCTGAATTATACTTGTCTTACTGCAATAACTTTAATAGGAAAATAATTAATTCTCCAATCCATAGGCTTAAGGGATTTGAAATTTTTTTGGCTAACATCCTCTAATTTTGTCATTATCAGAGTGCTTGTCCAAGGTGGAGCAAAGAAATAACCTGCTTGGAGAATGGTGAAGGAGACAATAGCTAGTGGACACAGGTCCTGTGTGATCATGTCCTAATATCATATTAATTGTTTTACTTAACCTTCAAGAGCAGAAGCCATGACCAAAACTCCTGATTAAACAGTCCTGATAGCTGAGATTACATGAGAGAGTTTAGTTTTCATTCTGTTAACATAGCAAGCAATAACCCCAAGACTTCCCTTTACCCTTATTTCTCCTACGCCCTCACACTGCCCCATTGACATCAGGCCAACTTTATCTCCAAGTTATCTGGATACTCCCTTTGCTCCAGCTGCACAAACTTATTTCCATTATAGCTCCCAATCTCACTCCCACACTACACATAATGACATAGCAGTTTGGGCCTTAATTTATTTTGCCTTTGAAATAAAAGATCTTTGAATTTAAAATAACTTTAAAATTCACGTCATGTGTTCCCTGATAATCACAGAAACAGAAGCTTATTCATTGATGCCAATGACACATATTTCTGTCTTTGTATATATCATATCCTCTACTTAGTCTGAAATGCCCTCCCTAACTTAGTCCCTGCCACTCCTGGCCGAGTTCTACTCTCCTTCTCACCTCTGCTTCCCAGGCTGTTAGGTACCCATTCTCTTCATGTTTCCTCTTCTTCTTCTTCTTTTTAAAAAATATATTTTATTGCTTTTTTTACAGAAAGGAAGGGAGAGGGATAGAGAGTTAGAAACATCGATGAGAGAGAAACATCCATCAGCTGCCTCTTGCACACCCCCTACTGGGGATGTGCCCACAACCAAGGTACATGCCCTTGACCGGAATCGAACCTGGTACCCTTCAGTCCCCAGGCTGATGCTCTATCCACTGAGCCAAACCGGTCAGGGCTGTTTCCTCTTCTTCTGCACTCCTGCTCTACACTCTGTTTATGTATCAGTTGCAGCCTGTATTGCACAGTATCATACTTTATTTTCTTGCTGGCACATTCATAAGGTTGGAGCTCTACTTTGTTCATCTCTGTATCCCTGCACCTAGCACATAATAGGTTCTCAGTGTCTGTTGACACTGAACAACACCACTTTGCTTCATTTTTCTTATCTATTAGAAAAGGATAAGCATTTGCTTTACTTGATAAGGATTTCCTGAGGTTGGACTACATTTAAGTCTTAAAATATAAAGTAGCAAGTTGTTAATACAAAAAAAAAAACACACAAGAAAGAAGAGGTTTGTTTTAATGAATCATCAATGGAGAGTTCTGTTAAGCAGAAGAATCAGCAATAAAATTATAAAACATTTGCTTAAGGAAAGTAACTGAATATTAAAGAGGTCTAAGAAACCTCAACATAATTATCTCCAATGGGGTTAATTGGTGCCAGGCACTAGGCTCTCGCCTTCTTTTCAAGAAAGTTACAATCTAGATAGAATGTCAGGACATACACCAATAAAGACAAAAATAATGCAAAATAGCAAACTATGTGCCAGGAAATGACAAAGAGCAATTACAGCAGCTCCTGAGTGCTACCTCAGGAACCAGAAGAACCATTTATATCTGACTAGACTGAAAGGCACAAGGTTGACTAGTGAAATGATGTTGAAAGAGCCTCCATTGAAACTTCATTTATTTATTTTTTAATATTTTTATTTATTTTTATTTAATATTTATTGATTTCAGAGAGGAAGGAAGAAGGAGAGAGGGATGGAAACATCAATGATGAGAGAGAATCATTGATCGGCTGCCTCCTGCATGCTCCACACTGGGAATCGAGCCCACAACCCAGGCATCTGCCTTGACCGGGAATCGAACTATGACCTCCTCTTTCATAGGTCGACGCTCAACCACTGAGCCACGCTGGCTGAGCTAGAAACTTCATTTAGAAGTGTCATTGTTTAATGACATTTGCACACCAAGTATGCTATCACTAATAGCAATTGGCCATCAAATGTACGTTACCCTCCGATTTGAAATGGCAAACCTGTTCATGAGGATGGCATATTCAATTGAAAATGTGAACCTAATCTAATAATGTTCCCAGCTTCAGAAGTTCACCCACCCCAGCACTGGCCTCCTTCAGTAATCTAATTCTCTCTGGGCCTCTGGAGTGAGCTCCTAGAACTGCCCCACAAGGTTGCCAACCTTTCTCCCCGCCACAGAGGACCAGCTCATTCCTCTACCACCTTCACCTACTTCCTACTGGACTCAAGTATTTTCATACGGAATTTCTGCTGACCTTGAATTAAACCATATCCGATTAGGGGGTCGCACAGAAATCAGGAGAAAAAGCAGAGCTCAGAGTCTACAATGATTTCTGGCTGCTTGATCACACGCACAGTGTCAATGGGAGCAGCACTCCAGAGATGAAGCTGCCTGTTAGTCCACCGGCACATTGTGCTTATCGTCCTGAGACTTAAGCATAAGGTATTTTAATGACTTGGTGTGGCTTCCTATTCTGGATAATAACAAATTATAAATCAGCCTGTAATTAAATCAGCAAAGGGCTCCAGACACTAAGACTTTCCAAGCAAAGCTACCATCTTCATTAGGTGCCTCAACAGTAGGAATCTTACCTTTAAAGGGTTTTTCGTGTGTGTGTTGGTGGCACTTAGAAAGTTGCAGGAATTCAACAAATATTAAATTACTTAATATTTAAATAGGTTTACATTGGTTTATGTCCATTTAAATACTAAAATTAATCTTAGTGTGATAGGAAAGAAGCCGGAGACATCAAACAAGCTGAGCAAGTCTTTATTTTCTTTGCCTTGTTAAAGCAGTGACCTGAAAGGTTAGTTCAACACGCTGAGCTATCCGTTTACTCAAGTCAAGCGTAACTCCTACGGAAGTGACTCTCATGTTTCCTAACTTGGAATCTTTCAACTAGAATCATGGAATGGTAGCATTTACTACCTGGAAGTTACATTATACCATGTAGGTTAGTCTTCTCAAACATGCATACAAATTAGGTTGGGATTTTCTGAAAATGAGGATTCTGATTTAGGAGATCTAGTTTGGGACCCAGATTTTCCATTTCAAACCAACTTTCACGTGATGCTGATGCTGTTGTTCCACTGATTACAATTTGAGGAGCAAAAAGTCTAGGCCTCATTTTACAAATGAAGTCCAGAGAAGTGAAATGAGAATGATTTTTATCATTGATCCAATGTGTTTCATTCTCTAGCATAAATGTAAAATACCATGAATTTGAAACAGAGATTGAGTGATTTCTGGTAGATGAGGGAAAACATTAACTTCACAAAATTCTGAGGGGTTTTTTGTTTGTTTTCCATGACCTAACCCCATGCTAAAATGCTCTGTATTCAGTTATTAGAGAAGCACTTTAGCCCACACATAATTTGTCTTATCACAATCAATTAACAGGCTCACTGTATTCCCATAGAGGCATAATATTCTACTGAGTATCATGTCATGGCATATTCTTTCTCATTTGGCAGCTTTTTATTTAGTCTTAATTTTGTATTTTAACTCAGTTAAACAGTTTCAAAGATGCTGGTTATGTTCTATAAAGCAATATGAGGCTAGGTTATTCCATCTCCTTCCTCCACCTCAAAACTAGAAAGAAAGCTTGAGATAAGAAGGAAAACAGCACGTTTTTCTCTACTTTCTGACTCAGTCATTTAAAACTACAACTCAGAGTTCCCTTGAGAGTTCGTTTAATTTATTGAATTGTTGGGGGAATTCTGCCAAAGTTTTTTATGCTTATAATATAATTTTAATACTTTTAATAGTAATATTAAGGAATATTTAAATATATAGGGTATCCCCAAAAAATGTGTACACACTTTAACAGCTGATAACTCGCTTAATTTTGAAAATGAACTGCATGTTAATAAACACTGACTTTATAATCATTCAAAGTGTGTATACATGCTTAGGGGACACCCCGTCTATACTACTTATTAGGTCCCTGGTCCCTCTATTCCTCCAGGAAAGCTAGCAGAGGATCACTAGAAAGTGAGAGAAGGTGCTTCTTCCTTAAGCCCCTAACCCTGAGCTAAGACTGAGCTGCCTGATCTCTGAAAGGGAGGAAACAGAATGAAACTTAAGCCTAAGAGCTTCTTATTTTAAACATGAATTATCTAAACATACTTATTACCTATTATCTAAGTAATATCAAGAAACATCTGCTCCATGTCCACTAGGTACAAGGCTCTACATTTCATACAATAAAGTGTAAAATCTAAAATTCTCCCAAGTCTAGTTGGAGTAGTCTACTTAGGAAGGCCACACATAAACCTGTGATAAATAATAATTCAAGATTATGTAACATTCCAACGCATAGGGCAGTACAAAGAGATTGCTAATTTTGTGGAAGAGCAAGTAAGATCTATAGAAATTCAGAGAAAGGAGTGATAATGAACAGCTAGGATGGAGGTTTTTAAAACATCTCTGATAGCAGTTATCTCAGAAGATAAGTATGCTATGAAACCGAAGCATTGTCTTTCATCTGGAAAGGGCTTTATCAAGGACTAACTGGAAAAAAAATGCTTTATCAAGGACTAACTGAAAAAATCCTTTGTTAACTTGTAATAGTTAGAATGTAAATTCAAAGAGACCTGGGACCCTCTGGTAAATTTACGTAAGATAGGCCACAAGCTGCTATTCAGCCTTCCAAGGGCTGCATTTTCTTACTGGCAAGTGAGGGGTTCTATGATCTCAAAGACCCATTTCAGTCTAAACTGTAAGATTCTGGGACCCCTTGGAAACTTTTGATTTGAAAAATTCACTAGAGTGTGAGTTACATGTATGAAACTTCCCCAACACCTAGCAAAGTCTACCGTACTTGGTATTTGTTGGTTAACAATAGGAATCTTCAATCAGCTTTTCATTCTCTGAACATGTTTGTTGAGGATTTACTATGTCATAGTCCCATGGAAGACACAGAGGTAGGAATACAAGAGTTTCCCTCAAGGAGCACATAGTAGTAGCCATGTGCCAATGTTGATTTAAAAACTCATGGTAAGAGCCAAGATAATTCAATGGAAGAAATAATAAGGGTTTTGATTGTTTGTTTATTTTAGCAAATGATGCTGGAACAATTGGCTATCCACATATAAAGGAATAAAGCTGGAGCTCTACCTAAACCATTTACAAAATTAACTTGAAATGGATCCAAGCCCAGCCGGCGTGGCTCAGTGATTGAGTGTCAACCTATGAACAGGAGGTTATGGTTGGATTCCCAGGCGTGGGTCAGGGAACGTGCCTGAGTTGCGGCTAGATCCCTGGTGTGGGGCGTAGAGGAGGCAGCCAATCAGTGATTCTCTCTCATCATTGATGTTTCTATTTCTCTCTCTCCATTCCTCTCTGAAATCAATAAAAGAAAATATTTTTTAAAAATGGATCAAAGATCTAAATGTAAGAGCTAAAATTATAAAACTTAGAGAAAACAGAGTAGTAAATCTTTGTAACCTTTTATTATGCAATGGTCTCTTAGACTGAACACCAAAAGCACAAATAACAGAAGAAAAAGATAAATTGGTGGGAATGTAAAGTAGTACAGAGTAGTACAGCTGCATTGGAAAACAGAAGATGTTGTACACAGTTACTGTATGACCCAACAATTCTACTCCTGGTTATGTAACTAAGAGAATTAAAAACATGTCTGCACAAAAACTAGTACATAAATGTTTACAGAAACATTATTTGTTATAGCTTAAAAGTGAAATCAAACAAAATGTTCATTGTTTGTTTGTTTTAGCAAATGATGCTGGAACAATTGGATATCCATATATAAAGGAATAAAGTTGAAGGATAGATAAACAAAATATGGTGTTTCCACAAAATGGAATAGTATTCATCTACAAAAAGGAATAAAGTACTGAAACATATTACAATGTGGATGAACCTTGAAAACATTAAGCTAAGTAAAAGAAGCCAGACAGAAAAGATCACGTGTTGTGTAAATCTGTTTGTATGAAATGTCCACAATAGGCAAATCCATAGACACGAAAGCAGAGTAGTGGTTGCCAGGAAGGAGGAATGGGGTGATGAACATGTTCTGGAATTAGTGGCGTTGGTTATACAACATTGTGACTATACATTGAGTTGTACACTTTAAACAGATGAATTTTTTATATTATGTGTGAATTATATCTCAATCAAAAGCAAACATCTGATAAGTACTGTTAGAGGAGTATACACAGAGTGGGTGGAGAGATTCAGCATATTAAATAGGCCAGAACTTGTGTTTTGGAGTTGGACTTTGGTTCCCAAGCTAGCCCTGCCACTTTGTGACCTTGGACAGGTTACTTAATGCCACAAAAATGAATATCATCAGCAGCAAAATGGAAGATAAGAATACCTACTTCATGGGCTTGCTGTGCAAATTAGATAGGACACTGTGTAGAACACTCAATAAGTATTCACCAAGTATAGCCTTGTCTTTCTCCCCTCAACCTCTTCTTAATGCTATTTTAGGTGGAATTAATGTTGAGAGTAAAAGCAAAGCAGAGAAAAAGCCTAGCTGGTGTCTGAATGATGAGAAAGTCAATGAGGCATAAGTACAAAGGCAGTTGGAAGCAGGGGAAGGTATTTTAGAGTCAGAAAATAAAGACCCTGTAAGCCAAGGAGGGAGCTTTGGATTTAGACTTTTATTATGTAGCCCTAAATCAGCTGAAGTTTTAGGGGAAAGAGGAATGTGAAGGTATTTGTTCTTTAGATGAGAACAGAGGAAAGGGTGGACCAGAATAGCCAAAAACAGTAGCTCTGGGACCTCAGGAAAAGATGCAGATTCTTCACTTCATTAATATAGACTAAGGCCTGCATCTTAGAGGACTTGACGTGGTGTACTTGCTGAAAATGAGTTCCTAACGATTATTTGATGACAGATTTTCTATACTTAATTGCTTGCACCAGCAAGTATTTTTTTTTTACTTATTTTTTATCCTACCTGAGGATATTTTTCCATTGATTTTTAGAGAGAGTGGAAGAGAGAGGGAAAGACAGAGAGAAACATCAAAGTAAGAGAAACACATCAATTGGTTGCCTCCTGCACATGCCCCGACCAGGGCCTAGGCCAGGGAGGAGCCTGCAACCAAAGTATGTGCCTTTGACCAGAATCAAACCCGGGACCCTTTGGTCCACAGGCTGATGCTCTATCCACTGAGCCAAACCGGCTAGGGCCACCAGCAAGTATTTTGATAAAACCAAACCTTTGATGATTCCAGCAAAAGAAGGTACTTAGTGTGGCAGCAGTGCAATATCCAGTCTGAGCACTACGTGGCAAACTTGAAAGCCTTTGTTCTAATTTTGACTCAAGCAGGTTATGTAACTTGCTCTGTATTTATTTCCCTTTCAGAGAGCAAATGACAACTTTAATCTGACTTCAAAATATTATGAAAATAAATAAACATTTCAAAGCTCTTTGAAGTTCAATGATGGAAAATACCCATTAGATCCAAAATTTCACTACATAAATAGACAGTAAATTATTATTCTTTTCCTGAATCAATTTTTAGTGTTCTCCCCCTCTGGTCTTGCCCTTGAATATTTCTACAATTACAAAAAACTTTCTGAATTCTTATTCTGAAAAAAAATGTCTGTACAGTATATTGCAGTAGGAGTAAGCCCTAAATACATGCACATAGTGCATTGTGGTTATAAAACACATTGACAAATACAATCACATTTAGATTAATTGATTTCTCCCAAAAGTTCATCTGGTAAAAATTACCGTTATCTCTGCTTTAATGATAATCAACTTGGTATTCAGAGAGGTTAAATGAATTGCCGAAGATCACTGGCTGGAAATGCACAGTACCAGTTCTTAAACTCAGCTTTTTAACTCCAAATTTCTAGCCCTGCAAATCCTCCTGCATTAAACTAGACAAAGATTTACACACACACACACACACACACACACACACACACACAAATATTTAATTACCTAAAAAATATTCCATACCTGTCACAGAGAACGAATTGCTTCTGGGCTCTTAAATATACCATATTGAGACAGAGGGCATTTATTGTAAATTAAGATTAAATAGTATGGTATTAGCTAAGAGAAAATTACAGCTTTTACATATTTTATTTCCATAAAACGACTTCAAATAAGTAACCCAAGCATTTCTCACAATATGACAATGTTACAAAATTACTGGAATGAAGCTCTATATATGTTAAGTCATCATAACAGAAATCATTTTTCAATCAATATATATTGTACTATGCTTAGTATAGTATGGAGTGTATTTAAAATACCACATAGCAATAATAGTCTATCCTTCAGCTGAAGAATTTAATCAGGGAATAAACATTCATAATACTCAAACTAGGTTAGAAATGTATTAAACATGCTTTTAGGGATATATTTCATGATATTTTGGCATCTTGGTGGTATTACTGACCGAACAAAGACTGCCTCTCCCGGAGCTAGCTGACTCCTAGAGATAGCAAATGACTCCCTGTGAATGTGCTTTTCATATAACAACCAACCAATCCAAAACTCATATCCCCAACCACCTCCTTCAGCTAACTCTCATACATCAAGCCAATATTTTCTGCTGCCCTAAATCACCCCAGGGCACTGGACAACTAGAGACCACCCCTATGGATCAGAGTCTGCCAACATTATTCAAACCATCCAATCCTAAATTTGCTCAAACTTTCTTTTTTCCCCCCTCTCTTTTTTCTTTATTTTTGTTTTTATCTATCTATCTATCACCTATCTATATTTATTATATTTTAATATATTTATTGTTGAGAGTATTACAGATGTCCCTCCTTTTTCTTCCCATTGCCCCCCCTCAACCTGGTTCCTGCCCTGCCCCAGGCCTTCACCACCCTCCTTCCCTCTGAGATTTGTCAGTCTGTTTCATGCTTCCATGCCTCTGATTATATTTTATTAATCAGTTTATTTTGTTCATTAGATTTCTTGTTCATTTATTTTGATTTTTAGATTCAGTTGTTAATAGATATGTATTTATTGTTCATATTTTTATTATCATTTCTTCTTCTTCTTCTTCTTCTTCTTCTTCTTCTTCTTCTTCTTCTTCTTCTTCTTCTAGAACATGCTTCAGTTTTTCATGTAGTACTGGTTTGGTGATGATGAACTCCTTTAGCTTTTTCTGACCTTCAATTCTAAATGAGAGCTTTGCTGGGTAGAGTAATCTTGGTTGTAGGTCCTTGCTATTCATCACTTGGAATATTTCTTGCACTCCCTTCTGGCCTGCAAAGTTTCTGTTAAAAAATCAGATGACAGTCATATGGGAGCTCCCTTGTAGGTAA
The DNA here is from genome assembly GCF_951640355.1 of Cnephaeus nilssonii. Taxonomy (NCBI): domain Eukaryota; kingdom Metazoa; phylum Chordata; class Mammalia; order Chiroptera; family Vespertilionidae; genus Cnephaeus; species Cnephaeus nilssonii. The sequence continues at coordinate 30,694,118 of NC_137074.1, read as the reverse complement.
CTAACTGCTTTTCCCTTACTGCTTTTAAGATTCTTTGTCTTTTGCCCTTGGCATTTTAATTATGTTGTGTTTTGGTGTGGTCCTCTTTGGGTTTCTCTTATTTGGGACTTTCTGCACTTCCTGGACTTGTAAGTCTATTTCTTTCACCAAGTAGGGAGTTTTTCGTCATTATTTCTTCAAATAGGTTGTCAATATCTTGCTCTCTCTCTTCTCCTTCTGGAACCCCCATAATTAAAATGTTGGTACTCTTGAAGTTGTCCCAGAGGCTCCTTACACTATCTTCATATTTTTGAACTCTTTTTTTCTTTTTGTTCTTCTGATTGAGTTTTTTTGCTTCCTCATATTCCAAATCGTTGATTTGATTCTCAGTATTCTCTACTCTACTGTTGAATCACTGTAAGTTATTCTTTATTTCAGTTAGTGTATGCTTAATTTCTGACTGGTCTTTTCTTATGTCTGACATTCTCACTAAGCTCCTTGGCTATTTCACTAAGTCCCTTGAATCTCTCATTAAGTCCCTTGCAGCTCTCAGTAAGATTCTTAAGTTATCTTATAACCATTGTTTTGAACTCTGTATCTAGTAGCTTGCTTGTTTTCATTTCTTTCATTTGTAACATGTTTTTTGTCTCCACATGTTGGCTTCCTGTGTTTGTTTCTATGTATTAGCGAGAGCTGTTATGCCTCTTGGAATTGGTAGAGTGGCCTTGTGTAATAGATATCCTGTATGGCCCAGTGGCTCAGCCTCCCCAATCACCTGAGCTGGGAACTCTAGGTGTGCCTCTGTGTGGGCTGTGTGCACAGTCTTCTTGTAGTTGAGCCTTTGATTGGCGTCACTGGGAGGAATTGGTGTCAATGGGAGGAATTGGTCTCCAGGCCAATTGTCTGTGAGAACCAGCTGAGTCTACAATGGAAGAGCTGCTATGCATGAGACACTGCTAAGGAGCAGGACTTGCTTCAGTGGGGCTTTGGTGCTCACTGAGTCTGCCCTTTGAGTATGCTCCTTGTGGAGGTATAGAATTATAAGCTGGTATGGTCTGAAGCTGTTCACTGGGCCACTGGCTCTGGGGCCTCCCCAGAGATGCAAAGTCAGCCACTGCCTGGGGCCACCCGGCAGGAGCTACAGAGAGATCTGCAGATGGCTGCTATTTGTATTGGGCTAGGAAGTGCCCAGGTGAGGCCCAGCTCTGAGGCAAGGCAGGCTGGTGCTAGTGCTGGTTGTTGGGCCTTTAATTGATACTGTTTGGGGCATGCTAACTCCAGGTGCTGCTTGTTTAAGAGATTTTAGCAAAGTTTGAAGCCTGTGCCAGCACAGACCACTCATATGGAACACAGCTGCAAACAGCTTGGTTGGGGCTGCAAATTGGATGGGGCAGAGTCTCAGGGAATCACCAGGGCAGAGCAGACAGTGTGGGCCATGCTGATGGAAACTCAGATATGGCTGCCAGTCAGCGCCCCTGTCTGGGAGAAAGCCACCCCTGAGTTCCTTCCCTAATGCCAAACAGTCCAGTTCCTCCCCTGGATTCCCCCCAAAGCCACCGCCTGGCACTAGAACTCAGAGGAATTGGGACTGTGTAAGTTTGTATGCAGGCCCTTGAAAAGGAACACCTGGGACTCCACACATTCTATGTCACTCAGCCACAATCTCTGCTGTTTTTATGTTTTTTAATATATTTCTTATTGATTTTAGAGAGGAAGAGAGAGGGAGAGATAGAAACTTCAATGATGAGAGAGAATCATCGATTGGCTGCCTCCTGCACACCCATGACTGGGGATGGAGCCCACAACCTGGGCATGTGCCCTTGACTGGAGTTGAACCCAGGACCCTTCAATACATAGTCTGATGCTCTATCCACTGAGCCAAACCAGCCAGTGCATCCCTGCTGGTTTTTACAGCCCGATGTTTTGGGGACTTCTCTTCCCAACTCTGAAACCCTGGGCTGGGAGTATGGTGTGGAGCTGGGACCCCCTACTTCTCATGGGAGGCCTTGGAGATATCCTTCCTGATTAAAGAAATGCCACACATGTGGTGATGGATTATTTTGAAAAATATACATATAGCAAATCATTATGTTGTACACCTGAAACTAATATATTACCTGTCTTTTATATCTCAACTAGAGGCCTGATGCACGAATTCATGCACGGGTGGGGTCCCTCGGCCTGGCCGGCGATTGGGGCTATCTTGCCCAGTCCCGATCAGGGCCGATCAGAGCCAGCTGGTTGGGGGGAGGGACCACGGGAGGTTGGCCGGCCAGTTGGGGGAGGGACCATGGGAGGTTGGCAGGCCGGGGGAAGGGACCGTGAGAGGTTGGCTGTGGGAGCGCACTGACCACCAGGGTGCAGCTCCTGCATTGAGCATCTGCCCCCTGGTGGTCAGTGCATGTCATAGTGACTGGTCAACCCATCTTTCGGTTGTTCAGTCGTTTGGTCGCTTAGGCTTTTATATATATAGATAGAAAGGAGGGAAGGAAGGAGGGAAGGAAAGAAGGAAGGAAAGAAGGAAAGAAGGAAGGAAATAAGGAAGAAGAGGAAGGAAGGAAGGAAGGAAGGAAGGAAAGAAGGAAGGAAGGAAAGAAGGAAAGAAGGAAGGAAATAAGGAAGAAGAGAAAGGAAGAAAGGAAGGAAGGAAGGAAGGAAGGAAGGAAGGAAGGAAGGAAGGAAGGAAGGAAGGAAGATGAAAAGATCCTGATGCCCAGGATGCCACCCTGAGGTTGTTTCAATTAGTGTGGGATACTCCCCTAACACCACCAAAATAGCTTATAAAAGCTCTCCAGGTGATTCACATGTGTAGTCAGAGTTAACCTTTTGCACTCGGATGTCTAGTGTGACTCGAAACGGTTAGCATTAGAATAAAGGAATTGAGAAAAAAGCAAGCAAGTGCAAAGGGTTAAAAGCCACTGGTGTCAGAACCATTTTTTCTACTTATAGGCTAAATCAAATTCTTTCTTTTCTTTTCTTTTCTTTTCTTTTCTTTTTTTTTTTTTTTTTTTTGCAAGGCAAATATCTTTACTCCTGCAGGAGGGTGCACACGCACATGATCTGGAAGCACATGCGCCTAAATCAAATTCTAAAACCTCATGAAACTAACTCACTTTTATGTGATTATTTTTCAAACATTTCAGGATTCCAGGAATATAAAAGAGTAAAATGTTCATTTAGAATGATAGAATGCAAAAGTCAAAGAGAAAAAAATTAAGAGAATAATTCCACTTATAATAGCAACGAAAATAATAAAATACTTAAGAATTAAAGGGAAACAAGGAATTATACTTGCAATGTATGGGAAAGAATATTTGAGGGTTTTATGGAAGGCCCTAAGGTAAGCAAAGTTTGTCATGTTTGAGGAATTGAAAGGAAACTATGACACTAACATGGAAAGATAATTATAAGAAAAGGGTTGCCAAAGAGCATGTATAGTCCAATACCATTTTTATAAAAGAGATACATACACTTATATGTATGTCAGTACATGGAAAATCAAGGAGGATTTGCAATGGGATGTTAATAATTATTATTTGGGGGCATGGAAAGACTGAGTGGGTTATAGTGGACTGTCACTGTCTACTTCATATATGTTCTTGCATTATTTAAATTTTTGTACAAATTTGTATTCAGGATTGACTACAGCTAAATATTAAAATTAAATTCTGTATCTTTGTATGCCTCTGTTAAATAACTTTCTCAACTTTTCAGCCCTGTTCTAGCTTTGCATGTTCCATAATGTATTTTGTTCTGCCTTCTGTTGTTTCTGGCATTTTATGTATTTTTGAGAGACTTATCCTATATAATAAAGATGTAATATGCAAATGGTCGTTACGCCATGAAGCGTAATGACCAACCGCGTAATGACCGGATCATGGACCAGCAGGAGGGTGGGGCAGCGAGCTACAAGTGGGCAGTGGAGAGCTACAGGAGGAGGCAGGGCAGCAAGCTATGAGGGGGGTCGGGAGGAGGGGGGGCGGGGGGAAGTACAGGAGGGCGGAGCAGTGGGCGGAGAGCTACTGGAGGGCAACAGCAAGCTACTGGTGAGCTATGGCGCACTGATTCGTGCGCAGGGCTACTAGTCTATCATAAATAGAACATTACAATTAAGATTTAATGTCAAATTGATATGACAGTTTACTTTTATACATTAGGAGCATACAGGCAAAAATCTATTCTCTGATACTGAAACTATCCTATATAATAAAAGGGTAATATGCAAATAGACCGAACGGCAGAACAACCGAACAACCAATCAAAGCGTAATATGCTAATGATATGGTAAGGTTGCTCAATCACTCGCTATGATGCGCACTGACCACCAAGGGGTAGATGCTCCGACCGGTAGGTTAGCTTGCTGCTGGGGTCCAGCAGATCGGGACTGAATGAGATGGGCCTGACATGCCCTGGAGCCTTCCCATGGTCCCTCCCTGGCCTGATCGTGCACCGGTAGGGTCCCTCAGCCTGGCCTGTGCCCTCTCACAATCTGGGACCCCTCAGGGGATGTCGGAGAGCTGGTATCAGCCCGATCCCACAGGCCACTCCCCTTGGGAGGGCGCCAGATGCAGGGCTCATGGCTGGCGAGCACTGCTGTGGCAGCGGGAGCCTCTCCCTATCGGGACTGATTGGGTGTGAGCCCGCAGCAGGCACAGTGGGGCTGGGATGAGCAAGAGCAGCAGGTAGGAGCTGCAGGTGGCATTGGACTGCGGGTTTCGGCCCAATCCCTTCAGGCCACCCAGAGGGACCCCACCCGTGCACGAATTCGTGCACCGGGCCTCTACTATATTTTATAAATATAGCAGATGCAAGTTTAAAAAATGTATAATGCGCCGAAACTGGTTTGGCTCAGTGGATAGAGCATCGGCCTGCGGACTCAAGGGTCCCAGGTTCGATTCCGGTCAAGGGCATGTACCTTGGTTGCGGGCACATCCTCAGTAGGGAGTGTGCAAGAGGCAGCTAATCGATGTTTCTCTCTCATCGATGTTTCTAACTCTCTATCCCTCTCTCTTCCTCTCTGTAAAAAATCAATAAAATATGTTTAAAAAAATAAAATAAAATAAAATAAAAAATGTATAATGCTAACTTCAAAAAGTAAGGACTGCCCTATAATTTTAAAAAATCATAGTCTTCGGAAATAGGGTAGGAGGATTATTTTCCTTTAAGCATGATAATATGGGGCAAAATAACAACAAAATGTGAGTATTTATTATATTCTACTGTTTATATACATTATTTTCATTTGTATTTCACTTCAATAATAACTTTGTGGCAAATATTATACCTATTTTTCAGATCAGAAACCTGGGGATTCTGATCTGATTTAGATTAGAGAGGCTAAGTAACTTTATTCATTCAATGTCCATTTAATGAGCACTTAATGTTTTTTAAAAATATATATATCTTTATTGATTTCAGAGAGGAAGGGAGAGGGAAAGAGAGATAGAAACATCAATGATGAGAGAGAATCATTGATCGGCCGCCTCCTACACGTCCCCCACTGGGGATCAAGCTGGCAACCCAGGCATGTGCCTTTGACTGAAATCGAACTGGAACCCTTCAGTCCGCAGGCTGACGCTCTATCCACTGAGCCAAACCAGCTAGGGCAGCACTTAATGTTTTAAGAACTGGGAATACAGTGCACAAAATGCGGAGCTTACAACCTGGAGGTTGATGGGAGTACTGAATAAATAAACCAATATGTACATAACGTAATGTCTGGTGCATTGCAGTGTTATGAAGAAAAGTGAAGTGGGATAGGGAAAGTGATGAGAAGGCCATATTAAGGTAGGTGGTGGGGAGTGCTCTCTGTGAAGGCATGTGAGCAGAGCCCTGAGAGAAGTGAGGAAGTGAGATCTGGGGAACAGCAAGAGCAAAAAAGAAAAAGCAAGGAGGCCGGTGTGGCTGAGGCAGTGAGCAACACAAAACTCTGGGCTCTCTGCTAAGCATGATGGGAAGCCACTGGAGGATTGGAGCAGTGATGTGGTCAGATTTACAGTTTTAAAAGCTTACTTAGGCTGCTGGCTGGAGAACAGACTATAAAGAAACAAGAGTAGAAGCAGGATGACCTGTCAGGAGCCGATTATAGTGGCCCAGGAGAGAGATGCTGGGCCTAGGCTGAAAACAGTGGAGGTGGGGAGAGGTGTCACATTCGGTCTGTATCTTGATGATTTCATGCATGTTCCTGGTAGTGTGGCCAGAGATGAGGTTATATTTTGAAGGGGGAGCAGACAGGATTGCAAAAGGTCACACAGCTAGGGAGTGGAAGAGCCAGGATTTGTAGCTAAGTGTGTCTGATTCTAAAGCCTTGCTTATAACAAACAACTCTTCTAGGCTGCCATAATGCCAAGCAAACATTAAGCATAAAAGCAGAGTGAAAGTGAAAGTACATAGCATCTCCAAGTGTTTATTGAGCACCTCCGCGCTTGAAGGCTTTACCGCACGAGGCAAAACCCTCTGGACTGCGTGGATAGGAGATCAGAATTCAGATTCTTCTTTCACCATAGATTCTTCCTCAGTGTGGGTCACATGATGTCTAATGGCCCTTCCAGCTTTAATGTTCGGTGTGGCTACTATTCAGCCCCTGGGGAAATACCGCTGACTGTGTACAGTGCCGCCCACACGTATACAAGGGAAGATAAGACTGATACGCATATGATTAACCTCCTGAGAGGTGGCAGGCCTAGAGACTGTCTTTTCAGTTTCAATACTATTTGGTTTAGGAAAAGCATTTTGTTTGGGTATCATTACTTTCAAGGAAAAAAGACAAAGTAAGTCTGTACATGGTCTCATTCAATTTACAGGGTACACTAGAATTTCATGCAATATCCATCCAGATATTCAAGCAGTTATTCCCTCAACAAGCATTTAAAACCTATTGAGTATTAGGCATACTCAATAGCATTTGTTGAGCAAATAGAGGTGAAGGAAGACATTGGTAAAAAGTTTTAAAAAAAAGAAGAGGATTTTACATGTTGCTTTCTAAGATTTTACAACCATCTTTAGGGTGTTGTTGTCCCCCTCCTTCCCTTTTTTCCACATGATAAAACTAAACCTGGCTCGCACTTCCTCTTCGGAGGCCCACGCAACGCGGAGGTCAGGGGCGTTCTGAGAGCCCAACCACCGCCCCCAGGAGCCTTCTCCACAAGCCCAAGAGTGAGAGGACCGCGGAGGAGCGGCAGAAGCGGGAGGAGGAAGAGTTTAACACGGGCTCACTCTCAGTGCTCACGCAGTCAGTCAGGAACAACACCCCGGTGCTCATCAACTGTCGCAACACCAAGAAGCTCCTGGGCCGGGTGAAGGCTTTTGACAGGCACGGCCACATGGCGGCTGGAGAATGTGACGGAGATGTGGACCGAGGTCCCCAAGAGAGGCAAGGGCAAGAAGAAGTCCAAGCCAGTCAACGAGGACCGCTGCATCTCCAAGATGTTCCTGCGCGGGGACTGGGTCCTTGTGGGCCTGCGGAACCCACTCGTCGCTGGCAAGTAGGGGCTTGCTCCCTGCTTGGCACCAGGCCTCTTGGGCACCAGGCCCGCCGGCTGTGTTTTGCAGGCATTACTCTGCAATAGACAGGCTGATCAGTGACATAGAATAGAGGTCGGCAAGCATTGTCTGCAAAGGGCCAGAGAGTAAGTGGATCAGTATAGTGTCTGTGGCAACTACTCCGTTCTGCCCTTGTAGCACAAAAGCAGCCGGTGACAATCCATAAAAGAACAAACATGAATGTGTCCTAATAGACTTTATTTATGGATACCGAAATTTAAATTTCACATAATTTCCACTTGTCACAAAATAGTGTTCTTCTTTTGATTTCCCAATTATTAAGAAAAAGTAAAAACCATTATTAGCTTGATTGCTGTACAAAAAACAAGAAGCAGTCTGTATTTGGCCTGTGGGCTTGTGATATTGTGATTTATAATAAGAAATATATATTAGGTCTTTGATCCCATTCCTGGCATAGAGTTCCTTAAACCCTTGTAATTCTCTCTTCTCAAGGGAGGGGAGAAGAACTGGAAGTTGAATCAATTACCCCCAATAGCCAGTGATCTACTCAATCACAATTATGCAATGGAGCCTTTTTAAAGACCCAAAAGAGGGTTTGGAGAGTTTCTGCGTCGGTGAACGCATTGGGGTGCTGGGAGAGTGAGGTGCCTGAAGAGGGTGCAGAGCTTGCCCCATGAGTCTCTTCCATCTGGCTGTGCTTGGCAGGAAGGGACTTTTCATACTCATCTTTCTGTTTCCTCCTGCCTAATCGTAGTTCCTATATATCTATATTTATATCACTTATTAATAAACCACACTAGCAAATTAGTGGCCACTCCTGCTGGTTCCCTGTGGTATTCTAATTTGCAAACCCCTACTCAGTGCTCAGCACATTCATGCGGAAGGCATAGGATAATCAGGATGATTCCTTAGCCACCCACCACACCAGCGTCCTGAACACTGTCTTTGGGACAGAGAAACTGCTGGTTCAGACCCCCAAACTCCAATTCGCCCTAGGAAACCAGCCTTGCAGCCACCAAGGCATTTCCTTTCCCTCTGAGACCCTGGCATCCGATCCTCCTGGTTTTCTTTCATCTCACTCTGCCGTTTGCACAGGCTTTGGCCTACTTTACATGCCCTTCAGATGTTTAATTTAACAGTGGGAGCAGGACTTTTCTTATCTGGGTTACAGGCCCCTCTCCAAGAGGAAGAACACCCTAAGCAAGAGAAAGCCAGGAGTTGGAGGTGAGACTCGTTAGTGTCTAATTTGGGGAAACCTGGTCCATTCCCAGAGACAGCAGAGCCTGAGTTTGGAGAGGGGTGAGGGGGTGGGGGGTAGGGGGGCCTGGAAGCGGACGACCCCACGTGACCCCGGGGGCCCGGGGTTGGGTCGACCCCGCCCCTCTGCCTGCTGCCGCCGCCGCCGGGGGGCGCATGCGCAGCCCGTGTTAGTGATGGAGGAGAGAAGATGGCGGAAGCGGAGTGAGTGGCTCGCTGGTGACTGATGTCGTAACCGGGGGGGCGAATGGGGGCAGCGACACGTCCTCCAAGGGGAAAGCTCAGGGCTCTTTCGCGGGCAGTGCGGGGAAAGGGAGACCCGAGGGCTTCCTCATCGTGGAGGGGCCCGCTCGGCCCGTGTCCGGGGGGGCGGAGGCGACCTGTAAGCTTAGGTCCAGTTGCCTCCAGGCGGGAGCGCCCCTTCCGCCCACGGGTCCTGGATCCGCGGGCCCCTGCACTCAGGGTCCCCCCCTCCCGGGACCCCGGCCACTGGGACGCAGCCCTGTGGGCCTCTCAGGCGCTGTCATCCCTGCAAGTGGGCCCCGCGGGCAGTCTGGTGGCCGTGCGTGCGCCGGGGCCCGCGGAGGCTGGGCTGGGCTGGGCTGGGCGGGCACTGCCAGGCCTGCTTGGCGGTCCCCTCTTCCCGCTCCCGCGCCACCCCACTCCGCTTCTGCGGGAAACCCCGGGACGTGGGGGTGCTCCCCGCCCTCCCCCCCGGGAGGCGCGGAGGAGGTGTCCCAGCGCCGGCCTCCGAGCGGCGGGGCTTCTTCGGGGCTGGCCAGGCTGAAAACCCCCCTGGACGGGAAGCTCTGCCCCTCGGTTCTCTGGCCGCAGGGCGGCCGCCTCCCTGCGGGACCGCGTTCCCGGGCGGCGGGGCGGCGGGGTGCTCAGTTGGCGACGCAAACTTAGTCTGTCCTGGGTAGGCCTCTCGGGCACCGGGACTGCCGGCTGCGTTTTGTAGGCATTCTTCTGGCCATAGACGGTGGAGCTACAAAAATTGTTCCTTTTGTGCCAGGTCTGCAAATGCATTTCAGTGGGTTGGCCGGTTCCACTCACCCATGTGTAGAATTGTGCCTACAATTTGGATTCTCTGTGACCATTTTTGGTTAGTTACTGAACGGCTTGCCCCCAGGGTTTGGGATTGAGGGGTACTGGTTGAGCGGAATAGCACTCTAAAGGGACCAGAATTTAAGCTTTCTGCACAGCCCTGGTACGAGGTTCGGAAGTGTTATTGACAGCCAGTGATTCGGAAAAAGTTTACCTTATGGACCACAAAAATGTTACATTGTTGAACAGTTACCATAAGATGCTTTGATTTGGTTACTGGAATGCAGTCTGAAAAGCTGTTTAAAAAAAGCCAACAGAGGAGCGTAAGAATGTATGAGTCATTTACTAATCAAAAAAGTAAGTGTGGTCAGCTTTTTTCCATTCACTTTTCCTCTTATTAAATCGAGATTTTTTAAAAAAACATTTGATTCTTTGAAGAGCATGTAAATATTATTTACATAAGGGATATAAAGGACAAAGAAAACTTGTACATTAAAGGACCCTATATGGGATTAGTGTATGGGTACACAATTAGTGCCAAATTCCTTTGTCTTTTCCTGAAGTAGAAAGTGTTCTTATTACATACATTCTTGTCAGTGCTGCTAATGTGAGGTCCGCCAGATTTTGTTTCTGGGAAGAAAAGATGGGAAATAAGGGCAGATAAAGCAAGTATATTCTCTGTGCTTTTCACCATTGTGGTGCATTTTTCACCCCACACAAAACCTACTTGTAGTTCTAGTTTCTAACAATATTGAGGCCCTTAGAATTGACTTAAAATGTTTGAATTTATTCAGATACAAATTCTGTATTTAGTAGAACTTTATACAACTGCGAAGTGAGTTCATAATATTAGAGGGGGGAAAAATCAGAAAGTCTTGTACACAAATGTACTTTACTGTCCATACCTGAGGCAAGTGACATAATTATGCTCTTTTCAAATTTTAGGACAATTCGTTGTGAAAAAGAGATTTTGGTAAGGAAGTGGGGAAATTGTTGTCAGCTCTTTTCTATCCGTTCAGAGTAATCTGCTTATAAGTATAACTCATTATACTTATTAGATGTAGTAAGATTAATTAGGGAAAAAGCTAGTGTGATTTTTTTATTAATTAACTTATTTTCTAAAAGAACTTATTTTTAAAGCAAGTATATATGGTAGCCAAAAATTAAACTAATTAGCACAAGCCCTTAGGCACCCTATTTTAATGTATAGATAAAGCATGATTTGAAGAAAAAAAAAGAAAGATTTGAACTTGTAGTTAGTATGGTCAGAAGAATGTAAATATATATTTTAAATTCCCTGATGGTGCTTTAGTTTTTATTTTCCTAGGTAGTTTAGTATTCACTCATCACCTGTTTTGGTTTCAAAATACTCATCTTCTTTCAATAATGAAAATAAATTTAGACCCGGCTTTATCTGTATTACATATCCTGAATAATTTGAATTCAAATTTAGATGGTATTAAGTATTAAATGTGCTATATATTTGTGAAGTACTTTTTCTTTCTAGGTGTTTATGGTGACTGTGTGCTATCTGTGTTTTGAGGACCTTCTTAGAAATCTAGACTTGATAATTTCTTTGGAATTATTAAGTATTCTTTAAAACCCATAAGATAATGCTTTTGCCAGTACAAACCCTTTATGTTATCTGCCAGATTTAAGGACCACAGTACAGCTATGGATAGTGAACCAAACCCTGGAACATCTTCTGTGTCTACAACAACCAGTAGCCCTACCACTACCACCATCACCACTTCCTCCTCTCGAATGCAGCAACCGCAGATCTCAGTCTACAGTGGCTCAGACCGACATGCTGTACAGGTATTTCAGTTATAAAGATGGGTAGGCTAAGACTTAGGATGTCATTATTTTTGCTTATGCCAGATTTTGTTTCATATCCAATGAATTATATGATATCCTCTAAATAAGTACAGTTATAATTATTAATGTTCAAAACACTCAAAAAGTTATTTAATAACTAGAAGCCCAGTGCATGATTTAATCATGCACGTGTAAGCTGTCTGTCTGCTGGTCGGCAGCTCTGAAGTCCCTGGGCCCCTAGGGCGAGGCGGGGCGCCTTTGCCTCCCGCCCAGGAAGGCTGGGGCCACCGCCACGTGCTCCTGCGGCCCAACTGCCGCCAGACTCCTCCCCGGGGAGCCGCGCCGCCCGCCCACCGCCCGCCCACCACCCGCCGCCTCCAAACCTCCAAAACGCCAGCTCGGCTCGCTGTCCCAGAGGCCTGTCTGTGCTGCAGCACAGCCATGGCGCAGAGGCTGAGCTCACGTCGCCACTGGCAACGCGAGCTCAGCGTCCTGCCGGCCCAATCACCACCCCAGCCACCCCGAGTCCCGCCCCCTGTGTCACCCGCTGGCCCAATCATGGGCGTAGCGGAGTGATGGTAATTTAAATATTACCTTTTTATTATGTAAGATTATTCTGTTGAGAGGGCTTACATTTGTCAGAGTGTAGCTTTTTTTTAAAAAAATCTTTATTGTTGAAAGTATTACAGAGGTTCTCTTTTTTCCGCCCATTTAACCTCTTCCAGTTCGTCCCTATCCCCCCCCAAGTCCCCTCCCACCCCCGAGTGTAGCTTTTAAAATATGTAAGGACAATTATAATTGGAAGGTGTCTAGCTGCTATTGCAGTATGGAGATATTCAATCTAGAGCCCCAACATGCAGAATGGCTCTAGGTGTTTTTTTGTGTTATTTTATATTTGAACCCATAATATAGACTTAGGGCGATCTATTTAGGTCTGTAGATATGTTAAGAGGTTCATTTTAAACCTAAGAACCCTAAGGAGAAGGATTCATTCTAAAGCTCTTAGGGGCAGAGATGGAAAGGAATATCTAAGGAGGAAAAATCTTGGACTCTTCACTTAGTTGAGAAAGTTAAATTTACTTGGTTAACCTATATAATAATGGAAGTTGAGGCAATATGGTATTGCATAAAAAGGACATGGGCATTGCAGTCTGATATGCTCTTTGTTTGAATTTCACTTTCTCATTAGTAGTTATATAATCTTGGGTGGGAAGCATAATAGCCTCAGGAAACTGTAAAATGAGGATGAGACCACCACTGTATTAGTTATTATGAGGATTAAAGGAAGCATCTAGAACTGTGTGGGCACATTAGATATACCCAGTACGTAATAATAGCTAACATTTATTGGACAGTTTCTATGGGCCAAGCATTTGATAAATGTTTTGCATGGATTATTAGATACTATTATTATCTCCATTTTATAAATGGGAAAACTGATGTTTTACTAGTAAGTAGGCTAACTTTCCTAAACTCATAAAGCTAGTAGGCTCTCTGATTCTAGAGTTGTGCCCTTAACCACTCTTTGAGTTCTTATTTTTTTCCATTATACCTGCTTATTCTCTCTAGAATCCCCATAATTGCATTCTACAATGAAAATAACTTTGCAACATAGTCCTCTCCCTATTCATTTTTCTAGAGTGGATACCCCAGTATAATGACTATTTAACTGTTGTATGGTTTAGGATTCTGAAGTTACCATAGGTGGAATCAGAATTGTTGGAGACCCAGTCAGTTAAAAAGTTCAAACTGGAATGCAGAATGTGTTTCTAATGTTCTTCATCTTTCTCTGAGGCAAGGGATATAGTGAAGAGTATTGAGATCTTTGAACATACAGATGATGTGATACTTTAATATGCCATTTTGTTCTCTAGTTTTTACCTGAGCTGGATGTGTTAATAAAAAATAGTGTTATGTATAGCATAGGGAATATAGTCAATATTACCGTAATAACTTTGTATAGTGTGATCACCTCATAAGGTATATAGATGTTGAATCACTGTGTTGTACACCTGGAAGTATTATATTAATACTTTAATAAAAATTTTTAGAGTGTTACTGGAGATATATAGATATAGATATACCCAAAAATAGCACTAACACTAGTTTGCATGATATCCTAGAATTGCTTCCCCTAAAATACCATCAAATCAATATTTATTGAACTACCTAAGTAGTTCTTTAATACCTTCAGCTTTCTTTTTCAGTCCTTTGAATGTTCTTTATCATCCTCATTTCTTTAGAGCAGGGGTGTGGAACCTTTTTTCTGCCAAGGGCCATTTGGATATTTATAACATCACTAGAGGCCCGGTTCCCGAAATTCATGTACTGGGGGGTGGGAGGGGGTGTCCCTCAGCCCGGCCTGCACCCTCTCAAAGTTGGACATCCCCTGAGGGCTCCTGGACTGCAAGAGGGCACAGGTCAGGCTGAGGGACACCCCCCTACACCCCCCAGTGCACGAATTTCATGCCCCAGGCCTCTAGTACTGTTATAATCCTAAATTACTTGATGCTGATCTATAGTCCTCTGCAACTAGGGGTCAAAAGACTACATTGATATTGTGACAGAAGTCTGTAGCAGGTTTAGCAATCTGGAGTTGGAGAAATGAGATATGAACAAGTGAAAATAAACAACACAAGGAAATATGCTTTCTTGGAATTTTGTGGTTCAAGGTGTCCTGACTCATACCCTAAAGCTGTAGGATTTGGCTCTATTACTCCCTTATCTCTCTGCTTTGATGCTGCTGTTAGAGTTCTTTGCTGTCTCAGAGTCACAGTGGGCATGATGTGACTTTGGGATGTGGTTGCAGAGGACTGCCATAGTCTGACTTACTGGTTTGGGCAGATAAAGGATTTTTCTCTGTTAATAGGATGTTTGTCTTTTCTGTGTTTATCGATTTATGAAGTTTCAGGCTCAGATTTTATATTACACTAATAAATATTTTCAGTAACACTTTTATAGGAATTATTTTAGTAAGAATAGTTTTATTCTATTGTTGAAACAATCAAAACACGGAATCTGACATTTAAAAAACATTTATAAGTGTTTGAAAAATTACATTTGAAAGGTAATTAGTAATTTTCTAAAAAGTAAATTGCTTTATAACTTTATGATTATTAATATAATAACTACTCATTCTAAGTTTTTTCAGTCATTTAAAGAAAAATAGAGCCTTAACTGGTTTGGCTCAGTGGATAGAGCATCAGCCTGTGGACTGAAGAGTCCCAGGTTCGATTACTGTCAAGGGCACATGCGGGCTCAATTCCCAGTAAGAAGCATACAGGAGGCAGTTGATCATTTTCTCTCATCATTGATGTTTCTATCTCTCTCTCCCTCTCCCTTCCTCTCTGAAATCAATAAAAACATATTAAAGAAAAAAGAAAAGTACAAACGAGAAGGTAAAAATCACCTTTAATCCAGTTTGGTATTTTTTTTTTAATGTATTTTTATTAATTTTTTACAGAGCGAAAGGGAGAGGGATAGAGAGTTAGAAACATGGATGAGAGAGAAACATCCATCAGCTGCCTCCTGCACACTCGCTACTGGGTATGTGCCCGCAACCAAGGTACATGCCCTTGACCGGAATCGAACCTGGGACCCTTGAGTCCGCAGGCCAACGCTCTATCCACTGAGCCAAACCAGTTAGGGGCAGTTTGGTAGTCTTTTAATGTTTTCCTGAATATTCTTGCAAAACTTTTAATATAGCCATAGCTGGTTTGGCTCAGTGGATAGAGCATCAGCTTGTGGACTGAAGGGTCCAGGTTTTGATTCTGGTCTGGGGTGCATGCCCAGGTTGTGGGCTTGATCCCCAGTGTGGGGAGTGCAGGAGGCAGCCGAACAGTGATTCTCTCTTATCCATTGATGTTTCTCTTTCTCTCCCTCTCCCTTCCTCTCTGAAATCAATAAAAAAATTTAAAAATAAAATATTATAGAAAAACACACAAAATTTTAATATAAAAGGGCATTTTACTCTATACACTATTTAGTAGCCTGCTTTTTTCACCTTATGATGTATTTGGAAATTCTTTTTGTTAATTAATGTAGATATACTAGTATGTGCTGTGTTGTACAGTAGCTACTAGCTTATGTGTCTATTTATATTTAAATTAAAATGAAGTAAAATTATAAACTCAATTCCTTAGTTTCACTGGCCACATTGTAAGTGCTCAGGAGACACAGTGGCTACTATATTGGGCATCAGGAGATACATGTGGTTAGTGGCTACTATATTGGGCAGCACTGCTTTGCATTACTATTTGGATTGGCTGCAGGGTTATACATATTCCTTCCTATACCCAAGCCCTGAATTCTACCAAGTTTTATTCAAAATGCTTATACCAGTTTACATTTTTTATGACAATTTATGAGAGTACCTGTTTCCTCAGTTAGTAGTATTCTTTTAAATTTTTATCCATCTGAAAGTTGGAAAATAATATCCTGTTTTAATTTGTAATTTTTGTCTGCTAATGAGATTGAAGATCTTTTCAAATGGTTAGTTGGACCTTTTTTCTTTTGTGAATTGACTATACAGGGTAGTTTTAATTTGTACGGATTTAATTTGTGCAATCCTAGTGATGTGTAATTAGGAGAGAACTATGTTAATAAGCTTATGACATTAAATATTCAAGTAGTAAAATTTTAAACTGTCACTTTTTTAATACTTTATTTTATGGTTAAGATTATGGTTTGACATTGGTTCAATTGACTTATCACAGGTAATTCAACAGGCATTGCATCGCCCCTCCAGCTCAGCTGCTCAGTACCTTCAGCAAATGTATGCAGCTCAACAGCAGCACTTAATGCTGCACACTGCAGCTCTTCAGCAGCAGCACTTAAGCAGCTCCCAACTTCAGAGCCTTGCTGCCGTTCAGGTGAGAGTGGAATAAATGAAAAATTATGAGGCCTAAGTTGACATTATTTGCAGAAAATAAATGAATTGGGTATTATTTCAGAGTTCTCAGATGTTTTGTGATAATTTTTTATTAGGGAATTATAATAGGCTGCCAAATGGAAGTTAATTTAAAAAAATAATGGATATGTCTTTTTGGTTTTTTATAATATATTTTATTTTATTGATTTTTTACAGAGAGGAAGAGAGAGGGATAGAGTTAGAAACATCGATGAGAGAGAAACATCGATCAGCTGCCTCTTGCACACCCCCTACTGGGAATGTGCCCGCAACCAAGGTACATGCCCTTGACCGGAATCGAACCTGGGACCCTTGAGTCCGCAGGCCGACGCTCTATCCACTGAGCCAAACCGGTTTCGGCTGTCCCACTGCTTTTTATCTACATTGCAGGATTGCTACACTAGTGTCATGATTTTGCATGTAAAATTTTAGGTATAACAGTGAATACTTAGGATTACGTGAATTATATTTACATTTTAACAAAAAAAGTTTTTTTCCCCAGTATGCAAGTAATTCACACTATTGAAAAAAATCAAACGGTATAAAATTGTTTATAAGAGTTAAAGTAGAAGTATTCTTTACTACACCCACTGTTGTTTTCCACTCTTCAGAGCTGGCCACTGTACCAGTTAATATGTAACCCTCCAGAAATTTTCTGTATAAAGATATGCATATGTACTTTCTAAAATCTAATCACACTATTCCTACTAATAACAGGATGATTTTATGATTAAATGCTTGTGTTTTAAAAAATATTTTCATTATTATTCTGTTTATTTAAATAAAACTACATGTGAGATTTAATCTTAAATCTTACTAGAGGAGGATCTCAGTTGACTAAACCTGAAAAAGGTTTATATCTATTGTAATCACATCCCCAGCTGTTGCGTTTTCTTGGTAGTGTAATTTTAAGTAACATCATGTTTGTGATATGAGTTAGGAAACTGAAACCCACTGGCACCTGATGTAGCTTCAATTTCTTTTTTGTAATGTTGGAGTGGTGATTCCCCTAAAGAAGATAGAAGCCTGTAGAGTAAAACTGACAATGAGTGCAGCTATTAAAATCATATTATCCTTTGGGTCCTGTTTCCACCATTCAGCTTTTTTGTTTTTTCTTAATCTGTTTGGCCAAAGCTTAATCCATGTTCACTGTAAAATGAATAGCTTCATATATAGACATTTTTACTTTTCTTATGGTTTTGTGGTATCCTGGTACCAGAAAGATTTTAACTTTAGGTTTTTATAGACATATTATAAAGATCTTATTATTTTAGGCAAGTTTGTCCAGTGGAAGACCATCTACATCCCCCACAGGAAGTGTCACACAACAGTCAAGTATGTCCCAGACATCTGTAAGTGCCCTAAACTTTTTCCTGGATTTAAAAATTTTAATTATTGCTTTCTAAAAGTAAACCGTTAATATTTGCAAAGCTGTTAATTGTATATTTGTTTAAATACTATTTAAGTAACAAGTACCTAGAAGTAAGAATGATAAGGTCCAAGAATTCAGAACTAATGTTAAACTTCTGAAAATCCGAGTCTAAAAATATTTCTGTTTTACTTCTTATACATTGTTTCCCATGGAGTGTATTCAGATCTTTTGTGGTTCTAAATGATTACAGTTTTCAGAATGTACTGAAAGCCTGAAATGTACAATGCACAGGTATTAGGCCATGCATTTACTGTGATATACTACAGAATGTCATATCCTTGGTAGACAGCTAAATGTTTCTAGCTTTTTCTCTGAAATTCACATTTTAGAAATTATACATTTCAGCTTACACTTACTTGAGTTATCTGGGTCAAATTTACAATTAGTCCACTCAAGATAGTATAATTTATTTTGAAAAAGGAGTAAAAGAAAGCTGGTTTGCTCTCTTGCATATATTCTGGGAAATTGTGCAAACTTTCCTAGTTAAAAGAAATTTATAGGCATGGTAATACTTGTTTAACTTTTTATTTTGATATAATTTCAAATTGCAAGAATAATAAAAAGATTTACTCAGATTTACCAGTTGTTAGCATTTTGGTTCATTGATTTATCATTTTTTCTCTCTATATATTTACTTTTTTTTTTTTCTGAATCATTTGTGGGTAAGTTGAGACATGTTTCTTTAGTCCTAAATATTTGATATATATTTACTAGAAACAAAGTCATTCCTTTACGAAGCCACACGAAAATGATCAAATTCAGTAAACTTAACCTTGCTGCAATGTAGTGTCTATTAAAATTTCATCAGTTGTCCTAGGTTTATCAGTCTCATCACTATAGATGTTTTGGACCAGATAATTCTTTTATTCTTTTTTTAATTTTTATTTATTGATTTTAGAGAGAAAGGAGAGAGACAGAGAGAGAAACATTGGTTTGTTGTTCTACTTATTTATGCACTCATTGGTTGATTCTTGTATGAATCTACAACCTTGGCATATCAGGACAAGGCTCTAACCAACTGAGCTAACCAGCCAGAGATGGACCAGATAATTCTTTGTTTTGGGGGGCTGTCTTGTACATTATAGAATATTTAGCACCACCCTTATCTTCTATACACTTAGATATCAGTACACTGTGGCCCTCCCCCTTCCTCCATTGTGACCTCCAAAAATGTCTCTAGGCACATTTTTGCCTAATGTTTTCTGGGGACAAAATTGCCCCTTGTTGAGAACCATTGAGTTAACCCTATAATGTCCTTCCTAGCTACGTTTTCTTGATCCGATGTGGTAATATGTTGATGCTTTGTAAAATTAACTTCAACAGAATATAGTTTGTAGATTGCTAAGGAATTGAAGGTGAACTTGTGCTGTCCTTCTTTAGCTAAGGGAAGTATCCTGGAATATAAATAGAATTAGTTAAAAAAAATTACTTGTCCTTGAAAATGTTAGACTGAAGAAAATGAAAAATTTAAGTAATGTAATATGGCCCTACGTATTGATGCTAAACATTTTGTGGACTGGTTAAAAACCTTATAGACCAATTCTTTATTCCATGAAATATTGGAATAACTTTTGACAACATAGAGATAAGTGTTTTTAAATTTTTTTCTCTTCATATTATTACAAGTTATCCTTTTAAACTAGTTTTCTCTCATTACGATTTTATGAATGTGACTTTCACAGAAATTATAATTACAGTGATTGTGCTTAATTTTTATGACATTGTTAGTGCTACTTGTCATAAATTAGGCAGCTTGTGTAATGAAATATGCCAGAGCCTGTGAGTGACTGCTGGGGAAAAAGAAGTAAGTAGGGAGAATGGATATCCAGAAAAAAAAAAAAAAGAAATAATATATTTCATTTGTTTTTTTTTTTTTAAAAAGATATATTTATATTGATATAGAGGAAGGGAGAAGGAGAGAGAGATAGAAACATCAACCAGTGGAGAGGATCACTGATCGGCTGCCTCCTGCATGCCCCCTTCTGGGGATCGAGCCCACAGTCCAAGCATGTGCCCTTGACCGGAATCGAACCTGGGACCCTTCAGTCCACAGGTCGATGCTCTATCCACTGAGCCAAACTGGCTAGGGCCATTTGTTTTATTTTCTATCCCAATTGAGCAAATAGCTCAAGTAAGTTTACCAGCATTTCAAATTATGATACCCAAGATTGCTTAATAAATTTAGGTCAAGCTCTGAAAGAGGGGCAGAGCATGGTAGCAGAACTCTTTAGGTAGTGACCATAATGATCTGTCAGGTGGTAGATTAGTAGTTTGGTTATTTTGAGGTAGGTTTTCAGATAACAGTGAAAGTCATGGGAATTTGTCCAGCCTCCAGTAGAAAAAAGGGCTACAAGTTAGTTTGTCAAATTAACAGCCAGATAGGTTGGGGTTTAGAGTAGGAGAGGGATTCCAATGGGGAAATGGAATATTGTATTTTTAAAAAATGGAGTAAAAATCCAGTGATACCACTTGGGAAACTATGTATATGGATAAATTTATTCTTAATATAATGTATAGGTAATCAGTAGGTACCAGTATCCTCTTCTTTCCCCTCATTAGAACAGAAAGACTAATTCTAGATA